>NC_067247.2:7248000-7550000 GCF_019359855.2 Lolium perenne
ATTTTATTATGATTATACTATGCCTCCTACACTTGATGAGAATAATAATGATAGCTACTTTGTTGAATTTGCTCCCACTACAACTAATAAGAATGACTATGCTTATGTTGGGAGTAGTAATTATTTTATGCATGGGACTCATGATAAGAATGTTTCATTTGATAGTTATATTGTTGAGTTTGCTCATGATGCCACTGACAGTTATTATGAGAGAGGGAAACATGACTATATGCATCTTAATAATATTAAGTTTCCCCTCTTTATGTTGAGAATCTTGAAGTTACTCGTGTTTTATCTTCCTATGCTTGTCACTTTGCTCCTCATGAACTTGTTTATTTACAAGATTCCTTTCCATAGGAAGTGAGTTAGGCTTAAATTTGTTTTGAATTTGCTTCTTGATGCTCTCTTTTGCTTCAACTCTTATTTCTTGCGAGTGCATCATTAAAACTGCTAAGCTCATCTTAATGGCTATAAAGAAAGCACTTCTTGGGAGATAACCCATGTCTTTATTTTACTACAACAATTTTGTTTTATATTTGAGTCTTGGAAGTTGTTACTACTGTAGCAACCTCTCCTTATCTTTATTTTATTGCATTGTTGTGCCAAGTAAAGTCTTTGATAGTAAAGTCAATACTAGATTTGGATTACTGCGCGGGAACAGATTTCTTGCTGTCACGAAATTGAGCCGCCCCTGCTGTAGAAAATTTATAAAAACCTTCCAATTTACTTGCGTGATCCTCAGATATGTACGCAACTTTCATTCAATTTGGGCATTTTCATCTGAGCAAGTCTGGTGCCTCTAAAAAATCCGTCTTTACGGACTGTTCTGTTTTGACAAATTCTGCCTTTTATTTCGCATTGCCTCTTTTGCTATGTTGAATGGATTTCTTTGTTCCATTAACTTTCAGTAGCTTTGTGCAATGTCTAGAAGTGTTAAGAATGATTGTGTCACCTCTGAACATGTGAATTTTTGATTATGCACTAACCCTCTAATGAGTTTGTTTTGAGTTTGGTGTGGAGTAAGTTTTCAAGGGTCAAGAGAGGAGGATGATACAATATGATCAAGAAGAGTGAAAAGTCTAAGCTTGGGGATGCCCCCGTGGTTCATCCCTGCATATCTCAAGAAGACTCAAGCATCTAAGCTTGGGGATGCCCAAGGCATCCCCTTCTTCATCGATAACTTATCAGGTCACCTCTAGTGATATTTTTATTCCGTCACATCTCTATCATACCGACGATATCTTCCATTGTCTACGTCAGACCGATGATATCTTTCATCATCTCTGTCGTACCGCCGACGTCGGTCATACTGACGCTTATATTTGTTGAGGAGATGCGTGGAGAGTGGTCGTTGATATCGCACGCTTCTCACTTGCTCCTCTGTGAGGTACCGCCTGTCATCATATCGGGGCCGGTCGTGTGGACCGGCTTCCTCCTTTTCCTTACCACGGGAGTGACTGCTTTCTTCTTTATCCTTGACATGGTGGTATACAGGCCCTGCCATGTTAACATCGAACGAGAAATCTAGCCGACGCCTCGCGGAATGATTGAGTTCCACCATGTTGACGCCAGGAAACGGATGTGTGTCCACTTTCATGGCAAACTAGCCAAAGATCAATCGGCCTTGTTCTATCGCCGTTTGGATCTGCCGACGAAACTCTTTGCAGTCATTGGTGGTATGGGTGAACGAGTGATGCCACTTGCAGTATGGTCTCCCGTTCATTTCTTGCGTCGTAGGGATTTTATGGCCTTCGGGTAACTTCAGCTGTTTTTCCTTAAGCAATAAATCAAAAATCTGCTCAGCTTTGCTCACATCGAAGTCAAACCCTTTTGCAGGCCCTTGTGGTTTCACCCATTTGCAGGACACGGGAGCTGCCCCCCGAGCCCATTCATCCACGGCTACTTCCAGATCTTCAGCAGAATCCTCAGATTCTTCTGTCTCGACCAGGCCTACCGGACGCTTAAACTTGTCCTGGTACAATTCAGGGTGTCGCTGCTCATACGATGTGAGTTTCTGGACCATGTGCGACGGTGAACTGTACTCTACTTGGAAAGCCAGATCCTTGATCGGCGTTGCGAGGCCCAATGCTGCCAGATCGACTGCTTCTTTCTCAGTTAAATGAACCGAATAACGTCGGTTCCTGACAGTCCTGAAACGTTGAATGTATTCCGCCACCGTTTCTCCCCGCTTCTGCCGCACCTGCGTTAGATTGGCAATGCCAGCCTCGGTAGCTTCTGAGTGATATTGCACATGAAACTGCTCCTCCAGTTGCTTCCACGTCCGGACTGAGTTTGGTGGCAACGAGGTGTACCACCCAAAGGCTGATCCCGTGAGAGATTGTGCAAAAAACCTTACACGTAACGGGTCCGATGCTGAAATCATGCCCAGCTGTGCCAAATATCGGCTCATGTGCTCTATTGAGCAAGACCCTTCTGCTCCATTGAATTTTGAGAATTCAGGGAGCCGATATTTGGGTGGCAGCGGGATCAAATCATACTCGTCCGGGTACGGCTTGGAATAGCCGATTGTTTTCCTCTTCGGCAGGATGCCGAACTGGTCTCTCAAGATGGTGCTGATTTGTTCCATGGTATTAGCTGTAGGGACCGAGCTCTCATGACTCGTTCCGGTGGCATATTTAGCTAGCCATGCCTGTTTATCGGCGTCTGCTCCAGAAATCCCTGCTGGTGCAATCTGGTTCGTGCGCGCCAAGGTATTGCAGTCCGGCACGTATGTGCACACGTATCCATGTGGGATCTCTTTAGGCGGCTCATACAGGAACTGGCAATCGCCAGGATCGCCTCCAACCTTGTAGACGACGTACGCCGGTGAACCCTGTAGCTCTGGAGCTGCAAGCGCGAATGGCAGCGGCGGTCTGGTCTGGAACGGTATTTCTCCCTGGTGAGTCCCTATGGTAGGTCCTGACGGAGACTACTGATGCTTCATGATTTCTTGCACCACGCGAACCGCAACGCGCTCGAAAGCGTTCACCAAGCTCTCAGAATGACGGTGTAGAGAATGAGCCACCATGTAATTAATTTCCTGGCGCAGAGCTCTGGTGCGTTCCTCTGAAGAGGTAGAGAGGTCTACTTCATCGAGAGCGCCTTCGGGTGAGAACCCTTTCCACCTAATGCCATGTGAACGGGTCTTCGCGAAGGAGCCGATGAGATCGGCTTCTAAGAGAGCTTTAATCTCATCATATTTCTTCTTGTGCTCCTCAGGCATATCTGCGTACGGGACTGGTTCGTCCACCACCTCATCGGCGGCTTTTGACATGGTTGCTGCAGATGTCGACGTAGTTGTTGTTGTAGAGTGTCCCACCAGGCGTGCCAGAATGTGTTGCCTACCAAAACCCACCGGCGAGCAGCGACGGGCAACACGGAGAGCCGGGAGGCTCCCAGGACTGCTGGTGGATCCTGGTCCCTCGGGCAACGGCCCGCAATGCTCCGGCACACGTCCCGGCTGATGCAAGGGCGTGCCACCTGACCTATACCTGGTCAGGAAGGTGATGGATTGCTTCGATTAGTTTCCTGCATGGCAAACACGTAAACATTAAATACGAGCCCCGATAGGCTCTTAGGTTGCCTTGTGGATCGGCTCAAAGAGCCGATTGCCCCATGGTTCACGTTGGATTTACGATGACATGGGGATCCTGCTTTATCAATATCAAGTTAAACCAATCTACGACAGTCTAGGGTTTTCACCGCATGACCGGAACATCCTACGCGTAGTTGAGCCTAGCAGATACGTAAGATGATGGAAACCAGTCCTAAAGAGGCCTAAAAACCAACATGAAGTTGATCCCCGGAACAATCCCTCTAGGGTTTAGTAAACCATACCTTACGCGCTACCGGATCGTTCAACCCGTTTGTAAGGCCTAACCATGCGGATATCAAACCAATCCTTGAAGTACAAGGAACAACTATAACGGATCGGATCTACAAAATACAGAACAAGCAAGATGCTGCCTTACACCTAAGATAGGTGTAAGGGCAGCTAGATATCGAGGGCCGGGCAGCGTAGCTAAACGAGCATATCATGAAAATATCGACGTCGGCCCCAAAACATCTACGATAAGGGTGTTGCTCGCCATCAAAAAGGCTTCAGCACGAGCAACACCAACAACGAATAAACAGATACTGCCTAGATCGCAAGATGCGATCTAGGCAGCATGTTGCTTACCCGGGAGAAACCCTCGAAACAAGGGGTGGCGATGCGCCTAGATTGGTTTGTTGTGAACGTGATCGTCGTCTTTTCTCAATAACCCTAGGTACATATTTATAGTCCGTGGACTTTCTATCTTAGGAATAAACCTAGCTGTGTACGACTAAACCTTATCTCTTAATTCTAAATCTACCATAATATACAGATACACGGGCAATCTAGCCCAAATTCTCGCACAAGGCCGATTCAGAGACACTCGATATGCATGTCCTCTAAGCCCTTCTTTGATCACGGCCTATCTCCTGCTCTGGCTAAATTCTGGTGATAACACATGCCCCCCTGGTTTTGGCAATGATAATTTCAAAACCACCCTGTTTTTTCTTCGTAGGGTCACGTCGTGGCAGAGCAGAACTGTCGCAGTATCCTTTCATCATGATGCCTTGCCTTCTCTGCTTCTCTGCACGATTTGACAGTTTTGGCACCATGTCCTCGGAAATCGCCACAGCATTAAATCTCCACTATATCCCCTTTATTTCACCGCGTCGAGCAACTCGCTTCTTCATCCCCCTGCTCAGTACTAGCCGTCGAGAAGCCCTCCTCTACACCATGGACTCCTCCTCCTCCTCTGCTTCATCGGCTCTCTCCTTCCAGTCCTCTTCCTCAAGCGAGCCGATGCCGGAGTACAACCAGATGGAGGCGTACAATAGGCGCGCTCCCGAGCATTGGGATGAGAGAGACTGGGACTTCGACTTCGTGCCATATGGCCCACCCCTGAACGTCGTCGGGTCAGATGATGACTTGCCCCTGACCGACGGGGAGGACGTCCTCCGGTTCCTTGTCGACGGGGAACTGGAGGCGGAGAGTGAAGACGACCTCTTCTCCTGGGGTGACTTCACCTCCTCCGACGAAGAGGAGTAAGAGGAGGATGACACCTCCTCCGACGAGCCGCCGGCGAAGCGCTTCCGCGCCGGGTCGGAAGCCCCTGCCGAGGGCTACGGCAGCAGCGACGAGGAGCTCGCCAGCAGCAGCGCCGACGGCGGCGACGACGGCAACGACGAGGGCAGCAACGGCCCTTAGATTAGGGACTACTAGCATAGGACTAGTAGTAGCAATCTGCTCTTCTTTTGTTCTTCCTTTCTTGAGCAATCGGCTCTTCTCTGTAAGAAATCCCCTTTTAATCAATGAAGAAGGATTCCATGCTTAATTCTTCCGATTATCAAAATAAATCAATGCTCAAAAAGCCGATGGCCACGCATCGGTCTGTACCAAAAACGCCAGCAAGGCCAGCCCCAAAATTCAAACGGTGACCCGATGCTTGCTTGTGACAGTTGTTCCTCTATAGTCGATGGCTACGCATCAGCTTTTTAGTTCTAAAGTCGATGTCAGTGCATCGGCTGTGCTTTGTATATAAATTTTATTTTACTGGCCGATTTCATGCATCGTCCCCCATATTTCACTGTCCATCATCCCACATACTCGGGAAATATTTGTTGAGATGCTGACCATTGACAGCCACTGGGAACTTCGCACCACTCAGCTCCTCGAGCATGTATGCATTGCCCTTTAAAACTTGGTCCACCCAGTACGGCCCGTGCCAATTTGGAGACCATTTACCATACACCTTGTCCTTAGTCCCCAATGGCAATACAGCTTCCCATACTAGATGTTTTTATCGCTCCATGACACGACATACGATAAGCCCACAAAGCCTCTGACAAAACCTCATGCCAACGTCTAGGGTGCTCGTCAACTTTCCTCTTGATCAGCTTAATAAGGCTTTGGTTGGACGCTTCAGCTTGCCCATTTGCTTGAGCATAGTATGGGGATGATCGGATCAACTTAATTCCCATGTCCTCGCAGAACTCTCTAAACTCGCGAGAAACGAAAACCGAACCTCCATCGGTCGTGATAGTCTGGGGAATCCCAAATCTGTGAATGACATGCTCTTTCACAAAATTGATAACATCGGCCGATGCTACTGACTTCATAGGAATGGCCTCCACCCATTTAGTAAAATAATATGTGATGGCCAAAATCCACACATGGCCTTTGCTCGATGGAGGATTGATTTTGCCGATCATATCCATACCCCAACCTCGGAATGGCCAAGGCTTGATGATGGGGTTCATTGCTGATGCAGGTGCCATCTGAATCTTCCCAAACTTCTGACATGCTTGACACCCTTTATAGTAATTAAAATAGTCCTCCAGCATGGTGGGCCAATAAAACCCCGATCGCCTGATCAACCATTTCATCTCATGAGCCGATTGATGAGTTCCACAGGCGCCTTCGTGTACCTCGTGTAAGAGCCGATTTGACTCGGCTGGCCCCAAACATCTGAGAAGTAATCCTTCCAAAGTCCTGTAGAACATGTCATCTCCAATAAGGACATACTTCATGGCCTTGTACCTTATCCGTTTAGGTGCCCCCCGAGCCGAATCTTTCAAGTAATTGAAGATATCGGCTCTCCAGTCATCCGGTTCCATGAACTGTACCTGGACATCGGCTCCATCTGCTACGTCCTTGTAGCCTGACGCCATCTGTGCGAGATCGTTTGCCTCTATATTCTGCGACCTCGGGACCCAGTTGAAGTTTATGTACCTAAATTGTGCCATCAGCTCACGGCATTGCATCCATAATGGGAAAAGCGACTCGCTCTCACATTTATATTCGTCCGTGAGCTGGGAAATCACCAACTTTGAGTCTCCAAAAAGCTCCACTGCTTCTGCCCCGGCTTCAATAAGCAACTCCATCCCCTTACATATTTCTTCATACTCAGCGACATTGTTGGTGCAAGGGGTAGATAGCCTGATGGAGAAGGAGTAAGTTGCCCCCCGGGGCGACACGAGTAGAATGCCGATGCCGCAACCATCATCACAAACCGATCCATCGAAAAACATGGCCCATGCACATACAGACAGTGCTGCTATATCAGTGTTGATTCGTTCAGCGATAAGATCGGCCAACGCCTGTCCTTTGACTGCTTTCGCAGGTTGATACCGGAGATCAAATTCCGATAGTGCAAACATCCACTTACCGAGTCGGCCTTTCAACACAGGAGCCGACAACATGTGTTTGATGACATCTGATTTGCAGATGATGACGATTTCTGCCGTCAGAAAGACGTGACGAAGCTTGGTGCAGGTAAAAAATAGGCAGAGGCACAACTTCTCGATCTCAGGGTACCTAGTTTCTGCATCCAACATCCTTCTGCTGAGGTAGAAAGCGACTCTTTCCAGACCATCATAGACTTGCACCACCACTGAAGCGATGGAAGTGTCAGCTACTGACAGGTAAATATAGAATGGCCTGTCTTGCTGGGGCGGAACCAACACGGGTGGCTTCGTTAGATATTCTTTAATCTCATCAAACGCTCGCTGTTGCTCTCCCCCAGTGAAACTCCTCATCAGGTTTGATTTTTACTAATCCCATGAACGGCTCAATTCGCCCTGACAGATTAGAGATGAACCTTCTGACGAAGTTGATTTTGCCGATGAGACATTGGAGTTCCTTCTTTGTGGTAGGTGGCTTCATTGTTCGTACTGCCTCTTGACTTTTCAGGCCGATCTCAATTCCACGTTCATGAACCAAGAAGCCCAGGAATTGACCGGCCGTCACACCAAAAGCACACTTCTTTGGATTCATTCTTAGTCCGAACTTTCTAGTTCGGTCCAGGATGCGTCGCAAATCCTCCAAGTGTCCCTCCACTGAGACAGACTTGACCACCATGTCATCAATGTAGATCTCCACCAACTTGCCGATCAGATCATGAAAGATGTAATTCATGGCTCGTTGGTACGTTGCGCTGGCATTTTTCAGTCCAAATGTCATGACTACATACTCAAACAAGCCCACCGAACCTGGTACAATGAATGCAGTCTTGTGTATATCTTCTGGAGCCATAAAAATTTGGTTGTAACCGGCATTGCCATCCATGAAGCTTAAAACTTTATGACCAGCAGCTGCATTGATCAATGTCTCGGCTACCGGCATAGGATACTCATCCTTCGGAGTGGCTCTGTTGAGATCGCGAAAATCTATGGCGACGCGCCATCGGCCGTCCTTTTTCTCTACAGGTACGATGCTAGATATCCACTCAGCGTACCTGCATGTCCTGATGAACCCGGCGCTCAACATCTTCTCGATCTCTTTCTTGACTTCTTCTAAAATTTTGGCCTTCATCTGTCGTGCTCGCTGCTGGAACGGCCGAAATCCTTTCTTAAGAGGGAGCCGATGCTCAATGATGCTCATGTCTAACCCGGGCATCTCTGTATAGTCCCAGGCAAAACAATCTGGGTATTCTTTCAACAAAGCTATCATCAGGCCCCTCAGATGCGAACCCAACTTTTTGCTGATAAATGTTGGTCGTGGCTTATCCCCAGGACCAATGTCAATCTCTTCTAGCTCATTAGCCGACGTAAACCCATACCCTAGCTTTCCGTCGCCTGTTAGATCGATGCTGAACACAGGCAGAACGTATGGCGAGGATAATTTTGGCCGATTGCTGGAATCGGCCTCCTTGTTGATTATATTGCTCAATGAAGGCTTACAACTTATGTGTGCTCCCTTACAGGAGGGAGTCTCCTTACTACGACTACGTGACATGCTTGAGGTGAGATCCTCGCTTTTTATTTTTTGGGGCCGATCGCAGGGATCGGCCTTGTCACGTACGTCGATGGATGTTGCTCTTGCTACTCTATCAGGCCGGTGGATAAGACCAGCCTCACCCCATTTTTTGTAACTTCGATGCGCTCACAGCCGTCCAAACTGACTCCAGAGAGCGGCTCTTGGTCTTCCGAGTCCCAAATGTTCATGCCGGCTATTGAGACCTCGATCGAGTCGTCTGCATGAACGACCTCCACTTCATGTCCATCCCATTGTATCAGGCATTGGTGCATTGTAGATGGAATGCAGCAGTTGGCGTGAATCCAATCCCTCCCTAGCAGGACAGCGTAGGTGCTTTTGCTGTCGACGATGAAGAATGCTGTTGGGATGGTTTTTCGGCCTATGGTTAGATCCACGTTCAGAACGCCTTGCGTCCCTGATGCTTGGCCGTTGAAGTCGTTTAGTGTGACGTTGGTCTTGATCAAGTCTGCGCAAGAGCGTCCCAAACGCCGTAAAATGGAATATGGCATTATATTGTCTGCCGCTCCCGTGTCAACCAACATCTTGCCGACAGGCTGCCCATTGATATAACCTTTCAGGTACAGGGCCTTCATATGTTTGTAGCCCTTCTCTCGTGGCTTTTCAAAGATAACCGGCCGTGGACCGCAGTCAAACTGTGCTATCGGCACTTCTTCGTTTCCTGGGGCACGAAACTCTGATGGAAGTATGAACACCATGTTTGTGCCAGCCGATGTACTCACATCGGCTTTTACTTGCTTGGGACGCCATTCTTTCTTCGGTGGACGACTCTCCCCGTCCAAAGTTTGCTGAATTTTCACGGCCAGATCGGGCCGCGCTTTCCTCAACGTATGCAGGTATTGCGTCTCGGCTTGCTCCAAGCTACGTAGCCGCTGAACCCTACGCTTTTGGGAGTGGCTGAGTCCATCAGGACACCACCTTGGCCGGTGGTACTTATCCTCTTCTTCATCTTCTGACTCCTCAAAGTCTTCTTCTTGAGATGACTCAGCTCGTGTGTTCTGAGGTGGGAGAGGCCCTAGACGCTTAAAAACTGAAACTTCTCCTGCGTCCCTCTTCCGCTGTCTGCACTCCGGGCAGTTGTCGATTGTAGGCAATCGGCTCATTCCTGAATCCCAGCAATGCTTAAAGAAAAGACAGTCCCAGTGTCTATCCATGTCCTCCTGCTCCCTTGACCTCCCCTTAGCGTGGTGCTCATATCCCTCGTCGTCTCTATCATACCGACGATATCTTCCATTGTCTACGTCAGACCGATGATATCTTTCGTCATCTCTGTCGTACCGCCGACGTCGGTCATACTGACGCTCATATTTGTTGAGGAGATGCGTGGAGAGTGGTCGTTGATATCGCACGCTTCTCACTTGCTCCTCTGTGAGGTACCGCCTGTCATCATATCGGGGCCGGTCGCGTGGACCGGCTTCCTCCTTTTCCTTACCACGGGAGTGACTGCTTTCTTCTTTATCCTTGACATGGTGGTATACAGGCCCTGCCATGTTAACATCGAACGAGAAATCTAGCCGACGCCTTGCGGAATGATTAAGTTCCACCATGTTGACGCCAGGAAACGGATGTGTGTCCACTTTCATGGCAAACTAGCCAAAGATCAATCGGCCTTGTTCTATCGCCGTTTGGATCTGCCGACGAAACTCTTTGCAGTCATTGGTGGTATGGGTGAACGAGTGATGCCACTTGCAGTATGGTCTCCCGTTCATTTCTTGCGTCGTAGGGATTTTATGGCCTTCGGGTAACTTCAGCTGTTTTTCCTTAAGCAATAAATCAAAAATCTGCTCAGCTTTGCTCACATCAAAGTCAAACCCTTTTGCAGGCCCTTGTGGTTTCACCCATTTGCAGGACACGGGAGCTGCCCCCCGAGCCCATTCATCCACGGCTACTTCCAGATCTTCAGCAGAATCCTCAGATTCTTCTGTCTCGACCAGGCCTACCGGACGCTTAAACTTGTCCTGGTACAATTTAGGGTGTCGCTGCTCATACGATGTGAGTTTCTGGACCATGTGCGACGGTGAACTGTACTCTACTTGGAAAGCCAGATCCTTGATCGGCGTTGCGAGGCCCAATGCTGCCAGATCGACTGCTTCTTTCTCAGTTAAATGAACCGAATAACATCGGTTCCTGACAGTCCTGAAACGTTGAATGTATTCCACCACCGTTTCTCCCCGCTTCTGCCGCACCTGCGTTAGATCGGCAATGCCAGCCTCGGTAGCTTCTGAGTGATATTGCACATGAAACTGCTCCTCCAGTTGCTTCCACGTCCGGACTGAGTTTGGTGGCAACGAGGTGTACCACCCAAAGGCTGATCCCGTGAGAGATTGTGCAAAAAACCTTACACGTAACGGGTCCGATGCTGAAATCATGCCCAGCTGTGCCAAATATCGGCTCATGTGCTCTATTGAGCTAGACCCTTCTGCTCCATTGAATTTTGAGAATTCAGGGAGCCGATATTTGGGTGGCAGCGGGATCAAATCATACTCGTCCGGGTACGGCTTGGAATAGCCGATTGTTTTCCTCTTCGGCAGGATGCCGAACTGGTCTCTCAAGATGGTGCTGATTTGTTCCATGGTATTAGCTGTAGGGACCGAGCTCTCATGACTCGTTCCGGTGGCATATTTAGCTAGCCATGCCTGTTTATCGGCGTCTGCTCCAGAAATCCCTGCTGGTGCAATCTGGTTCGTGCGCGCCAAGGTATTGCAGTCCGGCACGTATGTGCACACGTATCCATGTGGGATCTCTTTAGGCAGCTCATACAGGAACTGGCAATCGCCAGGATCGCCTCCAACCTTGTAGACGACGTACGCCGGTGAACCCTGTAGCTCTGGAGCTGCAAGCGCGAATGGCAGCGGCGGTCTGGTCTGGAACGGTATTTCTCCCTAGTGAGTCCCTATGGTAGGTCCTGACGGAGACTACTGATGCTTCATGATTTCTTGCACCACGCGAACCGCAACGCGCTCGAAAGCGTTCACCAAGCTCTCAGAATGACGGTGTAGAGAATGAGCCACCATGTAATTAATTTCCTGGCGCAGAGCTCTGGTGCGTTCCTCTGAAGAGGTAGAGAGGTCTACTTCATCGAGAGCGCCTTCGGGTGAGAACCCTTTCCACCTAATGCCATGTGAACGGGTCTTCGCGAAGGAGCCGATGAGATCGGCTTCTAAGAGAGCTTTAATCTCATCATATTTCTTCTTGTGCTCCTCAGGCAGATCTGCGTACGTGACTGGTTCGTCCACCACCTCATCGGCGGCTTTTGACATGGTTGCTGCAGATGTCGACGTAGTTGTTGTTGTAGAGTGTCCCACCGGGCGTGCCAGAATGTGTTGCCTACCAAAACCCACCGGCGAGCAGCGACGGGCAACACGGAGAGCCGGGAGGCTCCCAGGACTGCTGGTGGATCCTGGTCCCTCGGGCAACGGCCCGCAATGCTCCGGCACACGTCCCGGCTGATGCAAGGGCGTGCCACCTGACCGATACCTGGTCAGGAAGGTGATGGATTGCTTCGATTAGTTTCCTGCATGGCAAACACGTAAA
Source organism: Lolium perenne (assembly GCF_019359855.2). Classification (NCBI taxonomy): domain Eukaryota; kingdom Viridiplantae; phylum Streptophyta; class Magnoliopsida; order Poales; family Poaceae; genus Lolium; species Lolium perenne. Next base: position 7,260,341 of record NC_067247.2, read on the forward strand.
CATTAAATACGAGCCCCGATCGGCTCTTAGGTTGCCTTGTGGATCGGCTCAAAGAGCCGATTGCCCCATGGTTCACGTTGGATTTACGATGACATGGGGATCCTGCTTTATCAATATCAAGTTAAACCAATCTATGACAGTCTAGGGTTTTCACCGCATGACCGGAACATCCTACGCGTAGTTGAGCCTAGCAGATACGTAAGATGATGGAAAACCAGTCCTAAAGAGGCCTAAAAACCAACATGAAGTTGATCCCCGGAACAATCCCTCTAGGGTTTAGTAAACCATACCTTACAAGCTACCGGATCGTTCAACCCGTTTGTAAGGCCTAACCATGCGGATATCAAACCAATCCTTGAAGTACAAGGAACAACTACAACGGATCGGATCTACAAAATACAGAACAAGCAAGATGCTGCCTTACACCTAAGATAGGTGTAAGGGCAACTAGATATCGAGGGGCAGCGTAGCTAAACGAGCATATCATGAAAATATCGACGTCAGCCCCAAAACATCTACGATAAGGGTGTTGCTCGCCATCAAAAAGGCTTCAGCACGAGCAACACCAACAACGAATAAACTGATACTGCCTAGATCGCAAGATGCGATCTAGGCAGCATGTTGCTTACCCGGGAGAAACCCTCGAAACAAGGGGTGGCGATGCGCCTAGATTGGTTTGTTGTGAACGTGATCGTCTTCTTTTCTCAATAACCCTAGGTACATATTTATAGTCCGTGGACTTTCTATCTTAGGAATAAACCTAGCTGTGTACGACTAAACCTTATCTCTTAATTCTAAATCTACCATAATATACAGATACACGGGCAATCTAGCCCAAATTCTCGCACAAGGCCGATTCAGAGACACTCGATATGCATGTCCTCTAAGCCCTTCTTTGATCACGGCCCATCTCCTGCTCTGGCTAAATTCTGGTGATAACAGGTAATTGGTATAATGTCTTGAATAATTTGATACTTGGCAATTGTTGTGCTCATATAGATCATGTTTAAGCTCTTGCATCATGTACTTTGCACCCATTAATGAAGAATTACATAGAGCTTGTTAAAATTTGGTTTGCATGATTAGTTTCTCTAGAGTCTAGATATTTTCTGGTTAAGGTGTTGTTGCGGTCAGAAACCCACCGGCGAGCAGCGACGGGCAACACAGTAGAGCCGGGAGGCTCCCAGGACTGCGGCTGGCCCTGGTCCCTCCGAGCGACGGCCCGCAAATACTCGGCACGCACGTCCGATGCTGGTGCAAGGGCGTGCCACCTGACCTATACCTGGTCAGGAAGGTGATGGATTTGCCTCGCTTAGTTTCCTGCATGGCATACACGTAAACATTAAATACGAGCCTCGATCGGCTCTCAGGTTGTCCTGTGAATCGGCTCAAGGAGCCGATCCACCCATGATTCGTACGAGGTCTACGATCAGATGGTGGTCCTGCTTGATCAAAATAAAGCTAAACCGACCTACTACGATTTAGGGTTTTCACCACATAATCGGAACATCCTACGCGTGATTGAGCCTGGCGGCCACGCACGGTGATCGTAAACCGACCCTAGACAAGGCCTAAAAACCAACATGAAGTTGATCCCCGGAACATCCTGTCTGGGGCTAGCAAACTACACCCTACGCGCCACTGGATCCTTCAACCCGTTTGTAAGGCCTAACTATGCAGATATTAAACTAATCCTTGAAGAACAAGGAGCAATCATAACGGATCAGATCTACTAAATAATGATCAAGCGGGGTGCCGCCCTTACACCTAAGATAGGTGTAAGGGCGGCTAAATGTCTAAGGGTTGCACGGACGAAAGCATATGATACTATGAAACAATGCTAACCCTAACACATCTATGATAACTACGTTGCTCGCCATCAACAAGGCTTCAGCACGAGCAACGCATGAACAACAAATAAACGTGTACTGCCTAGATCGCAGGATGCGATCTAGGCAGCATGATGCTTACCCGGAAGAAACCCTCGAGACAAGGGAGTTAGCGATGCGCCTAGATTGGTTTGTGGTGAACGTGATTGTTGTTTATTTCAGAAACCCTAGATACATATTTATAGTCCGTAGACTTTCTAACGTGGGAATAATCCCAACCGTGCACGAGCCAAATTTATCTAACTGACACGTATCCTACTATATTACAGATACACGGGCAAACTAGCCCAAACTTTGCATATAAGGCTGATTCATGTATTTCTTCTATGTATATTCTTCAAGCCCATCTTTAATTGCGGCCCACCTCTGATCCGGTCAAATTCTGGTGATAACACATGCCCCCCTGGTTTTGGAAATGACAATTTCAAAATCACTCTGCTTTTTCTTCGTTGGGTCATGTCGTGGCAGAGCAGAACTGCCGCAGAATCTTTCATCATGTCGCCTCGCCTTCTCGGCTTCTCTGCGTGAATTGATAGATTCGGCATCATGTCCTCGAGAACCGTCGTGGCATTAAATCTCCACTATACCCCTTTTATTTAACCGCATCGAGTAATTTGCTTCTTCATCCTCTCCCTCAGTATCAGACACCGAAAAGCCCTCCCCCACCATGGACTCATCCTCCTCCTCTGCTGCATCGGCTATCTCCTTCCAATCCTCTTCCTCAAGCGAGCCGATGCCAGAGCACAAACAATGGGAAGAGCCGGAGTGGGACTTTGACTTCGTGCCCGACGGCCCACCTGAGGCCCTCGTCGGGTCAGATGGGGATTTGCCCCTGACCGATGGAGAGGACGACCTCCGGTTCCTAATTGATGGAGAACTGGTGGCGGAGAGTGAGGACGACCTACTCTCTTGGGGTAACTTCGCTTCCTCCGGCGAAGAGGAAGAAGAGGAGGATGAAGAGGACGACACCTCCTCCGACGAGGAGGAAGAGGAAGGGGACACTTCCTCTGACGAGCCACCGGCGAAGCGCTTTCGTGGCTGGGCCTGGTCAGATGACGACGAGGACGATGATGACGAGGAAGAAGCCCCCGTCGAGGGCTACGGCAGTAGCGACGAGGAGCTCGCCAGCAGCAGCACCGGCGGCGGCTACAATGGCGATGATGAGGACAGCGACGGCCCCTAGAGCAGGGCCAATTAGTATAGGACTAGTAGTAGCAGTGCATTAGGCATCGGATGATCCTTTTGAGAGCCATCGGCTCTTTCTTGTAAAGCCGTTCCTTTAAATCAATAAGAATTGTTCTTCCAATTTGACTCTCAATTCATCCAATTTCAAGTCTTCCATTTGCCGCACCAAGACCGATAGCGACGTATCGGACTTTTCGCCTCAAACGCCCATGAAGCCAGACTCAGATACCAATTTAGACAGTCAGTCAAGCACTTCTCAAATTCAGACTGTAATTTGATATCTGACCATAATACTTTGCAATTCTATAGGAATCCAGTCTCCTTCATCTTCTTCATCTTGTTGCAGCAACAGGACGGTCCAGACCCTGTAGATGATGACGGCTTCCCTTTCAAATTCCTTTTAGCAGCCCTGGTGGTCTTCTTCTGCAACAACTCACCACTTTTGAAGCAGGTTATGATGCAGGGTCAGCCGATGACACTCCAATCGGCTTCCAAAAACAGAGTATCCACCAAATCAGCTGCCCCCGGGCCTCAGTTAAGGCAAGAACAGCGGCGAGGACACACAGTTCAGTCAAAGGGCCTCGAACTCAGGCAATTCTGAGACAGCCACCATGCAGAGCCAGCCAGACTTGCCACCGTCGAGAGCCGATATGGCAGACGAAACACCAACGGCTTGATGAACAAAAGGCTGTCTTGTACGCCAAACTGACACCTCTGACAGTACTGCTGAACTGGCGACCTTGCGCAAAGGGTTGGAAGTCCTCGAAGAGAAGGTTCGGGCAACAAAATCGGCTCATTGAAGCTGAGGCAGCTCTCATTGTTCACTCCCTCGAGGAAGCAGAAGGCCTCGAAGCTGAACTGAAGACCGACTTGGTCGAAACCCGCGTCTTGAACACATGTATCGCACATGTTCATCTGATTAGGTGCCCCCCCGAGCCGAATCTGCCAGGTAACTGCGGATATCGGCTCTGTAGTTAGCCAAGGCACTGTATTTGAACGTCGACTCCGTTAGGACCAATGTTGACTTCTTCCAACTCATCAGCCGACGTAAACCCGTTGCCCAGTAGATCGACGTTGAACACAGGCAGAACGTATGGTGAGGATAATTTTGGCCGATTGCTGGAATCGGCCTCCATGTTGATTGAATTGCTCAATGAAGGTTTTGCAATGTTCGTCCATAGATCTTTGGGGCCGATCACAAGGATCGGCCTCGCCACGTTCGTCCATAGATTTGTTCTTGCTATACGGTCAGGCCGGTGGATAAGACCAGCCTAACCCCGTCCTTCGTGACGTCGATGGGCTCGCAGTCGTCCAAATTGATGCCTGAGAGTGGCTCTTGGCCTGTCATCTCCCAAACATTCATGCCAGCCGTTGAAATATCGGCTGAGTCATCTGCGTGGACGACCTCTACTTCATCTCCATCCCACTGTATTAAGCATTGGTGCATCGTGGATGGAATGCAACAGTTGGCGTGGATCCAATCTCTCCCTAGCAGGACAACATAGGTGCTCTTGCTATCGACAATAAAGAACGTCGTAGGGATGGTTTTCCTTCCTACGGTCAGATCCACGTTTAGAACACCTTGTGCGTCAGATGCTTGGCCGTTGAAATCGCTCAGTGTCACGTTGGTCTTGATCAGATCCGAGCTAGAGCGTCCCAACCGACGTAGCATGGAGTATGGCATAATGTTGACTGCCGCTCCGGTGTCCACCAGCATCTTGTTGACAGGCTGCCCATTGATATAGCCTCGCAAGTACAGGGCCTTCAGGTGTCTGTAGCTTCTTTCTCGTGGCTTCTCAAAGATAACTGGCCGTGGGCCGCAGTCAAGTTGTGCCACAGGTGCTTCGTCTAATCCTGGAGCACTAAACTCCGTCGGAAGGATGAACACCATGTTTGTGCCAGCCGATGTCTCATCATCGGCTTTCTTTTGTCTGGGGCGCCACTCTTTCCTTTGTGGCCGACCTTCTTCGTCCAGGGTTCGCTGAATTTTCGCGGCCAGATCAGGCCGCGCCTTCCTTAACGTGTGCAGGTATAACCTTTCGGCTTCCTCCAGACCACGTAGTCGCTGAACCCTACGCTTTTGGGAACGGCTGAGTCCATCAGGGCACCACCTTGGCCGGTGGTACCTATCTTCTTCTTCTTCATCATCGTCCTCTAGTTCCTCGAGATCTTCTACCTGAGAGGACTCAGCGTGCTTGTTCCGAGGCGGGAGAGGCCCTAGACGTTTGAACACGGACACGTTAGCTGCATCCTTCTTCTTCTGTCTACATTCTGGGCAGTTGCCGATTGTAGGCAATCGGCTCATTCCTGAATCCCAGCAGTGTCTGAAGAAGGGACAGTCCCAGTGCCTATCCACATCGTCTTGCTCTCTCGACTTTTCCTTGGTGTGGCGCTCATATCTCTCCTCGTCGCGATCATGCCGATGATGTCTCCTGGCGTCCCTAGCCAGACGATCTCTTTCGTCGTCGTTGTTGTATCGTCGGCGTTGGTCGTATTGACTCACATATTTGTTGAGGAGGTGATCAGAGAGAGGTCGCTGATATCGCACAATCCTCACTTCTCCCTCTGTGATGTAGCGCTTGCCATCGTGCCGGAGCCGATCGCGTGGAACGGCTTCCTCTTTGTCGTTGTCATGAGAGCAGCTGCCCTCGTCTCTGTCCTTACCAGAGTGGTGCCCAGGTCCTACCATGTTGATGTTGAACAAGAATCCTGGCTGGCACCCCCCAGGGTAAGTGCACTCCACCATGTTAACGGCGGGGAAGGGGTGTGTGTCGACCTTCATGGCGTACTGGCTGAAATTAAACGCCCTTGTTCTATCGCCATTTGGACCTGCTGCCGCCACACCCTGCAGTCGTTGGTGGCATGGGTGAACGTGTTATGCCACTTGCAGTATGGCTTTCCGTTCAGCTCCTGCGCCGTGGGGATCTTGTGGCCTTCGGGTACCTTTAGCTGCTTCTCCTTAAGTAAGAGGTCGAAAATTTGCTCAGCCTTGGTGACGTCGAAGTCAAACCCTCTTGGAGGACCTTGAGGCTTAACCCACTTGCAGGACACGGGGCTTGCCCCCCGAGTCCATTCAGCCACTACTACCTCTTGATCTCCCGCAGAGCCTTCATCTTCGTCTGCCTCAACCAGGACCACCGCACACTTGAATTTATCCTGGTATACATCTGGGTGGCGCTGTTCATATAATGATAGCTTCTGCACCATGTGCGCCAGCGAAGGGTAGTCTGCTTGGGAGGCCACATCCTTGATCGGTGATGCGAGACCCACCACCGCCAACTCGACTGCTTCTTTTTCAGTCACACGAGCCGAATAGCATCGGTTCCTAACGGTTCTGAAACGCTGGATGTATTCTGACACTGTTTCTCCGCGCTTCTGTCGTACTTGTGCTAGATCGGCAATGCCAGTCTCGGAAGCCTCTGAGTGATACTGCATGTGGAACTGCTCCTCCAACTGCTTCCAAGTCCGGATTGAGTCTGGTGGCAGCGATGTGTACCACCCGAAAGCCGATCCTGTGAGGGACTGTGCGAAGAACCTCACACGCAGCTCATCTGATGCTGAGATCGTGCCCAGCTGTGCCAAATATCGGCTCACATGCTCGATTGAGCTGGAGCCATCCGATCCACTAAATTTGGAGAATTCAGGGAGCCGATATTTGGGTGGTAGTGGGATCAACTCGTACTCGTTGGGGTACGGCTTGGAATAGCCGATTGCCCTCCTTTTCGGCACCATGCCAAACTGGTCTCTCAAGATTGTAGTGATCTGATCCGCGGTGCTGGCTGTAGGAGTCGAACTCTGAAGATTTGCCGGAGTGGCATACTAAGCCAGCCATGCTTGCTTCTCAAGCTCTGAGCCAACTGCAGGAGTTGGGCTCTGGAGGTTTATCGGGGTGGCATACTTAGCTAGCCACGTCCGCTTCTCAAGATCTGTTCCCGAAGTTCCTCCTGTTGTTCCAGAAGTCCCTGCTGTTGCAGTCTGGTTCGTGAGTGCCCAGCTACTGCAGTCTGGCACGTATGTGCACGTGTATCCGTGAGGGATCTCCTTAGGCGCCTCATGCAAGAACTGGTAATCACTAGGGTCACCACCTATCTTGTAGACGACGTATGCCGGTGAACTCGGCACTTCTGGTGCTGCCAACGCAAATGGCAGCGGTGGACGGGACTGGAGTGGCATCTCTCCTTGGTGAGTCCCTAGAGCTGGTCCTGACGGAGAGTACTGATGTCTACGGGTGCTTCTATTCTTGTAGACAGTGTTGGGCCTCCAAGAGCAGAGGTTTGTAGAACAGCAGCAAGTTTCCCTTAAGTGGATCACCCAAGGTTTATCGAACTCACGGAGGAAGAGGTCAAAGATATCCCTCTCTTGCAACCCTGCAACCACAAAGCAAGAAGTCTCTTGTGTCCCCAACACACCTAATAGGTGCACTAGTTCGGCGAAGAGATAGTGAAATACAGGTGGTATAAATAAGTATGAGCAGTGGCAACGGCACCAGAAAAGTGCTTTGCCCAGGACAGTAAACAAGCAGTAGTAACGCATCAGTAGTAACGCGATAAAACGATGAAACAAGCAGCGATAGCAGTATTTAGGAACAAGGCCTAGGGATTAGACTTTCACTAGTGGACACTCTCAACTTTGATCACATAACAGAATAGATAGATGCATACTCTACACTCTTTTGTTGGATGATGAACACCATTGCGTAGGATTACACGAACCCTCAATACCGGAGTTAACAAGCTCCACAATTCAATGTTCATATTTAAATAACCTTAGAGTGCATGAAAGATCAACACGACTAAACCAAGTACTAACACAGCATGCACACTGTCACCTTCACACTATGTAGGAGGAATAGATCACATCAATACCATCATAGCAATAGTTAACTTCATAATCTACAAGAGATCATAATCATAGCCTACGCCAAGTACTAACACGGATGCACACACTGTCACCATTACACCGTGCAGGAGGAATAAAACTACTTTAATAACATCACTAGAGTAGCACATAGATAAATTGTGATACAAAACACATTGCAATCATAAAGAGATATAAATAAGCACTTCACTACGCCATTCATAACAGTGAATAAGTATTCTGTGAAATATAGCCTAAGAGACCCACACGGTGCACACACTGTCACCTTTACACACGTGGGACAAGGAGTCTCCGGAGATCACATAAGTAAAACCCACTTGACTAGCATAATGACATCTAGATTACAAGCATCATCATATGAATCTCAATCATGTAAGGCAGCTCATGAGATTATTGTATTGAAGTACATAGGAGAGAGATTAACCACATAGCTACCGGTACAGCCCCGAGCCTCGATGGAGAACTACTCCCTCCTCATGGGAGACAGCAGCGTTGATGAAGATGGCGGTGGTGTTGATGGAGAAGCCTTCCGGGGGAACTTCCCCGTCCCGGCGGCGTGCCGGAACAGAGACTCCTGTTCCCCAGATCTTGGCTTCGCGATGGCGGCGGCTCTGGAAGGTTTCTCGTACCGTGGCTTTTCCGTCTCGAGGTTTTAGGTCTGGGACCTTTATATAGGTGAAGAGGCGGTGTCAGAAGGTCGAAGGGGCGACGACACCATTGGGCCACGCGGCCAGGGGGTGGGCCGCGCCACCCTATCATCTGGGGGCCCTGTGGCCCCCCTCTGGTGACTCTCGGGTGTTCTGGATGCTTCCGGGGATTCTAAGATCTTTGGCGTTGATTTCGTCCGATTCCGAGAATATTTCCTTACTAGGATTTCTGAAATCAAAAACAACAGAAAACAGCAACTGGCCCTTCGGCATCTCGTCAATAGGTTAGTTCCGGAAAACGCATAAATATGACATAAAGTATGCATAAAACATGTAGATATCATCAATAATGTGGCATGGAACATAAGAAATTATCGATACGTCGGAGACGTATCAAGTACTAATGCCTCATGATTTCCTGGATCACCCGAAGAGCGACACGCTCCAAAGTGTTCACCAGGCTCTCAGAGTGGCGGTGCAGCGAATGAGCTACCATGAAATTAATCTCCTGACGCAGAGACCTGGTGCGTTCTTCTGATGGGGCGGACAGGTCCACTCCATCGAGCGCGCCTTCAGGTGAGAACCCTTTCCACCTGATGTCGTGTGAGCGGGTTCTCTGGAAAGAGCTGATGAGGTCGGCTTCGAGGATCGCTTTGACCTCGTCATACTTCTTCTTGAGCTCCTCGGTCAGATCCTCGTATGTGACTGGAGTGCCTTCCGCCATCTTAGATGTAGATGGCGATGCGGTTGATGTCGAAGACGGTCCCACCGGGGGTGCCAGAATGTGTTGCGGTCAGAAACCCACCGGCGAGCAGCGACGGGCAACACAGTAGAGCCGGGAGGCTCCCAGGACTGCGGCTGGCCCTGGTCCCTCCGAGCGACGGCCCGCAAAGACTCGGCACGCACGTCCGATGCTGGTGCAAGGGCGTGCCACCAGACCTATACCTGGTCAGGAAGGTGATGGATTTGCCTCGCTTAGTTTCCTGCATGGCATACACGTAAACATTAAATACGAGCCTCAATCGGCTCTCAGGTTGTCCTGTGAATCGGCTCAAGGAGCCGATCCACCCATGATTCGTACGAGGTGTACGATCAGATGGTGGTCCTGCTTGATCAAAATAAAGCTAAAATGACCTACTACGATTTAGGGTTTTCACCACATAATCGGAACATCCTACGCGTGATTGAGCCTGGCGGCCACGCACGGTGATCGTAAACCGACCCTAAACAAGGCCTAAAAACCAACATGAAGTTGATCCCCGGAACATCCTGTCTAGGGCTAGCAAACTACACCCTACGCGCCACTGGATCCTTCAACCCGTTTGTAAGGCCTAACTATGCAGATATTAAACTAATCCTTGAAGAACAAGGAGCAATCATAACGGATCGGATCTACTAAATAATGATCAAGCGGGGTGCTGCCCTTACACCTAAGATAGGTGTAAGGGCGGCTAGATATCTAAGGGTTGCACGGACGAAAGCATATGATACTATGAAACAATGCTAACCCTAACACATCTATGATAACTACGTTGCTCGCCATCAACAAGGCTTCAGCACGAGCAACGCATGAACAACGAATAAACGTGTACTGCCTAGATCGCAAGATGCGATCTAGGCAGCATGATGCTTACCCGGAAGAAACCCTCGAGATAAGGGAGTTGGCGATGCGCCTAGATTGGTTTGTGGTGAACGTGATTGTTGTTTATTTCAGAAACCCTAGATACATATTTATAGTCCGTAGACTTTCTAACGTGGGAATAATCCCAACCGTGCACGAGCCAAATTTATCTAACTGACACGTATCCTACTATATTACAGATACACGGGCAAACTAGCCCAAACTTTGCATATAAGGCCGATTCATGTATTTCTTCTATGTATATTCTTCAAGCCCATCTTTAATCGCGGCCCACCTCTGATCCGGTCAAATTCTGGTGATAACAGGTGTTTGAACAACAACGAGACGATGTAAAGTCTTATAATGCTTACAATATGTTCATATGTGAGCTTTGCTGCACCGTTTTATACTTGAGTTTGCTTCAAACAACCTTGCTAGCCTAGCCTTGTATTGAGAGGAATTCTTCTCGTGCATCCAAATCCTTGAGCCAAAAACTATGCCATTTGTGTCCACCATACCTACCTACTACATGGTATTTCTCTGTCATTGCAAGTAAATACTTCATGTGCTACCTTTAAACAATTCAAAACTTTATTACTCCTTATTTGTGTCAATGTTTTATAGCTCATGAGGAAGTATGTGGTGTTTTATCTTTCAACCTTGTCATTTACTCTTGACAGACTTTCACCAATGGACTAGTGGCTCATCCGCTTATCCAATAATTTTGCAAAAAGAGCTGGCAATGGGGTTCCCAGCCTCAATTAATTAACTTTCATTAATAATTCTCTTCACATGTTTTGCCCTGATTCATCAGTAAGCAACTTAATTTTGCAAATAGACACTCCTCCATGGTATGTGAATGTTGGAAGGCACCCGAGGATTTGGTTAGCCATGGCTTGTGTAAGCAAAAGGTTGGGAGGAGTGTCATCAATAATGAAACTAAAATACATGTGTAAACAAAAGAGAAGAGGGATGATCTACCTTGCTGGTAGAGATAACGTCCTTCATGGGAGCCGCTCTTGAAAGTCTGGTTGATAAGGTAGTTAGAGTACCCATTACCATTTGTTGACAACAACAAACACCTCTCAAAACTTTACTTTTATGCTCTATATATGATTTCAAAACTTAAAAAGCTCTAGCACATGATTTAATCCCTGCTTCCCTCTGCGAAGGGCCATTCTTTTACTTTATGTTGAGTCGGTTTACCTACTTCTTTCTATCTCAGAAGCAAACACTTGTATGAACTGTGTGCATTGATTCTTACTTGTTTACTTATTGCACTTGTTATATTGCTTTATGTTGACAACTATCCATGAGATATACATGTTACAAGTTGAAAGCAATTGCTGAAACTTAATCATCCTTTGTGTTGTTTCAAAGCTTTCTACTAAGAATTTATTGCTTTATGAGTAACTCTTATGCAAGTCCTATTGATACTTGTCTTGAAACTACTATTCATGAAAAGTCTTTGTTATATGGTTCAGTTGTTTACTCATTGTCTTTACCATTGCTTTGAATCGCTGCATTCATCTCATATGATTTACAATAGTATTGATCAAGATTATGATAGCATGTCACTTCAGAAATTATCCTTGTTATCGTTTACCTACTCGAGGGCGAGTAGGAACTAAGCTTGGGGATGCTTGATACGTCTCAAACGTATCTATAATTTCTTATGTTCCATGCTACTTGTATGATGATACTCACATGTTTTATACACATTATATGTCATTATTATGCATTTTCCGGCACTAACCTATTGACGAGATGCCGAAGAGCCGATTCTTTGTTTTCTGCTGTTTTTGGTTTCAGAAATCCTAGTAAGGAAATATTCTCGGAATTGGACGAAATCAACGCCCAGGGGCCTATTTTTCCACGAAGCTTCCAGAAGACCGGAGGAGATACGAAGTGGGGCCACGGGGCGCCGCCACACTAGGGCGGCGCGGCCTAGAGGGGGCCCGAGCGGCCCTAGCGTGTGGGGCCCCCGTGACGCCTCCTGACCTGCCCTTCAGCCTACTTAAAGCCTTCGTCGCGAAACCCCCAGTACCGAGAGCCACGATACGGAAAACCTTCCAGAGCCGCCACCATCGCGAAGCCAAGATCTGGGGGACAGGAGTCTCTGTTCCGGCATGCCGCCGGGACGGGGAAGTGCCCCCGGAAGGCATCTCCATCGACACCACCGCCATCTCCATCACCGCTGCTGTCTCCCATGAGGAGGGAGTAGTTCTCCCTCGAGGCTAAGGGCTGTATCGGTAGCGATGTGGTTAATCTCTCTCCTATGTACTTCAATACAATGATCTCATGAGCTGCCTTACATTATTGAGATCCATATGATGAGCTTGTAATCTAGATGTCGTTATGCTATTCAAGTGGATTTTACTTATGTGATGTCCGGAGACTCCTTGTCCCACGTGTGTAAAGGTGATAGTGTGTGCACCGTGTGGGTCTCTTAGGCTATATTTCACAGAATACTTGTTCACTGGGTTATGATTTGAGTTGGATGTCTCTATGAAATTGTGGTGTGTTAGTACCTCCTATGAATGCTCACAGTGACAGCGTGGGGTGTTTATTAGTACTTGGGAATACATCTTTAAGGTTTGCCTACATGATGAATTAGTGTTCGTTATCTTGCCAGAGAGTAATTCAGAATAGCATAGTGAAGTGCTTATATTTATATTCAATTATGATTGCAATGTTGAGAGTGTCCACTAGTGAAAGTATGATCCCTAGGCCTTGCTTCCGAATAGAAAAGGCACTCACACTCCTCCCACGCCAGCAAGCTATTTTCTGGCACCTTTTATTTACTGTTCTGCTACATGTTCGTTTACTGCATCTTTACTTCCTGCAATATTACCACCATCTATACCACCTGTGTTTTACTATCTCTTCGCCGAACTAGTGCACCTATACATCTGACAAGTGTATTAGGTGTGTTGGGGACACAAGAGACTTCTTGTATCGTGATTGCAGGGTTGCTTGAGAGGGATATCTTTGACCTCTTCCTCCCTGAGTTCGATAAACCTTGGGTGATTCACTTAAGGGAAACTTGCTGCTGTTCTACAAACCTCTGCTCTTGGAGGCCCAACACTGTCTACAGGAATAGAAGCGTGCGTAGACATCAATATAGCCATGTTTCCCTCTCTCATAATAACTTTCAGTGGCATCATGAACAAACTCAAGAATATAACTATCACATAAAGCATTCTTATTCACATGCATAAAAGTATCATTACTCTCCACATAAGCATAGTCATTCTTATTAATTGTAGTGGGAGCAAATTCAACAAAGTAGCTATCATTATTATTCTCATCATCAAATATAGGAGGCATAGTATAATCATAATAAGCTTTATCCTCCATAGTAGGTGGCACCAAAAGACCACTATCATTATAATCATCATAAATGGGAGGCAAAGTATCATCAAAGAAAATTTTCTCCTCAAAACTTGGGGGACTAAAAATATCACACTCATCAAAACAAGCTTCCCCAAGCTTAAATTCTTTCATAGCATTAGCAACAATGGTGTTCGAAGAGTTCATACTAATATCATTGTTAGTAGCATGCAAATAAGGTTCCATAGGTTTTTTAATTTTCGCATCAAACAATCCATGTCTTAACTCAGGAAATAGAATAAAAAGCTCATTGTTATTTTCCATTATGCCTAACTAGTGAAAACAAGAAACAAAAAGATGCAATTGCAGGATCTAAAGGAAATAGCTTCGAGCACTCACACACCGGCAACAGTGCTAGGAAATAGCTTAGTAGTCGGAAGATGTGAATACCTTTTACCTTACCTCCCCGGCAACGGCGCCAGAAAATAGCTTGATGTCTACGCACACTTCTATTCCTGTAGACAGTGTTGGGCCTCCAAGAGCAGAGGTTTGTAGAACAGCAGCAAGTTTCCCTTAAGTGAATCACCTAAGGTTTATCGAACTCAGGGAGGTAGAGGTCAAAGATATCCCTCTCAAGCAACCCTGCAATCACGATACAAAAGAAGTCTCTTGTGTCCCCAACACACCCAATACACTTGTCAGATGTATAGGTGCACTAGTTCGGCGAAGAGATAGTAAAACACAGGTGGTATAGATGGTGGTAATATTGTAGGAAGTAAAGATGCAGTAAAACAGTAAACAAACGGTGCCAGAAAATAGCTTGCTGGCGTGGGAGGCAATTCTCTATGGTGTAAACAAGGCCTAGGGATCATACTTTCACTAGTGGACACTCTCAACATTGATCACATAACTGAATAAACAAATACTACTTTCTCTACACTCTCTTGTTGGATGACAAACACCATTCATTGTGTAGGGCTACAAGAGCACCTCAATGCCGGAGTTAACAAGCTCCACAACATTTGATGTTCATATTTAAATAACCTTAGAGTGCATGATAGACCATTGCAATTATACCGAGTACTAACATAGCATGCACACTGTCACCATCAGGCTATGAAAGGGGGAATAGATCGCATCAATACTATCATAGTAATAGTTAACTTCATAATCTACAAGAGATTACAATCATAACCTATGCCAAGTACTACATGATGCACACACTATCACCATTACATCATGAAGGAGGAATAGAATACTTTAATAACATCACTAGAATAGCACATAGATGATATTCAACTAGATCACAAAGCTCATGATCACATAAAGATCACATGGGAGAGAGAGATGAACCACATAGCTACGGTACAACCCTTAGCCTCGGGGGAGAACTACTCCCTCCTCATCATAGGCGACAGCAGCGTTGATGAAGATGGCGGTGGTGTCGATGGAGATGCCTTCCGAGGGCACTTCCCCGTCCCGGCGGCGTGCCGGAACAGAGACTTTTGTCCCCCAGATCTTGGCTTCGCGATGGCGGCGGCTCTGGAACTTTTCTCGTATCGTGGCTTATCGGTTTAGGGTTTTCGCGACGGAGACCTTAAGTAGGCGGAAGCGCAGCCTCGGAGGGGCCCTGGTGGGGCCACACAATAGGGGGGCGCGCCCCACCCCTTGGCCGCGCCGCCCTGGCGTGTGGGGCCCCCCTGGCTCCCCTCTGGTCTCACTCCGGTGTTCTGGAAGCTTCGTGGAAAAATAAGATACTGGGCGTTGATTTCATCCAATTCCGAGAATATTTCCTTACTAGGATTTCTGAAACCAAAAACAGCAGAAAACAGGAACTGGCACTTCGGCATCTTGTCAATAGGTTAGTTCCGGAAAATGCATAATAATGACATAAAGTGTGTATAAAACATGTAAGTATCATCATAAAAGTAGCATGGAACATAAGAAATTATAGATACGTTTGAGATGTATCAAGAAGTCCGACCAAAAGGCGACCTCGTTCATCACCCCTTTCGGCACTTACTGCTATGTCACCATGCCTTTTGGTTTGAAAAATTCAGGTGCCACTTACCAATGTACGATGCAGCGGTGCTTGAAGGACCAAATTGGCCGGAATGTACACGCTTACGTCGACGACATCGCGGTCATGACCCGGAAAGGATCTGACTTGATCAGCGACCTCAAAGAAACCTTTGAGAATCTCCAACGGTACAAGATGATGTTGAATCCGCTGAAGTGCGTCTTTGGCGTTCCAGCCGGAAAACTCCTTGGCTTCATTGTCTCTAATAAGGGCATTGAAGTTAACCCGGAAAAAATGAAGGCAATCCTGTGCATCAAAAGGCCAACTTGTCTCAAAGACGTGCAACGACTAACTGGTTGCGTAGCAGCAATCAGTAGGTTTGTCAGCCGTCTTGGCGAGAAGGCGCTGCCCCTGTACAAACTGCTAAAGAAAACAGACAAATTTGTCTGGGACGACGTGGCAGATGCAGCACCCCAAGGGTTGAAGGAAATACTCACCTCCCCGCCTATCCTAGTAGCTCCAGAAGAGTCAGAGCCTATGCTCCTTTACCTGGCAGCTACCAACAGTGTCATTAGTCTCGTCATCGTGGTAGAGCGAAAGGAAGAAGGTCACGAGTATGGAGTCCAAAGGCCTTTCTATTATATCAGCGAGGTACTGATGGAATCCAAACAAAGATATCCTCATTTTCAAAAGCTATCCTACGGTGTATTCCTAGGTAGCAGGCAGTTGATGCACTACTTCCAAGAGCATCCAGTAACAGTCGTGAGCAAGGCTGACACAGCAAAATGGGGCATCGAATTATCCGCCTTCGACATCAGTTATAAAGCCAGGACTGCGATCAAGTCTCAGATTTTGGCAGATTTCGTTGCAGATTGGACAGAAGCTCCGGATGCAAATCTGGAGCCGGAACCAGAAACATGGGTCATGCACTTCGATGGATCCACACAACATCAAGGCTCAGGAGCCGGAGTCACCCTGAAGTCCCCTACCGGAGAAGAACTGCAGTACGTTCTGCAGATTCACTTTGAAGCTACAAACAACATGGCGGAATACGAGGCTCTACTACACGGTCTGCATATCGCTAAGGAAATTGGGATCAAGCACATTATTTGCTGCGGAGATTCCGACCTGGTGGCACAACAAGTAGCCGAAACCTGGAACGCCAGAAACTCCGTCATGGCGGCTTACAGAGATGAAGTTGACGAGATCGCCAAGTGCTTCCTCGGATACGAAGTGAAATACGTCAGGCGAGACGATAACGCAGCGGCAGATATGCTATCCAAGCTCGGATCCGGTAAACCAATTCCGCCTGGTATTTTCCTGGAGCATCTACGGATACCCTCGGTGAAGGGCGCTAACCCGGAGAATCCAGAAGTGGCAGTATCTCCGGCAAGGGAAGTGATGGTCATCATTCCGGCCTGGACGCAGCCTTTCCTGGACTACCTCATTGATCAGAAGTTGCCAGAGGACAAGGTCCTCGCACGACAGATCATCAGACGAGCAAGATCCTACACAATTGTTGACTGACAGCTCTACAAACGAAGTGCAACTGGAGTATTTCTGAAATGCGTCTCCAATCAAGATGGCATTGAAATCCTCAGAGAGATCCACGCAGGGGATTGCGGGCATCACGCCGCCCCCAGGTCCCTCGTTGCAAAAGATTTTTGGCTCGGATTTTACTGGCTCACAGCTAAAGAAGATGCTGACAAGCTGGTAAAAACCTGCGGAGGTTGCCAGTACTACGCTACTCAACCAAACGCTCCAGCCCAAGAGCTGAAGACCATCCCTATCACCTGGCCCTTCGCGGTCTGGGGGCTCGATATGGTTGGTAAATTAAAGAAATCATCTCCTGGCAGTTTTGAGTACCTCCTGGTCGCTGTTGACAAATTCAGTAAGTGGATCGAGGCAAAGCCAGTGAGAAAAGCCGATGGTGCTACGGCACTAAAATTTGTTTGCTGCCTCGTAATGAGATTCGGCATCCCACACAGCATAATCACAGCCGATGGCACGAACTTCGCACAAGGAGAAATGAAGGATTATTGCCATGACGTAGGGATCCGGCTTGACCTGGCATCAGTGGCTCATCCACAGTCCAATGGTCAGGTCGAAAGAGCCAACAAACTCATACTATCCGGAATTAAACCACGCCTTGAAGAACCGCTGCGCCGCGCAGCCGGAGCTTGGGCTGAGGAGTTAGACTCTGTTCTGTGGAGTTTGCGAACTACCCCTAACAGGTCAACCGGATTCACTCCGTTCTTCTTGGTATACGGATTTGAAGCCGTGCTCCCCTCCGACATCATCCACGATTCACCGCGAGTCTCCGCCTACAATGAAGAAACTGCTGACGAGGCCAGACATCTATCTGTGGATCTGATCGAAGAAGCTTGAAATTTAGCAGATCAACGTTCCACCATTTACCAGCAGAAACTCCGACGCTATCACAGTCGTCGAGTCCGGAATCGCTCGTTCATGGCCGGAGACCTGGTCCTCCGCCTTCGCCAGGTGAAAGATCATAAGTTGCAATCTCCATGGGAAGGACCTTTCGTCGTCAGCAAGGTGCTTCACAACGGATCGTACTACCTTGTCGATTTCCGGGAGCTAAAGGATAGACCTGATAATTGGTACCGGAAACGCAAGCGAGAGGATCCGGATGACATATACGATGAAACAGAACGTCCTTGGAACATTGCACAGCTACGTCCTTTCCACACTTAGCACAATTCTCGAATTACATACCCTGTAATAGTTATACATGATCAATGAAATAAAGCTTTTGGTTCACTCATTGAGTCTTTTACCTCCTTTACTTGTTCATTTTTAGATCATGTATGTTTTCCAACTAAAACTGCAGAGCTGGATATTTCCGCCTAGGCGTGTATGAAAGTTGCGATTTTCAAAAATCGTCCTTTAGGACGTAAACTTAAGTTTTCTGGTGGAAACATTTTCTGTTGCAAACTCATGGATTCCTGGTAGCGATTTCCGGCACCTTGGCTGGGGGCTTGTTTCCGCGGTTATTGACGGGCTGCCATTGGGCTTCATCGTCGCTGGCGAGCGTTTCCGGCTAGAGGTTTTCCGGCTCGCGGAAGGTCAAATGGGCAAGTCGGAAAATATAAAGCCAGCACTTGCTTTCAATAAAACGAAACATGCAAATAATATTCAAACGGATAGCAGGATAAGTGTTTTCCGCCCATGCATACATGTTTCGTTCCTAGCTACTTAAGAATTTAAGTTATATTACAAACCCTCTAGGGGCCAAAATGATGCATTGTTTGTCTTCCTGCAGGAATAAGTTCTTTACTTCTCCTTAGCCGGAGAAGTTTCGCCTTTGTCATCAACTTTTGGAGCGGCTTGTTCCTTGTCTTTGGCTGGAGAGGAGACATCATCATCACTCTCTTCATCATCTTTGGCCGGAGATGAAGCGCCACCTTGGTCTTTGGAGCTTGTCCAGGTATACTGGCTTCCGGATTGAGCAGGTCAGGCCTCCGCCTCGCGCTCCTTGTGGAGCTCCGCTTCAAGGGGCTCGTCCGCTGGAAGAACCACCTTGTCGTAAAATTCGTTGTGGCGGATCCTCCGAGCGATCTGGGTGTCGTAGCCGCTAACCGCATCCAGAAGTGCGTTCACATCCGAGTTCGGAGGAACACCGGAAGTCACCCTGTCGATGTCAAGATCCGGATTATGTGCTAGACACATAGCCAGGGACATGGCGGTAGCACCACGGGCGGAAGACGCCTGCAGATCCACCACCAGCTCCGGAAGAAGGTCCATCCTTTCGATAAGCTTTCGAACTTCGCTAGTTCGGCTTTTCTTGATGGATAGGTTGTGACAGATCTTCCGGGAGGCGGAAATAAGATCCTTGCAGTCATCTTCAGCGAGTTGAAGCAGATCATCACGTGGGAACTGGCTCCGACGTTCCTCATCATATCCAAGAGGCTCTGGGGGAAACAATTTAAGATAAGCATAACAGGTTGAATTTAGCACATGCATTACTACATGGACTTCAAGAATTTACCCATGACGTAGATGTTGAGCAAGTCCCAGTGTTGCTCCGCCATTTCCATGTACTTTTTGAGACCGCCAAGTTCTTTCTGTTGCCTTTGGATCGTTTCGCTATCAGCCTTTCTTTTCAGTTGGAATTCACCTTCCTTACGGATAAGCTCTGAGCTTTTCTCCGCCAGCTTCTTTTCCGCCTCTGCGAGCTTCGCTTCTAGGTTTTTCTGGGAGGAGCGCAGAGTCTCAAGCTCGGAGGAGGCGGCGGCAAGGGAAGTGGATGCACCTATTCAAGATAACTCAAGATCAGCTCGGAATTCGGATGGTGAACTTTAGCACGCGAAGCCGGAAACCAACCTTGGGCGTCGGACAGCTGCTTCTTCAAATCCGCGTTCTCTTGCTGGAACAGCTGAATTTTCTCCGCCTGGCTCAAGGTCACGCGGCGCTGCAAAGCGATGTTCTTGTGGAGCTCGTAGTGCAGGTGTCATGATCCCCAAACTGATAACCTGATAAGATAGCGATAACGGTAACGAGATATAAACAGCACTAGCATGCACTACGACTCGCAAGGCAGACCTGTTAACCAAACAATAGTTGTAGGAGATTGGTGGAGGCAATATAGGCTGCTTGAGGTAACAAGTGGATAGGACACGTGATAAGAACGCAACTTAAGACTAGCATAAGGGAGAAGGTAAAATAAAATAGGTGAGCGACTCCTGCAGAGACATGAGTTTAGGAAATGCTTGCATGTTAAAGCTTGCCAAGGAACATCCGGAGAACTTGTCGTATCTCACAGCACCACTTCGTGATCCTATCCGGGAGAAGCAAAGCGCTACAACAAACAACGAATGCACATCTTACTACTAAGGCAAAAGAATCGGCATGATCATGATATGATATGCATGGCATGGCAAACATGATGCGATGCAACTTATACATATTAAGCGGGATCGGAATCCCGAACAAACAATTATTAGGTTCGCGTTATTTTTATACCGGTAATATTAAATGTTGATTAGCATGGCAAGACATGGCATGCGTGAGCTAGCTACTTCAATATTAATCGGAGCGGGGAAATCTTATTCGGAAATCCAAAATACTCCGGGTGTTACTATTAGGTGATATGCACAAACTACAACGACACAAAATGCTGCGATATGCTAACAGGGGTATGGATGGCATATTCAGGTTTCTTGCATTTTACTGATGAAAATCGATAAATAGCACTTTCAGTTTAGACTTGTAATTTGAAAGTTATAGACATGGACAGATTGGTAGATAAAATAAAAGCAGATAGATAGATGGACTAGAAGTGGACGGACGGATAGCACATGAAAGGAAACAGAAACGATCGCAGGTCTAATTGATGGTGTAGTTTCCTGCCGACCATCTTGGATGATACATTGACGTTGACACTGTCTACCGCAGAAAAATTGCACCAGGAAAGCTAGAGTTTGCATAGACAAAACGGATCAAAAAGATGAGAGAAATGGTGCTGCACCGTGGATTTGAACTTGAGTCTGCAGAGGTGAAACTAAAATACCAAGCCGCTGCTGTAAAGTTCATTTGTGAATAATTTTTAGGCGCACCTGTTTTGACAAAACCAGGAAGAGCTTGAACTGAATTTAATAGAACAAAACGTGATAGGATTTCTGGAACAGAGGGAAAACGACCTTGGGTCACACATGTAGCAGCGACGGGATTCAGCAAGCTCCGGTACGGATCGGACTGTAACAGGTATGGACACACATCCGTTTTAAAGTGTAGCTGGAGGGTGGTGTCTGGTGCACGCACAGACGACAAAGACTGACGAAACTGAAAGTTCACAGAGCACGTTCATGTACGCACGCGGGGCAGAGGATCTCCGTCCACGGCGACCAAGACTGGGTGCTTCTGGACGTGTGTATGCAGTGCGGGAGGGAGCACAGCGTGCTGGTGCAACCATCAGAAACGAAAGTGGCGAGCGATAGAAAGGCAGCACCCTGCTCGCGGATGTGCCATCCTCGACGGTAGCCACGGCGGCGCGAATGGAAACGATGACAACGACGACGTGCAAAGATGGAGGTAGACGGGGAAGGGGTGGAAAAGGACGGCTAGCTCACCGTGAGGCTGTTGGTGAAGAGCTCGGCGACGATCCGCGACGCCGGAGGAGGAAGAAGAGCACGGGGCGTTCCTGTACTGGGCGTGCATCTGCCTAGGGAATTGGCGACGTTCCCGGCGTTCTGGCTCCGTGTGCTGCGCAGGAGAAGATGAAGTCAACCTTGAAGGAGACCCTGGCACGAGGCCTTGGCGAAGACGAAGAGGATCAACTTAACTCGGCTCAGTTCTTTTGGTGGCTTCTCCAAGAAGCTGCTCTCCCCCCCAGCTTTCTGGAGAAGCCGAACCAAAAATTTAGGGAGGCTTTCGGACTAGTCTAGCCTAGACCATTTCGGAAGCCTTTCCAAATTTTGGAGACGGCTTCCCCAGGAAGCTGGGGGAGGGCAGCTTCCCGGAGAAGCCGCCAAAAGAACTCAGCCTCGTGTAGCCGGCGTCCATGGCGGAGGTGACCTCGGTCAGAAAAAGGGCGGCAGTTTCGTCAGAAATAGGCGAAACCAAACATTGAGCAAACAGGACGGGGAAGGGAGGGAAAAGGGACGCATCTAACCAGTAAGCTGATGAACACCTCGGAAGGGGCGGACGAGGTCGGAGGCGGTCAGAAATCACGCCGGTGCGTGACGGCCGGAGAGGAGAAGAACGATACGGACGTCGATTTCGTGGTCGATTGGATGCGTGCGTGTGTCGAGGAGCTTCACCATCGAACGGTGGAGCTGGAGGTGGTCTCAGCTTGGTGAGAGATGGCCGGAGTCAGATGAGCTGGGATGGTAGTCAAAGCCCACAATGCCACTTACGTACTAGCCTAGGGCCCAGGCAAAACAGAAGCCATCGTTTGATGCACGTATTGCAGATCGATTCGGTTTCCCGGCTCTACGCGATCCAATCTGCTGGATTGATGATTAGTTTTCCTCCCCGCCCGCTGTCCTCTTCCTGGTTGAGCATCCCGCCATAAAAGATTCAAGCAATCTATGATAATTATCTACGAGAACTAAGGCCTGACGCCGTCCGCGCGCCGCGTCGCCACACCCTAATTCCTAGGCAGATCACGCCAAGGTATGTATTGCAGTATTACTAATCACGTTCTAGTTTGATTACTAAATCGAATAATTGCTCTGTGCTAGTCTGTTTGCCAGTTTTAATGGTTGTATACGTTGGAAAGTACATAGCTGCAAAGATGGACTTTGATGAGATTATTGATTTGTTTGATAGGCCCGGTTGTAGTCTCATAAATCTACATTCAAACTAGTGGCATTGTAGTTTTATTTTTAATATATTGTTACAGCTCAATATCAAGGTTCAAAAAAGCGTTAAGCGTAATTGGTGCGGTGGCCTTCCGCTTAGCGCTTCAGCGCGCATAAGCCGCGCCTTTTTCCCTCTTTTGCCTCTTTTTTTCTTCCACTTAAGCGCTTGTGCAATCGATGCGGGTGACCTTTGCATTGTGCTTCAGCACGCATAAGCGACATTTTTTCCGCTTTCCTGAACCTTGCTTAATATCCATATTGCTATTTTTCGTATTGTTATATCTCTTCTATGATATTGTCTTCGTCGCCTGACACCCCCCCCCCCCCCCCCCCCTATGCTCAAATCTTGGATCCGCCCCTGATCTCACATGAGCTGGAGGAGGAAGACGCCAACAGTGCATCAGGATGAGTTGGACAACTGCTTCTTTCTCTCTTCATTGATTCCCCCGTCTGTGCTTCTTCATTTTTTTTGATGAACTTTCAGAATAAAGCAAAGAAGACAAGAGAGGAAAATGTTTTAAAGAAGTTTAGGATGCTTGAAATACACACTGGGGCGAATGACCCGCTTCAGCATGCTTCAGCATGCGATAAACGCGTAGACCGCGAACCTATATGTGCATACCGGAAAGAAGGGATACAAGGCACCCATGGGCTTCCGAGAGTAAATAAGTAACAAGCTGGCATGTATGCAATAACCAAAGAAAAACATATAAACTAGTTGTGGCCACTGGACAAAACTGTAGATTCCGGTAGTGGTCGAGGGGAGACCCATAGGCATACCCACGTGTGGTTAGAGCGCTCAGTCTTGGAACAGATAACAAGAACTCGGGGTCCTAGATTTTAAAGAAACACAAGTGAGCCGTCATAAAACGATTAGCTGATCCACCGATGCCTCCGCTAACAACTATCAACAAATAAAGCAACCATGATACCCTCAAAAATTATATCCATAAACCATGTGTCATGATCCCCAAACTGATAACCCGATAAGATAACGATAACGGTAACGAGATATAAACAGCACTAGCATGCACTACGACTCGCAAGGCATACCTGTTAACCAAACAATAGCTGTAGAAGATTGGTGGAGAAAATATAGGTTGCTTGACACTAGTAGAAATATGGCCTTTTGCACCGGTTGGTATTGGCCATATGCACCGGATGGCCAACCGGTGCAAACCATCCGGTGCAAAAGGCCCCCCCCCCTTTTGCACCGGTTCGCTTACGAACCGGTGCTAAAGGGGTCACCACGTGGCCGTCTGTGGGGCGCTCGGCGGGGGAGCTTTTGCACCGGTTCGTAATACGAACCGGTGCAAAAGGGTTGTGCCGCGGCAGCATTTTAGTGTCCTTCCCTGCGCGTGGAACTCTGCGCGGCAGGGAATTGCACTAAAACGCTGCCGCGGCAGAGACTCTGCCCCATTTGAAACACGGTATAATATTAATGCAGACAATTCAAATATATATATATAGGAAACCATTATATTACATATATCGATCAAAGTGACACACGTTCATGCATATATATATATGTCTACATGAACTTTGATATTGGATGTCGGCCACATAGTGTTCTCCGTCTGGAGCTATGACTTGGTCAAGTAAGAATCCCGCCAGCTCTTCTTGAATTGCTCGTACACGCTCGGTTGCTAGAAGACCGTTCCGCAACCGTTGGATCTAATAATTTGAAGAAGGTATGGTGGTCAATATATATGTGTGTGTGTATGTGAATGAAACACAAGGTGATAAAATAAAGCCATGAATGTTGTTTACTTACATCAAGTTGTTCCAAAATGTCCCTCATATGGTGGGTATTCTGGCGGATGAACTCGCAAACGTAGAACCCGCATAAATTATTCCCGTCCTCTTGCCTCAAGCACTTTACGAGAACAAAGTTCAATCAAAATAATATATATATAATCAAGGATGATAATAATGGTATTGAAACTAGAATCAAAGAGATGCGCGGCCTAGCCAGTAGTACTTACCGGTACATGTTTTATTCGAAGTTCTTTATTCTTTAAACCCGGAGACTTGTTGGTGAACCGTTTCCAAGCCTTGTGGAGGATATCAGCCATGTCCCCCCACGCCTCAAGGGGTTTACTCTTCTAGTCCATGACTTCTTGATATGGGCATGGAGGCCTATGTGGAGCCCAATTTCAGGACTCCACCAACCTAGGTTGTACGCCATCAAGGATTCAGGAGTGACACGCTAGGACGACCTACGCCATGTAATAATTAAGTCTAAGGTTGTGTCATTCATTTTATGTTAGGAAATAATGTAGCCAGGTCATGCTGTGGGCCATCTAGGGTTTTAATAGAGTCTGTTTGACTTGGGCCTGTCCAAGTCGAACTAGGTTAGGCCCAATAAGGGGGCCGGCCGGCCAGCTCTCCCTCTCATATAAGGAGATGGCACGGCTAGGGTTTAGGGTAGAACAAGTTTAGTCCCAAGATTAGGGTTTCCCCCATTGCGTGTGTTCACGTGTATCATCCCTCCGGGGGTACGGCGCTGCCGTTATCTATTATATCCGCTGCAAAGGTTCTTGTGTTCATCAAGGATTGTCTAGCTCTTGGTTTGAGGCGTATCGATTCATCGATCCGTTGCTTGCTGGATTCGTTCCCTCTTCTCCAGGCTGCGTTCATCGCGTTGTTGGGAGGAATCTTTAGCCCAGGTTCTCGCTGTGAAAGATCGGGCATCAACTAGGAGGATCCACTGGGCTCCTCCCACATCATGTGGTATCAGCTTTCTGGGTTGCTCACGGCGAGGTGTTGTTGATCGATCTCTTTGATCGGTTTGCATCAGAGAAGATTAGCTCTAAGATCGGAGGAGTTTGGCTCTCGGTCGAAGGAGGTTGGTTGGAGGAAGTTTGGCATAATTTGGTGCGGTTTGGAGGTCATCCATGGCTGTTTCGGAGGTCAAAATCGCGAAAAATCGCGACCAGAATCGGGAAGAAGACGAAATTTCGCGACCAGGAAAAACCTGGTATGAAATCCGGTCAACCGGGCCAGTGACCGGGCTGCCTGGCGTAGAACCCGGTCAACCGGGCGGCAAACCGGGAAGTTCGCAAAAATTCGTCCGGTTGTGTTCCGGTGCGATGCATCCGGTTGGCGACCGGTCAACCGGGCCCGTGACCGGGCAGGCCGGTCTGGAGGCTGGTCTAACCGGGCCCTAGGCCGGGTTGGCTCAGACTGCTGCGGTTTTTCCTCCGGCGGTTTCTCCTGTTGCTCCGGTGTTTTCTCCGACGCTTTCTGCTATTGATGCTGTTGATGTTGATGAGTTTCCGGGCGATGTTCTGGGCATGAAGTGTACTCTTCCGAAGAAGTCTAGTAAGGTTTTCAATGACTATCTAGATTGCTTGAAGGGAGAACAACGTTCGCCGTCCATTCTTCATTGGTACCTACACCGTCTTGCGACAGTTCAGGAGTATGAATATTGGGAGAGGAACATGGAGTTGGGTTTTGCTCGATGTCGCACATACAAGAGGAAGTTCAAAACATCTTATGCATATTATCTTACTTCACGGCGTGTGGACGAGGCATTGGAACGTTGCTGGCATGATGCAATGGACCGAGGTGAATTTGTTGAAACTTGGGAGGACTACAAAACTTTTCTTCGTAGTGTTTTCGTGTTACCATATATGGAGGAACGTAAGCAGTCATCCGGAGTTGGGCATGCATTGAAGGAAGTAAACAAGTGCATGGAGGAGGTACAACAGGCAGTGGACAAGTGCATCATTACTAGTAAGAAGATTGTTCCACTACCAACAGTCACTAAGGTCGAGGTGAAATCTTCAGAGGAGAGGAAACCTGGCTCTGATACCAAGAGCACTACTGTGACTGTTGAGGAGGATGTACCATTGAGAGGGCTGAATATGCAACTCAAGAAGGTACAAGATGATGCTTGCAAGACAGTTGACAAGGTTCAGCGGTGGAGTTTATTTCAGACTCAATGCTTTATCAAGGGCAAGGCTTGCAAGTTGATGGTTGATGGTGGTAGCTGTACTAATGGCATTAGCAAGGCGATGGTGACAGCGTTGGGGTTGTCTACATGGCGTCTTCCTGAACCTAAACGTCTTGAGTAGTTGAATAGCTGTGGTATGCTGAAGATTACTCATAAGGTGTGTGTGCCATTTACAGTTGATGACTATGTTGATGAGATCGATTTCGATGTGTTGCCATTGGAGGTGTGCGGATTGTTACTTGGGCGTCCTTGGCAGTATGATCGCAATGTGACACATGCTGGGCGAGCAAATACATATTCTTTTATGCATGGTGGCAAACAGCGGACTTTGAAGCCTATGGGTGATGATCATATCAAGTCCGATGTGGAGTTAGTGGTGCGTAAGGAGAAGTTGCACAAGCCTAATGTGCAGCAAAAGGTGCATGATGTTTCGAGCATTGATGTTGGTGATGTTTCAGCCATGCCTGTAGATGACAAGCCAGATCTTGTTGGTGACAAGCCGGATGAAGCTACACTTGTTGTTGATGTGGATGTTACAGCATGTGCTGCTGTTCCAGTTTGTGTTGATGCTAGTATACAGACTGATGATGTTTGTGCTGATGATGTTCCAGTACATATGGCGCAGATGCGCGTGGGAGGAGTGGGAGGCGAGAAGGTTAGCGAAGCCAGTGCTGATGGTGTTTCAGCCCGGTCACAGGGCCGGTCCAACCGGACCAGGCGCCGGGTGAGCCCGGTTCAGACCGGCTTATGCGCTAATGCCGACCGGAGCGTGTTCTGTGAGATGTCGCGACGTCCCGGTCAGGATCCGGTCCCAGACCCGGTCATAACCAGACCGACCGGTCGCATACCTGGTCAACCGGCGTCTAGACCGGCTGTGGCAGAGCGCGTCAGTGGAGATGGTGGGCAGCGGCACTACCGTGCTAGGAGTACTGTCCAGTTTTCTGCGACACCGCGGGTGCATCGAGGCAAGGATGGACGTGTGAGACATCTATGTGGCCCAGGAATTACACATCTTGTGCAGGGTCATGTGCTGCGACACAAGGGTCCATCAAAACCTCGCAAGAAGAAGGAGTTGGCGCCGAAGTCCAAGCTCATGTGGAGAAGAAAGGAGGCGCCAAGTGCTGTGTCAAGTCAAGCAGGCCGCGAGGGAGGATGTGGTGTGGAAGGCAAGCAAGACTTGAGGACGGCGAGGACGTGTCATGTTCATATCACGTCACCTTTTCCAGAAGACCCTCACGCGTTGGGGACAACGCTTCTTGAATGGGGGGAGGATGATATGGGCATGGAGGCCTATGTGGAGCCCAATTTCAGGACTCCACCAACCTAGGTGGTACGCCATCAAGGATTCAGGAGTGACATGCTAGGACGACCTACGCCATGTAATAATTAAGTCTAAGGTTGTGTCATTCATTTTATGTTAGGAAATAATGTAGCCAGGTCATGCTGTGGGCCATCTAGGGTTTTAATGGAGTCTGTTTGACTTGGGCCTGTCCAAGTCGAACTAGGTTAGGCCCAATAAGGGGGCCGGCCGGCCAGCTCTCCCTCTCATATAAGGAGATGGCACGGCTAGGGTTTAGGGTAGAACAAGTTTAGTCTCAAGATTAGGGTTTCCCCCATTGCGTGTGTTCACGTGTATCATCCCTCCGGGGGTACGGCGCTGCCGTTATCTATTATATCCGCTGCGAAGGTTCTTGTGTTCATCAAGGATTGTCTAGCTCTTGGTTTGAGGCGTATCGATTCATCGATCCGTTGCTTGCTGGATTCGTTCCCTCTTCTCCAGGCTGCGTTCATCGCGTTGTTGGGAGGAATCTTTACCCCAGGTTCTCGCTGTGAAAGATCGGGCATCAACTAGGAGGATCCGTATCGATTCATCGATCCGTTGCTTGCTGGATTCGTTTCCTCTTCTCCAGGCTGCGTTCATCGCGTTGTTGGGAGGAATCTTTACCCCAGGTTCTCGCTGTGAAAGATCGAGCAGAATCGCCGCAGTATCCTTCATCATGATGCCTTGCCTCCTCCACTTCTCCGCGGGACCTGGCAAATTTTTTTTTGTTGGGCACCACTTCCTCGGAAACTGTTGTGGCATTGAATCTCCACTATATCTCCTTTTATTTAACCGCTCCAAACAGTTTGCTTCTTCATCCCCTTCGCATTAGCACTCCAAAAGCCCGCCTCTGCCACCATGTCTTCTTCCTCCTCTGCCTCATCGGGTCTTTCCACCCAATCCTCCTCCTCCCGCGAGCCGACGCCGGAGTGGGACCCGGAGGAGGCCCATGCGGCCAACATCCGCCGCGCCATCGAAGCCGGGGAGGAGTCCAGTCACGACTTCTCCGTCCGGTCTAAGGACGACAAGTCCTCGACCGACGGGGAAAGTGACCTCCGCTTCCTTGCCGACGGGGAAACGGAGGAGGAGAGCGATGACGATCGCTTCTCCTGGGACGACTTCACCTCCTCCGAGGAGGAGGAGGAGGAGGAGGAGGACGACACCTCCTCCGACGAACCGCCGGCCAAGCGCTTCTGCCCCTGGCCGGGGAACCTCAGCGACTTCGACAGCGACAACGACGACGCTGACGAGGAGGACGAGGACAACGAGGGCCCTGCCGGCGGCCGCTGCAGCAGCGACGACGAGCCCGCCGGGAGTAGCGCCGAGAGTGGTGACGACGGTGACGACGAGGGCAGTGATGGCCCGTAGATAGGACCCTTAGCATAGGATCAGTAGTAGTAGATGGGGCAATGTATCCCCTAGTACTTCCTTTTGAGAGCAATCAGCTCTTTATGTAAGAAATCCTGTTTATCAATGAAGAATTTCCCCCAATTTGATTTTGCCGATTTCCTTTAAGCTAATTTAGCCGATTTCCCCTCCTACTGACTTTGCCGATTGTTCACTTAGCCAATGCTCAATGAGCCGATGGCAACGCACCGGTCCTTCACAATCTATCCTTCAACTCTTCGACTGATGACTTTGAGACCTGGTGGATAATGTGGAAGACCCTTGCCTTCAAGAGAGCCCTTAAATTCCTCCCACCAGCTCCAGTGATCCTCTTCTGCAAGAACTCAACATCTTTGAAGAAGGTTGCGACGCAGGACCAGCCGATGACACCCCAATCGGCTTCTAAAGATAGAGCATCTACCAGGTCAGCTGCCCCCCGAGCCTCAGTCAAGGCGAATATAGCGGTGAGGACGCACAGATCAGACAAAGGGTTTTGAACTCAGGCAATTCTGAGACAGCCACCATGCAGAGCCAGCCAAACTTGCCACCATCGATCACCTTTTCTTCCGTTGAAAGCCGATTTTGTAGACGAAACACCAACGGCTTAATGAGCAAAAGGCTGCCTTGCATGCCAAAACTGACGCTTCTGACAGTACTGCTGAACTGGCGACCTTGCGCAAAGGGTTGGAAGTCCTCGAAGAGAAGGTTCTGGTACCAAAATCGGCTCATTGCCGCTGAGGAAGCTCTCATTGTTCACTCCCTCCAGCAAGCAGAAGGCCTCGAAGCTGAACTGAAGACCGACTTGGTGAAAATCCGCGTCTTGAACACGCAGCGGGTAGATCCTGTGTAATTGTACTAGAGTCGATGGCTGTGCATCGGCTTTGTTTCTTAGCTCTAAAGTCGATGTCCGTGCATCGGCTGTATATCATGAGAATTTTTTTTTTACTGGCCGATTTTTCTATCGGCCCCCAATATTTCACTGCACATGTATCGCACATGTTCATATGATTAGGTGCCCCCCGAGCCGAATCTGCCAGGTGACTACGGATATCGGCTCTGTGGTGAGCCAAGGCACTGTATTTGAACGTCAGCTCCGTTAGGACCAATGTTGACTTCTTCCAGCTCATCAGCCGTCGTAAAACCGCTGCCCATTAGATCAACGTTGAACACAGGCAGAACGTATGGTGAGGATAATTTTGGCCGATTGCTGGAATCGGCCTCCATGTTGATTGAATCGCTCAATGAAGGTTTTGCAATGTTCCTCCATATCTCTTTGGGGCCGATCACACGGATCGGCATCGCCACGTTCGTCCATAGATGTTGCTCTTGTTACACGGTCAGGCCGGTGGATAAGACCAGCCTCACCCCGTCCTTCGTCACGTCGATGCGCTCGCAGTCGTCCAAATTGATGCCTGAGAGTGGCTCTTGGCCTGTTGTCTCCCAAACGTTCATGCCAGCCGGTGAAATCTCGGCTGAATCATCTGCGTGGACGACCTCTACTTCATCTCCATCCCACTGTATTAGGCATTGGTGCATCGTGGATGGAATGCAACAGTTGGCGTGGATCCAATCTCTCCCTAGCAGGACAGCATAGGTGCTCTTGCTATCGACAATAAAGAATGTCGTACGTAGGGATGGTTTTCCTTCCTACGGTCAGATCCACGTTCAGAACACCTTGTGCGTCAGATGCTTGGCCGTTGAAATCGCTCAGTGTCACGTTGGTCTTGATCAGATCCGAGCTAGAGCATCCCAACCGACGTAGCATGGAGTATGGCATAATGTTGACTGCCGCTCCGGTGTCCACCAGCATCTTGTTGACAGGCTGCCCATTGATATAGCCTCGCAAGTACAGGGCCTTCAGGTGTCTGTAGCTTCTTTCTCGTGGCTTCTCAAAGATAACCGGTCGTGGGCCGCAGTCAAGTTGTGCCACAGGTGCTTCGTCTAATCCTGGAGCACTAAACTCTGTCGGAAGGATGAACACCATGTTTGTGCCAGCCGATGTTTCATCATCGGCTTTCTTTTGTCCGGGGCGCCACTCTTTCCTTTGTGGCCGCCCTTCTTCGTCCAGGGTTCGCTGAATTTTAGCGGCCAGATCAGGCCGCGCCTTCCTCAACGTGTGCAGGTATAACCTTTCGGCTTCCTCCAAACCACGTAGTCGCTGAACCCTACGCTTTTGGGAATGGCTGAGTCCATCAGGGCACCACCTTGGCCGGTGGTACTTATCTTCTTCTTCATCATCGTCTTCCAATTCCTCGAGATCTTCCACCCGAGAGGACTCAGCGTGCTTGTTCCGAGGCGGGAGAGGCCCTAGACGTTTGAACACGGACACGTTAGCTGCATCCTTCTTCTTCTGTCTACACTCTGGGCAGTTGCCGATTGTAGGCAATCGGCTCATTCCTGAATCCCAGCAGTGTCTGAAGAAGGGATAGTCCCAGTGCCTATCCACGTCGTCTTGCTCTCTCGACTTTTCCTTGGCGTGGCGCTCATATCTCTCCTCGTCGCAATCATGCCGACGGTGTCTCCTGGCGTCCCTAGCCAGACGATCTCTTTCATCATCGTCGTTGTATCGTCGGCGTTGGTCGTATTGATCAGAGAGAGGTCGCTGATATCTCACGTTCCTCACTTCGCCCTCTGTGATGTAGCGCTTGCCATCGTGACGGGGCCGATCGCGTGGAACGGCTTCCTCTGTGTCCTTGCTATGAGAGCAGCTGCCCTCGTCTCCGTCCTTACCAGAGTGGTGCCCAGGTCCTACCATGTTGATGTTGAACGAGAATCCTGGCTGGCACCCTCCAGGGTAAGTGCACTCCACCATGTTAACGGCGGGGAAGGGGTGTGTGTCGACCTTCATGGCGTACTGGCTGAAAATTAGACGTCCTTGTTCTATCGCCATTTGGACCTGCTGACGCCACACCCTGCAGTCGTTGGTGGCATGGGTGAACGTGTTATGCCACTTGCAGTATGGCTTTCCGTTCAGCTCCTGAGCCGTGGGGATCTTGTGGCCTTCGGGTACCTTTAGCTGCTTCTCCTTAAGTAAGAGGTCGAAAATCTGCTCAGCTTTTGTAACGTCGAAGTCAAACCCTCTTGGAGGACCTTGTGGCTTAACCCACTTACAGGACACGGGGCTTGCCCCCCGAGTCCATTCAGCCACTGCTACCTCTTGATCTCCCGCAGAGCCTTCATCTTCATCTGCCTCAACCAGGACCACCGCATGTTTGAATTTATCCTGGTATACATCTGGGTGGCGCTGTTCATATACTGACAGCTTCTACACCATGTGCGCTAGTGAAGGGTAGTCTGCTTGGGAGGCCACGTCCTTGATCGGTGATGCGAGACCCACCACCGCCAACTCGACTGCTTCTTTTTCAGTCACACGAGCCGAAAAGCATCGGTTCCTAACGGTCCTGAAGCGCTGGACATATTCTAACACTGTTTCTCCGCGCTTGTGTCGTACTTGTGCTAGATCGGCAATGCCAGCCTCGGAAGCCTCTGAGTGATACTGCATGTGGAACTGCTCTTCCAATTGCTTCCAAGTCCGGATTGAGTCTGGTGGCAGCGATGTGTACCACCCAAAAGCCGATCATGTGAGGGACTGTGCGAAGAACCTCACACGCGGCTCATCTGATGCTGAGATCGTGCCCAGCTGTGCCAAATATCGGCTCACATGCTCGATGGAGATGGAACCATCTGATCCATTAAACTTGGAGAAATCAGGGAGCCGATATTTGGGTGGTAGCGGGATCAACTCGTACTCGTTGGGGTACGGCTTGGAATAGCCGATTGTCCTCCTTTTCGCCACCATGCCGAACTGGTCTTTTAAGATGGTACTAATCTGATCCGCGGTGCTGGCTGTAGGAATCGAACTCTGATGATTCGCCGGAGTGGCATACTTAGCCAGCCATGCTTGCTTTTCCAGCTCTGAGCCAACTGCAGGAGCTGAGCTCTGGAGGTTTGTCGGAGTGGCATACTTAGCTAGCCACGTCTGCTTCTCAAGATCTGTTCCCGAAGTTCCTCCTACTGTTCCAGAAGTCCCCGTTGTTGCAGTCTGGTTTGTGAGTGCCTAGTTACTGCAGTCTGGCACGTATGTGCATGTGTATCCGTGAGGGATCTCCTTAGGCGCCTCATGCAAGAACTGGTAGTCACTAGGGTCACCACCGATCTTGTAGACGACGTATGCCGGTGAATTCGGCACTTCTGGTGCTGCCAACGCGAATGGCAGCGGTGGACGGGACTGGAGTGGCATCTCTCCTTGGTGAGTCCCTAGAGCTGGTCCTGACGGAGAGTACTGATGCCTCATGATTTCCTGGATCACGCGAAGAGCGACACGCTCCAAAGTGTTCACCAGGCTCTCAGAATGGCGGTGCAGCGAATGAGCTACCATGAAGTTAATCTCCTGACGCAGAGACCTGGTGCGTTCTTCTGACGGGGCGGACAGGTCCACTCCATCGAGCGCGCCTTCAGGTGAGAACCCTTTCCACCTGATGCCATGTGAGCGGGTTTTGTGAAAAGAGCCGATGAGGTCGGCTTCGAGGATTGCTCTGACCTCGTCATACTTCTTCTTGAGCTCCTCGGTCATATCCTCGTACGTGACTGGAGTGCCTTCCGCCATCTCAGATGTAGATGGCGATGCGGTTGATGTCGAAGACTGTCCCACCGGGCGTGCCAGAATGTGTTGCGGTCAGAAACCCACCGGCGAGCAGCGACGGGCAACACAGTAGAGCCGGGAGGCTCCCAGGACTGCGCCTAGCCCTGGTCCCTCCGAGCGACGGCCCGCAAAGACTCGGCACGCACGTCCGATGCTGGTGCAAGGGCGTGCCACCTGACCTATACCTGGTCAGGAAGGTGTTGGATGTGCCTCGCTTAGTTTCCTGCATGGCATAAACGTAAACATTAAATACGAGCCTCGATCGGCTCTCAGGTTATCCTGTGAATCGGCTCAAGGAGCCAACCCACCCATGATTCGTACAAGGTGTACGATCAGATGGTGGTCCTGCTTGATCAAAATGAAGCTAAAACGACCTACTACGATTTAGGGTTTTCACCGCATAATCGGAACATCCTACTCGTGATTGAGCCTGGCGGCCACGCAAGGTGATCGTAAACCGACCCTAGACAAGGCCTAAAAACCAACATGAAGTTGATCCCCGGAACATCCTGTCTAGGGCTAGCAAACTACACCCTACGCGCCACTTGATCCTTCAACTCGTTTGTAAGGCCTAACTATGCAGATATTAAACTAATCCTTGAAGAACAAGG
Organism: Lolium perenne; assembly: GCF_019359855.2. Taxonomy (NCBI): domain Eukaryota; kingdom Viridiplantae; phylum Streptophyta; class Magnoliopsida; order Poales; family Poaceae; genus Lolium; species Lolium perenne. The sequence continues at coordinate 7,295,154 of NC_067247.2, forward strand.
AGCAATCATAACGGATCGGATCTACTAAATAATGATCAAGCGGGGTGCCGCCCTTACACCTAAGATAGGTGTAAGGGCGGCTAGACGTCTATGGGTTGCACGACGACAGCATATGATACGATGAACAATGCTAACCCTAACACATCTATGATAACTACGTTGCTCGCCATCAACAAGGCTTCAGCACGAGCAACGCATGAACAACGAATAAACGTGTGCTGCCTAGATCGCAAGATGCGATCTAGGCAGCATGATGCTTACCCGGAAGAAACCCTCGAGACAAGGGAGTTGGCGATGCGCCTAGATTGGTTTGTGGTGAACGTGATTGTTGTTTATTTCATAAACCCTAGATACATATTTATAGTCCGTAGACTTTCTAACGTGGGAATAATCCCAACCGGGTACGAGCCAAACTCTATCTAACCGACACGTATCCTACTATGTTACAGATACACGGGCAAACTAGCCCAAACTTTGCATATAAGGCCGATTCATGTATTTCTTCCATGTATATCCTTCAAGCCCATCTTTAATCGCGGCCCACCTCTGATCCGGTCAAATTCTGGTGACAACAACTTCTTCTATCTGCGGATTAGGTTGAGGTTGGGTGACTGTGACTGAGCCTGACATTATCATCCTCACTTGCTCCTCTAGCTTAGCAACGCGTTCTTGAACAACATCCTTTTGCCTCTGACGGCTTCTATCGGGATATTTCTTCGTTTCTGCAGGAAACCCAATACACCACGGCTTGCCACCTGGTATGGTTCGTGTTCGTCCTGGGTGTTCAGGATTCCCAAGGGCGCGTGTGAGCTGGTCCTTCTCTCTTTCGGGACGGAACTTCCCCTCTTCAACTTCCTTTGCAACATTTCTAAAGGCTTCGATGGGAAGTGGGTTTTCCCGATGTCTTTGTGTATGTATGCAGAACCCTTGTGCGTCCAACGTGCCCCCATGCGCGTAAAACCAATCCCTTGACCGCTGGTTCCATTTCCGTACCTCTGGCTGGATCCCCTTTGCAATTAGTTCATTCTCCCATTTCTCCCACTTAGGTCTGCGAGCCTTGTAGCCTCCTCGTCCCATGGTATGGAAGTACATCTTATTAGCAGCATTTTTCTTGTTGGTGTCTGACCTTGTCTTTGCCCTCTCCGATGTCTTGTACTTCACAAATGCCTCCCAGTGGTCTTTTATCTTCTCATAGGGGCCGTTGAAATCTGGAGTCTTCTTTTTCTTGACAAAGAAGTTGTCCAATTTCTTCTTGTAGTCGTTGAACTGCATTGCCATCTTCTTAAGAGCCCACTTCTTGACTCTTCGTTGTATGCTATTCAGCTCGGGATCCTCAGGGTCTGGCCTGTTGTTCTCACTATCAGAGTCAGCTGGCTCCGGAAATGTGAAATTTACCATGAGTTTCCTAAACATCAGATTTTTGGATCTCGTATCGACGTAAGTAACTCCTTCGTCCGCCTTTGCAGGTTTCTTCCATTCTTGAGTGGTGATCGGGATGGTGTCCCTAACAATAACTCCGCATTGACTTACAAACTTTTTTGCGTTTTGCTTGGGAGAAATTGGTTCGCCGTCTATAGCGATTTCCGTGATGATGCACCTTTCATGATCTTCCATCTTTCTGGCCGCGCCTCGTTTAGTTCTGCCAGTAGAGTGTGTTGATTGGGAGGTCTAAAAGAAGAAACAACTTTAATATATGTATATGAACAAATCTGTAGGCTTGGTTAATTAATATATATACACCTCGGCGTCGTGAGCTTCTCCCTCGCAGTCGTCACCTTCTCCATCACCGGAGTCGTCTCCACGGTGGTCTTGCTCATCTTCTTCATCGGAGCCGTCTCCTCGGGTTCGCTCGTCTCCCTCGCCGGATTGGTTTAGGTAAATAGAGGTGATATCGTCATCATCACGGATAATCTCCTCGACGAGGTATTCTTGTTCTAGGTCTCTTTCCATAGTTTCTGCAAAGACTTACAAGTTATTCTAATGCTATAAACATAACGAAGCAAGTTTCTGCAAAGACTTACAAGTTTCTGCAAAGACTTACAAGTAATTAAGAATAATGCTCAATACATGATCAAAATATTAGAGTTATACATATATATAGGTACTAATTACGGATAATGCTCAATACATATATAGTTCTTAACTAACGATCGATAATATAGTGCTGAAAGCAGATAGTGCAGTTACGTGCATACATAGATCGGGTTCATGTTTATTTAACCCTAATACATCAATCACTACTACAACCACTCAACCGCGCCGACCGGGTCCTGAGCAGCGCTGGGTGAACCCCCAAAGCCACGGAACAGTCACGGGAGCATAGCTAACATGAGATCCCTACATAACACTCCATCCGGTCCTATACATGGTGTCTAACGCATACATGTAACGGCGAACGTGCTCGTCCTCCGCCGCAATGCGCTGAGCTACCTCCTCCGGCGGGGCCGGCTCCCTCTGAAACGACCGTGGCCCATAAGACCTCCACCAAAGAATATCCGGGTCGACGACGGGACCCGGATTCCGCACCAAGGTGCGCGACCCGGAAGCTAAGACCTCCCAGTGCCACCCCGGCGGAGCCCAATCCCGGACCTCCCCCAGCTGCTGCATCTCCTCTAAAATGGTCCTAGCTCCAGGACGCGGAGGGCGCGGCATCGTATGCAAACTAATATTGAATTTGAATAAATTACTTATGAACATATAAATTTGACTACTACTTCTGTAACAAAAATTTGTCTAACATATATTTTCTAACTACAATTTTCTAACATTTTTATCTAACATATTCTAAATTTCTAAATTTCACTACTATTTCTAAGGTTCTAAGATTTATCTAACATATTTTAAATTCTAAATTTCTAAATTTCACTACTATTTCGCTACTAAATTTTGTAACAAATATTTTCTAACTACAATTTTGTAACAAATATTTTCTAACTACAATTTTGTAACAAATATTTTCTAACTACAATTTTCTAACAAATTATATTTTCTAACTACAATTTTCTAACAAATATTTTCTAACTACAATTTTCTAAATAAATCTAACTAAAATTTATCTAACTTTTATTTCTAAATTTAACTACTAAATTGTCTAACTAATTAAAACAGAAAAAAAACAAAAAAAAAGACAAAGGGGCGGCCGGCCGGGGCTCACCTTGCCGCGGCGGCGGTTGGCGGCGCGGCGGGCGGCGGCGCAGCGCGGGGGCGGCGGCACGGGCGGTGGCTGCGCAGGCGGCGGGGGTGGCGCGGCGCGCGGGCCGGGTCGTGGCGGCGCGGGCGTGGAGGAGAGGCGGCGGCGCGGGCGCGAAGGAGAGGCCGGCGGCAGCGCGTGCGCGGAGGAGAGGCCGGCGGCGGCAGCGACGGAAAATTTGGGCAGCACTTCCCCTGTATTTTGGTCCTCCGCGCGAATGTAGAAGAAGGGGCGCGCGTGGGGAACAAGTAGATGGACCTTTGCACCGGTTGGTGGCTGGAACCGGTGCAAAATACTCTTTTGCACCGGTTCCAGCCACGAACCGGTGCAAAAGGTCCAATTTTTCGCTGTCTTTTTGCTTCTTCCCGCCTTTTTTCGCTGTTTCCGCCACGACGCTGCGCGGTTTCCGCCACGACGCCGAGCGGTTCCCGCCACGACGCCGCTCGGGATATGTTCCCGCCACGACGCGCAGCGCGGGATATTTTCCCGCCAAGACGCCGCGCGGGATATTTTCCCGCCACGACACGCCGCGTGGGATATTTTCCCGCCACGACGCCCTTTATAAATAGTACGCCCCCGTCTCTCCCATTTCACTCATCACCAAACCCTAGCCCATTGCACATTGCCCCCAAAGCCGCACCCGCCGCCGGTGGAGGTGGACCCGCAGCTCGCGGAGATAGAGGAGTGGGAGGAGCTGCAGCGGCAGGAGGCGGCAGCAAGGAGGGCAGCAGAGGATGAGGTGGACCCGCAGCTTGCAGAGATAGAGCAGTGGGAGGAGGCGGCGCTAGCGGCTACCATACAAGCATTTGAGAGGCAGAGTCTCCAGGAGCTGCATAAGCGGCCGCGTGTGGCGGATCTAGATAGTGAGGAGATGTATAAGCGTCGTCGTGAGGTGGAGCTGCGGCAGGAGGCGGCAGCCAGGAGGGCAGCAGCGGATGCGCGGAAGAACTAGTAGAAGTTGTTATTTTAGTTTAAATTTAGTTAACGTTAAATTTCAATAAAGTTGTTGTCGTTGTTTTAGTTTAAGTTTAGTTAACGTATCTTGTTAAATTTCAATAAAGTTGTTGTCTTTATTTTATATACCCCTCGTATCCCGGTTCCTGGATTGAACCGGTGCTAAAGATGGTGGATTAGATTATATACCTCTTTTATCCCGGTTCCTGGCTTGAATCGGTGTTGCAGATGGTGGATTAGATTATATACCCCTTTTATCCCGGTTCCTGGCTTGAACCGGTGCTAAAGATGGTGGATTATTTTATATAGTACATTTTATCCCGGTTCCTGGCTGGAACCGGTGCTAAAGATGGGGGGCTAAATCTGGGGGAGGCTTATCTGGTGTTTGCCTTATCTAGTGTGGCCTCATCTGGGGGGGGGGGGGGGTTATCTGGAGGCACATTTCTATATATAGCCCCCTCCGGGGAGAGTAGAGAGAGCAGCCTGAGAGGCAACGACCAAGAAGGAAAGAGCCTCTCCGGCGAAGTTTCTCGAAGATGTCTTAGATGGCTGGCCGTCTTAGACATCTTCGGAACCTTCGCCCGAGTAACTCTTCCTGCAAGTCCCGCTCGGAAGCTTCTAGTATATACACCCAACAACCAGTAGCTCAGGGTAAAGAGGGCTTCCGGCCGGGAGCTTAATTCTCGAAGGAAAGAGCCTCTCCGGCGAAGCTTCTCGAAGATGTCTTAGATGGCCGGCCGTCTTAGACATCTTCGGAAGCTTTGCCCGAGTAACTCTTCCTGCAAGTCCCGCTCGGAAGCTGCTAGTATACACCCAACAACCAGTAGCTGAGGATAATTTCCAAACATGTGTATCCAGAAAAATAATAAACTTGGATAATTGCATTTAGTTCAAACGACCAATGTTACTGATACATATCACAACAAACGCTTCACAATATGAGCTCAAGGTACAGGATAATAATTAATACATTATGATCGCTTCGACCGTAACCATGGAGTATCTTCAGCATTTAACGCGATGGTTGGATCAATGTTCACTGCGAAGGGCGGAATTTCAGCAAACTTATTATAATCTTCTGACATGTCTGTCTTGTCCTCGACTCCCACGATGGTTCTTTTCCCTGAAAGAACTATGTGACGCTTTGGCTCATCGGATGAGCTCGTTTCCTTATGTTTTCTTTTCTTCGGTCTAGAGGACATGTCCTTCACATAGAAAACCTGAGCCACATCATTGGCTAGGACGAATGGTTCGTCTCTGTGACCAAGATTGTTGAGATCCACTGTTGTCATTCCGTACAGCTGGTCTACCTTTACTACTTTTCCATCCAGCTTGAACCATTTGCATCGAAATAAAGGGACCTTAAAAGAAGGTCCATAGTCAAGTTCCCATATCTCCTCTATGTAACCATAATATGTGTCCTTTTTCCCACTGCTAGTGTTTGTTGCATCAATGCGGACACCACTGTTTTGGTTGGTGCTCTTTTTATCTTGGCGAACGTGTAGAAGGTATTTCCATTTATCTCGTACCCCTGGAAAGTCACTATAGTCGAAGATGGTGACCCGGCCAACATGTACAACTGATCTACAATATCGTTGTTATTAATGAGATGTTCTCGGAGCCAACCGCCGAATGTCTGCATATGTTTATGCGTAATCCAGTCTTCAGACTGCCCCGGATGTTCGGAGCGTACAATATTCTTGTGATCAGTGATATACGGGGCCACGAAGGTGGAACTTTGTAGAACTGTGTAGTGTGCTTGAGTGAAAGAAATGCCATCCCTACATATCATTGATTTCCTTCCTAGCGTGCCTTTTCCACTTAGTCGCCCCTCATGTCGCGATTCAGGAACACCAATCGACTTAAGGTCAGGAATAAAGTCAACACAGAACTCGGTGACCTCCTCTGTTCCATAGCCCTTGGAGATGCTTCCTTCTGGCCTAGCACGGTTATGAACATATTTCTTTAAGACCCCCATGAACCTCTCCAAGGGGAACATATTGTGTAGAAAGACAGGACCGAGGATGGCAATCTCTTCGACAAGGTGAACCAGGAGATGTGTCATAATATTGAAGAAAGATGGTGGAAACACCAACTCAAAGCTAACAAGACATTGCACCACATCCTTCTGTAACCTTGGGAGACTAGCTGGATCGATTACCTTCTGAGATATCGCATTAAGGAATGCACATAGCTTCACAATGGGTATTCGAACATTTTCCGGCAGAAGCCCCCTCAGTGCAACCGGAATCAACTGCGTCATAATAATGTGGCAGTCATGCAACTTCAGGTTTTGGAATTTTTTCTCCGCCATATTTATAAGGGATTTCTAGTTTCGTGCCCCTGGTTCGTTAGTTGTACTCAGTTTTCCCCAGCCTCTTAACTTTTCCTCAGTTTTCCCCTCCCTCTAGTTTGAAACCCCTTCCAGAGGCTCGGACGGGAGGGTTGCCGTCTGTTCAGAGGCCTTCCGTTACCGGTGACGGCTAGGGAGCCGCGGTGGTTTTGACTTGACCGTTGCTTTCGAAATGTGTTGACTATTGACTGGAAGAGCTGACCCAAAGCTTTCCCCTCCGTCCGAGACTGGAGGAGCTCACACACCGCCCCTCCGCCGCCACGCCATCCTGCCCACCTACCTTATGGCGTCGTCCGCCGCCGAGCCGGCCCCGCCCCCACCACCACCCCCGGGCTCCGCCTCCACCAGATCTGGATCTACCCCTGTCCTCTTTGTAATTCCGTCTGGTGTGCAGACTATTCCCGCCAGCCGTGGAGAAGATTGGGAATCGGAGGGATCTAACGCATGGATTCCATCTGGGTAAGCATCGTCTGCCTATCCCATGTGAATTAACAGTAGGCAGTTTTTGAGCGCCAATCGTTGTTGCTCAACTAACTGCGTTGCTTTTCGAATAGGATGGATCCAGCGCTGGCTTTTCGGCTGGTGGTTAGGCTGGATTCTAGCTTTACGCGTGATTCTAAACGCTGTAAGACTGGGTTTAACTTCCCTGCGGTGGTTGCAACCACCATCTCGTTAACGGATTTCAAAGCTAACATCTACGATAACTACACCTGGAGCTCTCTCGATGCAGTTCATTTCGAATATTTCAACAGCTCGGAGGGAAGATTTGTTCCACTAATTTCCGAAGACGATCTGGGATTTCTTTTTGCTTTGAATGCTTCTTGCCGGTTCGGTAAAATTCGTATCCATGTGGACAGGGGCCAGGCATCATGCAGTGCTGGGGCATCATCAGGTGGTCGGGCATCATGTCTCTCTACTGCTGCTGCCTCTGCTAATAGTGTGCGCCGTGGCGCTCCTTGTAGGTCCACAGCAGCACCATCTGTCCCCAGTGCTAGTGGTAGCCAGATCGTTCGTACGGTCGATGTGGAGGACGATGCAGACATTGAGGATCAGCCTCCTCAAGATGATGAGGATGAGTTGATGTTTCCTGAATTGGTAGATCGATGCGATAAGGTGCAATGGAGGATCAATACATGGAAGATATGGCTTTTGGTGCCAGATTTGATGACACTGATGATGAAGAGAAGAATGAGAATGATGACAGCCTCGTTTTAGCCGATTACGAAGGTGAAGACTTGCCAACAATTGAGTGGAACAGGGAGAATCCCCAGCTTGTAGAAGGCACCGTGTTTCAAACGATGATGGACTGCCGTAATGCAATTACTACATATCACATTCTCACTAAGAATAATTTCGAGGTTATTAAAAGTGAGCCAGGTAGGTTCACAATTAAATGCCCATACCCAAGGTGTAGGTTTAGGCTGCATGCATCCACAATGCGCAGAAGCAGCTTGGTTCAGGTACTACGCCAACCAGTTGTGTATTTAGATCACGGTGTAAAATTTGTTATCTATTACTGACATCCCTTATCATTATGTTTCAGATAAAGAAGAATAATGAGATCCATAGGTGTCCACCTCTAGGGGGAGAGCCAGAGCTGAAAACAAAGCTAGCGAAGACTAGGTGGTTGGCAGATGTAATCCTAGATTGGCTGAGAGAAGATCCTTCACTTGGTCCAACAGCACTCGTAAAAAAGGTGGTTGAGAAGTATAAAATGAAAGTACCTTACATGAGAATGTTCTATGCAAAGGAAATGACTCTTGACAAGATCAATGGTCCATGGAATGAAAGCTTTCAGTTGCTTTACACTTTCAAAGCTGAAGTGGAGATGGCTAGTCCAGGCAGTGTTGTAGCGATAGACAAGCATACAGTTCCCTACAAATTGAAAAGCGGGAAGGTAATGCACAAGGAATGTTTCAGAAGGGCTTTTGTTTGTTTCAAAGCTTGCTGGAAAGGCTTTTTGGACGGTTGCAGGCCTTATTTGGCCGTGGATGCATCAGCTCTTCATGGCAGGTTTAAAGGACAGCTAGTTGCTGCTACTGCAGTTGATGGACATAATTGGATGTTCCCTGTTGCTTATGGGGTTTTGGAGGTTGAGTCACAGGAAAGTTGGACTTGGTTTCTGCAGAATTTGCGCGACCTTATAGGTCATCCAACAGGACTTGTTATCCACACAGACGCTTGCAAAGGTTTGGAGACTGCGGTAGAAGCAGTATTCCCTGGAGTGGAGCATAGGGAATGTATGCGACACTTGGTACAGAATTTTACAAAGAAATTCAAGGGTAAAGTTTTTACTGACAACCTATGGCCAGCTTCATACACATGCAGCTCTAGGAAGCATCTGTTTCATTTGGATGTGTTGTATAAACAAAAACCTGGGGTGAAGGAGTACTTGGATGAACATCATGGTAGGGTGTGGTCAAGAAGCCAATTCAATGAAATTTGCAAGGTAGACTATGTAACAAGTAACCTTGCGGAGAGTTTCAATTCAAAGGTCAAGTCATTGAAAGGGCTTATGTTGTGGCAAATATTTGATAAGATTAGGCAGATGATCATGATAAAGATCGATCTGCGTCAAAGAATTGCATCCACAAATTATGTTGGCCATCTCATGCTCCCGTCTTTGATTAAGTCTTTGCATGCCAGGGCAAAACAATTGAGGATGCAGTGCGTCAGAAAAGGAATGGAGGCTGAGGTAACCTACACTGACAAAGAAAACAGGCAGTGGAGGTATCCAGTGAGTTTGGTTGATAGGACATGCCATTGTAGGGGATGGCAGATCCGTGGGATACCCTGCATACACGCATTGTTTTTCATGAGTGTTATAGGGGGTGAAGATGGTGAAGTTGATCAGTATGTGTCAGAGTATTTCTCTGTTGCCAAATTTAGGGCTGCATATGCTATGAATGTTCCTACCTTGTTGGGAAAAGACCAATGGATGAAAGTCGATCTAGGCTTCAAACTGTACTCTCCAGTATTGACTAGACCGGCAGGTAGGCCGAGGAAGAATAGGATCAGAGCTAGTGCAGAGGGTGGTGCACCGATTCGAAAACGTAAGTGCAAACGTTGTGGAATCCCTGGACACATTGCTAGGCTTTGTAAAAATGGAGTTGACCCAGCTTTTGGAATGGAAGATCAGGCGGGAGCAGAAAATGCAGAGGATAATGAAGCAGCAATTCAACTTGAGATTGAAGCAGCAGTTCAACATGATGTGATTGAAGCAGCAAATGCAGAGGAGATTGAAGCAGCAGTTCAACATGAGGAGATTGAAGCAGCAAATGCAGAGGAGATTGAAGCAACAGTTCAACATGAGGAGATTGAACCGATGGATCGAGAGCGGGGGGAACAGATGGATGTAGAGCTGCTTGAACCATTGGATGGAGAGCAGAGGGAAAAGATGGATATAGAATGGCTTCAACCGATGAGTCTAGAGGAGAGGGAACAGTATAGTCGAGAATGCCACGAAAGTGGTAAGGCCATGATACAAGCTAACTTCGAAGAGTACATGGCAGAAGAAAAAGCACAAGCTTTGCAGAAGAAAAAGAACAAGAAAGAGGGCAAAAGGAAGGTAGACACCGGTAATATCCCTGTTAGGGTTACCCGGAGTAAGGTGGTGGCCCCGGCGAGTCACACCAGGAGCAAGAGAAAGATTTTATTCTGAACAACTAATTTGAATTTGTATGAACAATTTGTATTGGGGTTCCCTTTGTATTGGCGATCCCTTTGTGTTGAACAATTTGTATTGGGGATGCCTTTGTGTTGAACAATTTGAATTTGTATGAACAATTTGTATTGTGGTTCCCTTTGTATTGGGGATCCCTTTGTGTTGAACAATTTGAATTTGTATGAACAATTTGTATGCCACATTTAAGCCACATTTATCATTTTAGGGTTTTAGGGTTTTAGGGTTTTAGGGTTTTAGGGCTTTAGGGTTCAATTCAAAATAATTCAAAACATGGTGGAACCTTCCCATGGAGCCTTGTTATGTTACCTACAACCTAGAGAAATAATAATGGAAAAGGAAATATAGAGATATGAAGTTTTTATGCCAAAAGCTTCAAAACCACTTCCTAGTCCATGAGCTACTAGATATGAAGATGCAGGGCTTTCTGCTCAATACACCTCCCAAATACCCACTATGCTTACAAACTTTGTCCAAATGAGTCCAAATTCGTCACACTTGTGTATCTTTGAGTTGCAAACAATATCTAGTCGGCCAAAATGTAATATATTGTTCAAATAACACAATTTTACAATTTTTATGCCAAAAGCTTCAATTTCCCTTAGTCCGTTTATTATTTGGGTGCCCCTGTTTTACTTAGTGTTACTCAGTTTTCCCCCTCCGGGCCCACTTGTTTTACTCAGTCATACTCAGTTTTGCCCTTCCGATAAACATTTCCTCACTTTTCCCCCTCTTAGTTCTACTCAGTTTTCCTAACTTGTACTCACTGGCTGATCTCTGATTGGTCGAGATGTATGTCACACGGATCTTGGTTAGTTGAAAGCTCAACGAACGCTTGCACCGTTCGATCATTTATGATCGGACGGCCTGTATCTCTCTCTCTACCACGATGGACGCATACGGAGACAAGAGCAGAGCACATACCTACCAACCCTGGCAGTCGCATATTCCAGTCGCATCCTCCTCTCTCGTATTTCCTCTCTTACTACGGCGGTCGCGGCGGCGCGGATCTAACCGTGCGTGCGGCGGCGTGCGGCGGCGCAGATCTAACCGTGCGTGCGGCGGCGTGCGGCGGCGCGGATCTAACCGTGCGTGCGGCGGCGCGGATCTAACCGTACGTGCGGCGGCGTGCGGCGGCGCGGATCTAACCGTGCGTGCGTCGGCGTGCGGCGGCGCGGATCTAACCGTGCGTGCGGCGGCGTGCATCTAACCGTGCGTGCGCCGTGGATCTAAGAGTGCCGGTGAGGATCTAACCGTCAGAAATAGTTGAAATGTCTCTCTCTGTCTCACTTTCGATTCTATTCTCAGATCTGTTGAATGATGAAGAACACCAAGACGGCGGCCGTGCCGACAGTGGTCATCGATGCCACGAACATTGAAGCCATCGCCTACAACATCGCTTCGACGGCGCAGACCCAGCCTTCAATGTCGGAGCCTGTTGATGTCTCCCTTGCTAAAATTATCGTGCACATTACTTAGCACAAGTAGGAAATTGTACACCGAAATACAGTGCTTAGAGCCACAACAAAATACAGTGGTTAGAGCCATCTACTGAATAACAATTCTATACTAAATCGTCTACCAGAACCACATAAGCGCTAGGACAGGGATGACACCTAATAAAACTGCACAGATGAATCTACTTTTCTCCTCTCCCATCACTTTAAGTTCATGTTCTAGATTTTCTACCACTTGATCAAATACGGCAAGATCTGTCTCAACTCTCAACTTCTCCTTGCGAATAAGCTCTGAATTCTTCTTTTCTTCATCCACAATACGCTTCAGCTCGAATATCATCAGGTTTTTACGGGCCAATTCATCACCTAAATTGGCCACCTTCTCCTCCAAATCCATCCTCTGGCTACACCACTGGGTTGATTCATCTTGGTATGCAATGTACCATGGATCATCGGCTTGCCTGGCTAACTGTAACAATAATGGAAAAAAGAACAACTGAAATCACCCCAACAGGCCATGGCGGAACTTCAAATTCAACGGTAGTACAGAGAGCTGAAGCTATATACCTGCACTTCCGACGAGGTAGGAGAAGTAGAACGTGGCCACGACATGATCGAATCCCCACCCTCGCCGGTGTACCCGCTACGACGAGACATTGAGGACTATTTCGTACCTGCAAACTCCAATAAATTACGGGAACCGAATCGATTAGGGGGCGGGGGAGGCAGAAGCGGAGGTCTACCAATTGGTGCGCGGAACAAATCCCGGTCGTCGTGGGCGGCGGATCTGCTTGCGGCGGACTTTCCTGCGGTGGGTACAATGCGTGCGGACGAAACAAGTGCTTTGGAGCCGTGGTTGACGTGCAGCGCCGCAGTTCGTCCGACGCCGCCGGGGGACAGAGCCGGCGGCGCGACGAGGCGCCGGCCCGCCGCCGGCGATGGCTGCTCCGTCCGACGGTGGGGAACGAGCTGCCAGCGGTTCTCCGGTCTAGCTTAAGAATAATTAATTAGCGAACTTGTTGCTTCTCTCTATGATATTCTCTAAAGACATATATCAGAGCGGCAAGATATGATTTTTTCTCTCTAAATAAATAGACGACCCCACTGGTCATTGGCTGCGGCAGCCCCACATAGCGGCAATTTATGAGTTGGTCTAAATAGAGTGACGACCCCAGGGGTCATTGCCGGCGGCAGCCCCACAGAGCGGCAATATATGTCTTTTCCTGAAAAATAGACGACCCCACTGGTCATTGGCTGCGGAGGCCCCACAGAGCGGCAATATATGAGTTTCTCTAAATAAATAGACGATCCCACTGGTCATTGGCTGCGGCAGCCCCACAGAGCGGCAATATATGTCTTTTCCTGAAAAATAGACGACCCCACTGGTCATTGGCTGCGGAGGCCCCACAGAGCGGCAATATATGAGTTTCCCTAAATAAATAGACGACCCCACTGGTCATTTGCTGCGGCAGCCCCACAGAGCGGCAATATATGTCTTTTACTGAAAAATATACGACCCCACTGGTCATTGGCTGCGGCAGCCCTATAGAGCGGCCCCATTTGTCATTGGCAGCACCGCGTATAAAATCATGAAATAAAACGGCCCACACGTCAGCGATAGATGGATGGCTGCTCCGACGTGTCTCCTGACCCTACCCGTCAGCACAAGACGGTCATGGAGGAGCTGCCCCTGTGCGGCCCCACCCGGTCAGACTAACGGTCAAGGCCTCTGACCTGACGGCTACCGGCCGTTCCAGCACTTGTGCGTGTTTCAAACTAGAGGAGGGGAAAACTGAGGAAAAACTAAGGGACTGGGGAAAACTGAGTACAACTAACGAACCAGGGGCACGAAACTAGAAATCCCAATTTATAATTCCCTTTATATTTGATGAGAATCCAGACGGCACCTTGATACTGTAAAGGACTTCAAAAAAGATATCCTTCTCTGCTTTGGTAAGAGCGTAGCTGGCAGGACTTAAGCGACTCCCTGTATCCTTGTAATTCTGTTCTTGCTTGTCTTTTGGGACTTTCATACGATACTGGTCCTCCCGTGCTTCCGGTGTATCTTTTGTCTTCCCATACACGCCTAAGAAGCCTAGCAGGTTCACGCAAAGATTCTTCGTCACATGCATCACGTCGATTGAAGAGCGGACCTCTAGGACTTTCCAATAGGGTAGATCCCAAAATATAGATTTTTTCTTCCACATGGGTGCGTGTCCGATAACGACGTCATTCGGAACAGATTGACCGCCAGGACCCTTTCCAAAGATTACTTTTATGTCCTTGACCAAATCAAGTAAAGCATCACCTGTACGGAGTTCAGGCTTCACCCGGCGATCTGCCTCACCTCCGAAATGATTGCTTTTCTTTCTGACGGGGTGCCTCTTTGGAAGAAATCGACGATGCCCCAGGTACACAACCTTCTTACATTTATGCAAATAGGCACCTTCGGTCTCATCTAAACAGTGCGTGCATGCATTGTATCCCTTGTTTGTTGATGCGCGTAGATGACACGTCCGTTGGGAACCCCAAGAGGAAGGTGTGATGCGCACAGCAGTAAGTTTCCCTCAGTAAGAAACCAAGTTTATCGAACCAGTAGGAGTCAAGAAGCACGTTGAAGGTTGATGGTGGCGGAGTGTAGTGCGGCGCAACACCAGGGATTTCGGCGCCAACGTGGAACCTACACAACACAATCACAGTACTTTGCCCCAACGTAACAGTGAGGTTGTCAATCTCACCGGCTTGCTGTAAACAAAGGATTAGATGTATAGTGTGGATGATGATGATTATTTGCGAAGAACAGTAAAGAACAATTGTAGTAGTTTGTATTTCAGATGTAAAGAATAGGACCGGGGTCCTGTTGCGGTTAGAAACCCACCGGCGAGCAGCAACGGGCAACACAGTACAGCCGGGAGGCTCCCAGGACTGCGGCTGGCCCTGGTCCCTCGAGTGACGGCCCGCAAAGCCTCGGCACGCACGTCCGATGCTGGTGCAAGGGCGTGCCACCTGACCTATACCTGGTCAGGAAGGTGATGGATTTGCTTCGCTTAGTTTCCTGCATGGCATACACGTAAACAATAAATACGAGCCTCGATCGGCTCTCAGGTTGTCCTGTGAATCGGCTCAAGGAGCCGATACACCCATGATTCGTATGAGGTATACGATCAATGGTGGTCCTGCTTGATCAATATAAAGCTAAAGCGACCTACGACGATTTAGGGTTTTCCCCACATAATCGGAACATCCTACGCGTGATTGAGCCTGGTAGCCACGCATGATGATAATAAACCGACCCTAGACAAGGCCTAAAAACCAACATGAAGTTGATCCCCGGAACATCTCATCTAGGGCTAGCAAACTACACCCTACGTGCTACTGGATCCTTCAACCCGTTTGCAAGGCCTAACTATGCAGATATTAAACTAATCCTTGAAGAACAAGGAGCAACCATAACGGATCGGATCTACTAAATAATGATCAAGCGAGGTGCCGCCCTTACACCTAAGATAGGTGTAAGGGCGGCTAGACATCTAAGGGTTGCATGGACGAAAGCATATGATACGATGAAACAATGCTAACCCTAACACATCTATGATAACTATGTTGCTCGCCATCAACAAGGCTTCAGCACGAGCAACGCATGAACAGCGAATAAACGTGTACTGCCTAGATCGCAAGATGCGATCTAGGCAGCACGATGCTTACCCGGAAGAAACCCTCGAAACAAGGGGTTGGCGATGCGCCTAGATTGGTTTGTGATGAACGTGATTGTTGTTTTTCTCAATAACCCTAGATACATATTTATAGTCTGTGGACTTTCTGACGTGGGAATAATCCCAACCGTGCACGAGCCAAATTCTATCTAACCGACACGTATCCTACTATATTTACAGATACACGGGCAAACTAGCCCAAACTTTGTATACAAGGCCGATTCATGTATTTCTTCCGTGTATATTCTTCAAGCCCATCTTAATCGCGGCCCACCTTTGATCCGGTCAAATTCTGGTGATAACACATGCCCCCCTGGTTTTGGAAATGATAATTCCAAAAACACTCTGATTTTCCTTCGTCGGGTCGTGTCGTTACAGAGCAGAACCGTCGCAGTATCCTTCATCATGATGTCTTGCCTTATCAACTTCTCTGCAAGATTTGATAGCTTTAACATCACTTCCTCGGAAACCGTAGTGGCATTAAATTTCCACTATATCCTCCTTATTTAACTGTGCCGAACGGCTCGCCTCTTCATCCCCTTGTTCTGTTCCAACCATCGGCACCAAAAAACCCTCTTTCCCAAGAGCAATGTCTTCCTCTTCCTCCGTCTCATCAGGCCTCTCTTTCCAATCTTCTTCCTCGAGCGAGCAAGAGTGGGACTTTGACTATGTGCCAGATGGCCCACCCGAGGCCCTCGTCGGGTCAGATGGTGACTTACCCCTGACCGATGGGGAGGACGACCTCCAGTTCCTCATCGAAGGGGGCTGGAGAGCGAGAGCGAGGACGACCTCCACTCCTGGGCGAACTCCGCCTCCTTCGACGAGGAGGAGGAAGAAGAAGAAGAGGAGGAAGAGGAGGAAGAGGAGGAGGATGACTCCTCCTCCTCCGCTGGGTATCCGCCGGCGAAGCGCTTCCGCGCTTGGGCGGACAGCGAAGACGATGATGATGACGAGGAGGAAGAGGCTCCGGCCGAGGGCTGGGGCAGCAGCGACGAGGAACTCTCCGGAAGCAGCGCCGACGGCAGCTACGACGCCGACGACGAGGGCAGCGAGGATTAGTAGTGTAGGATTAGTAGTTCCTGAGCAATCGGCTCTTCTTTTGTTCTTCCCCTCTTGAGCAATCGGCTCTTCATTGTAAAAACCCCTCTTATTAATGAAGAAGTACTTCCAGTTAATTTTGCCGATAGTCAAAGTCAAACAATCCCCAAAAGAGCCGATGGCATCGCATCGGCCTCTACCATAAAACACGAGTACGGCCAACCTAATTGCCCCTCCAAACGGTAACCTGCGACCTCCGTCTGAGAAAGCAACCTTAGATCCCCAAATCGCCGCCCAAGCAGCTCCACGAATCTCAGATCTCAACCGCGCCGTCCCAACTCCACAGCGCATCAAATGGCGGAATCATCCAACGCCAACGCCATGGTCTCCGGTCTGAAGGTAATCCTTAACCGCCTCTTCGCCATTCGAACCAATGTTAGGATTAAACAGCAAACACCTGAATTAATGTCCTATTCCGTTATTAATTTTAGGTTTCAGACATCCTGCTGCCGCATCCTTCTCTCCCAAACTCTATGTGTCTTGGCCCCCGTTCTTCCGAGAGTCCCGCTCACTTAATCTCATGCGAGGCCAATAGAATTCCCTTCGTGAACCAGAATTTAGATCTGACTTCCTGGGCCGACTGCCTGCGAGCCTGGCCTAATCCTCCTGAAGGTTGGGTGGCATGGTACAGTAGAGTGTCTAAAACCCATTATGCCACCTGGGAAACGATAGGGATAGCCGATGCTTTGTCATTATCATTGTCTCCTCTTGAAAAGAATGAGAACATTCTGAAAACCATCGGCTATTTTTGGTCTGATGCGCTGAATTGCTTCATGTTCGGCCATAGCCCCATGACACCAACTCTGCTGGACGTGGCCATGATCACAGGCCTGGACATTGCGTCCCCAAGCCCCTCTGCCTTTAAGTTGCCAAAGGTCCCTTTCACCCTTTCCTCTAAAACAGAGTGTACAAGCTGGGGCATGATGTCTACGGGTGCTTCTATTCTTGTAGACATTGTTGTGCCTCCAAGAGCAGAGGTTTGTAGAACAGCAGCAAGTTTCCCTTAAGTGGATCACCCAAGGTTTATCGAACTCAGGGAGGAAGAGGTCAAAGATATCCCTCTCATGCAACCCTGCAACCACAAAGCAAGAAGTCTCTTGTGTCCCCAACACACCTAATAGGTGCACTAGTTCGGCGAAGAGATAGTGAAATACAGGTGGTATGAATATATATAAGCAGTAACAACGGCACCAGAAAAGTGCTTTGCCCAGGACAGTAGTAACGCAGCAGTAGTAATGCAGTAAAACAGTAAACAAGCAGCGATAGCAGTATTTAGGAACAAGGCCTAGGGATTAGACTTTCACTAGTGGACACTCTCAACTTTGATCACATAACAGAATAGATAAATGCATACTCTACACTCTCTTGTTGGATGATGAACACCACTAATTGCGTAGGATTACACGAACCCTCAATGCCGGAGTTAACAAGCTCCACAATATTCAATGTTCATATTTAAATAACCTTAGAGTGCATGATAGATCAACACAACTAAACCAAGTACTAACATAGCATGCACACTGTCACCTTCACGCTACGAAAGGAGGCATAGATCACATCAATACCATCATAGCAATAGTTAACTTCATAATCTACAAGAGATCACAATCATAGCCTACGCCAAGTACTAACACGGATGCACACACTGTCACCATTACACCGTGCAGGAGGAATAAACTACTTTAATAACATCGCTAGAGTAGCACATAGATAAATTGTGATACAAAACACATTGCAATCATAAAGAGATATAAATAAGCACTTCACTATGCCATTCATAACAGTGAATAAGTATTCTGTGAAATATAGCCTAAGAGACCCACACGGTGCACACACTGTCACCTTTACACACGTGGGACAAGGAGTCTCCGGAGATCACATAAGTAAAACCCACTTGACTAGCATAATGACATCTAGATTACAAGCATCATCATATGAATCTCAATCATGTAAGGCAGCTCATGAGATTATTGTATTGAAGTACATAGGAGAGAGATGAACCACATAGCTACCGGTACAGCCCCGAGCCTCGATGGAGAACTACTCCCTCCTCATGGGAGAGAGCAGCGTGGATGAAGATGGAGGTGGTGTCGATGGAGGAGCCTTCCGGGGGCACTTCCCCGTCCCGGCGGCGTGCCGGAACAGAGACTCCTGTCCCCCAGATCTTGGCTTCGCGATGGCGGCGGCTCTGGAAGGTTTCTCGTACCGTGGCTTTTTTCGTATCGTGGTTTTAGGTCTGGGACCTTTATATAGGCGAAGAGGCGGCGTCAGAAGGTCGAAGGGGCGACGACACCATAGGGCCGCGCGGCCAGGGGGTGGGCCGCGCCAGCCTATCATCTGGCCCCCTGTGGGTCCACTCTGGCGACTCTCGGGTGTTCTGGATGCTTCCGGGCAAAATAGGAACCTGGGCGTTGATTTCGTCCAATTCCGAGAATATTTCGTTACTAGGATTTCTGAAACCAAAAATAGCAGAAAACAGGAACTGGCACTTCGGCATCTTGTTAATAGGTTAGTTCCAGAAAATGCACGAATATGACATAAAGTGTGCATAAAACATGTAGATATCATCAATAATGTGGCATGGAACATAAGAAATTATCGATACGTCGGAGACATATCAGCATCCCCAAGCTTAGTTTCTGCTCGTCCCGAGCAGGTAAACGATAACAGAGATAATTTCTGAAGTGACATGCCATCATAACCTTGATCATACTATTTGTAAACATATGTAATGAATGCAGCGATCAAAACAATGGTAATGACATGAGTAAACAACTGAATCATAAAGCAAAGACTTTTCATGAATAGTACTTCAAGACAAGCATCAATAAGTCTTGCATAAGAGTTAACTCATAAAGCAATAAATCAAAGTAAAGGTATTGAAGCAACACAAAGGAAGATTAAGTTTCAGCGGTTGCTTTCAACTTGTAACATGTATATCTCATAGATAATTGTCAACATAGAGTAATATAACAAGTGCAATATGCAAGTATGTAGGAATCAATGCACAGTTCACACAAGTGTTTGCTTCTTGAGGTGGAGAGAGATAGGTGAACTGACTCAACATAAAAGTAAAAAAGAATGGTCCTTCAAAGAGGAAAGCATCGATTTCTATATTTGTGCTAGAGCTTTTATTTTGAAAACATGAAACAATTTTGTCAACGGTAGTAATAAAGCATATGAGTTATGAAAATTATATCTTACAAGTTGCAAGCCTCATGCATAGTATACTAATAGTGCCCGCACCTTGTCCTAATTAGCTTGGACTACCGGATCATCGCAATACACATGTTTTAACCAAGTGTCACAATGGGGTACCTCCATGTCGCCTGTACAAAGGTCTAAGGAGAAAGCTCGCATTTTGGATTTCTCGCTTTTGATTATTCTCAACTTAGACATCCATACCGGGACAACATGGACAACAGATAATGGACTCCTCTTTAATGCATAAGCATGTGGCAACAATCATTATTCTCATATGAGATTGAGTATATATGTCCAAAACTGAAACTTCCACCATGAATCATAGCTTTAGTTAGCGGCCCAATGTTCTTCTCTAACAATATGCATGCTCCAACCATTAAGGTGGTAGATCTCTCTTACTTCAGACAAGACGGGCATGCATAGCAACTCACATGATATTCAACAAAGAATAGTTGATGGCGTCCCCAGAAACATGGTTATCGCACAACAAGCAACTTAATAAGAGATAAAGTGCATAAGTACATATTCAATACCACAATAGTTTTTAAGCTATTTGTCCCATGAGCTATATATTGTAAAGGCGAATGATGGAATTTTAAAGGTAGCACTCAAGCAATTTACTTTGGAATGGCGGAGAAATACCATGTAGTAGGTAGGTATGGTGGACACAAATGGCATAGTGGTTGGCTCAAGGATTTTGGATGCATGAGAAGTATTCCCTCTCGATACAAGGTTTAGGCTAGCAAGGTTATTTGAAACAAACACAAGGATGAACGGTGCAGCAAAACTCACATAAAAGACATATTGTAAACATTATAAGACTCTACACCGTCTTCCTTGTTGTTCAAAACTCAATACTAGATATTATCTAGACTCTAGAGAAACCAAATATGCAAACCAAATTAGCAAGCTCTAAGTGTTTCTTCATTAATGGGTGCAAAGTATATGATGCAAGAGCTTAAACATGATCACAACAATTGCCAAGTATCAAATTATCCAAGACATTTTAGAATTACTACATGTAGCATTTTCCAATTCCAACCATATAACAATTAACGAAGCAGTTTCAACCTTTGCCATGAACATTAAAAGCTAAGAACACATGTGTTCATACGAACCAGCGGAGCGTGTCTCTCTCCCACACAAGCATTTATTCAAACAAAAATAAAAACAAAATCACACAGACGCTCCAAGTAAAGTACATAAGATGTGGCCGAATAAAAATATAGTTTCAGGGGAGGAACCTGATAATGTTGTCGATGAAGAAGGGGATGCCTTGGGCATCCCCAAGCTTAGACGCTTGAGTCTTCTTAGAATATGCAGGGGTGAACCACCGGGGCATCCCCAAGCTTAGAGCTTTCACTCTTCTTGATCATAGTATATCATCCTCCTCTCTTGACCCTTGAAAACTTCCTCCACACCAAACTCGAAACAACTCATTAGAGGGTTAGTGCACAATAAAAATTAACATGTTCAGAGGTGACACAATCATTCTTAACACTTCTGGACATTGCATAAAGCTACTGGACATTAATGGATCAAAGAAATTCATCCAACATAGCAAAAGAGGCAATACGAAATAAAAGGCAGAATCTGTCAAAACAGAATAGTCCGTAAAGATGGATTTTATTGAGGCACCAGACTTGTTCAAATGAAAATGCCCAAATTGAATGAAAGTTGCGTACATATCTGAGGATCACTCACGTAAATTGGCTTAATTTTCTGAGTTACCTACAGAGAATTAGACCCAGATTCGTGACAGCAAAGAAATCTGTTTCTGCGCAGTAATCCAAATCTAGTATTCACTTTACTATCAAACACTTTACTTGGCACAACAAAACACAAAACTAAGATAAGGAGAGGTTGCTACAGTAGTAAACAACTTCCAAGACACAAATATAAAACAAAGTACTGTAGCAAAATAACACATGGGTTATCTCCCAAGAAGTTCTTTCTTTATAGCCATTAAGATGGGCTCAGCAGTTTTAATGATGCACTCGCAAGAAATAGTATTTGAAGCAAAAAGAGAGCATCAAGAAGCAAATTCAAAACACATTTAAGTCTAACATGCTTCCTATGCATAGGAGTTTTGTAAATAAACAAGTTCATGAAGAGCAAAGTGACAAGCATAGGAAGATAAAACAAGTGTAGCTTCAAAAATTTCAGCACATAGAGAGGTATTTTAGTAACATGAAAATTTCTACAACCATATTTTCCTCTCTCATAATAACTTTCAGTAGCAACATGAGCAAACTCAACAATATAACTGTCACATAAAGCATTCTTATCATGAGTCTCATGCATAAAATAATTACTCTCCACATAAGCATAATCAATTTTATTAGTTGTAGTGGGAGCAAATTCAACAAAGTAGCTATCATTATTATTCTCATCAAGTGTAGGAGGCATAGTATAATCACAACAAAATTTACTCTCCATAGTAGGTGGCACCAAAAGACCACTATCATTATAATCATCAAAAATAGGAGGCAAAGTATCATCAAAGAAAATTTTCTCCTCAATGCTTGGGGGACTAAAAATATCATGCTCATCAAAACCAGCTTCCCCAAGCTTAGAACTTTCTATATCATTATCAACAATGGTGTTCAAAGCGTTCATACTAATATTACTACCAGCATGCAAATAAGATTCCATAGGTTTTTTAATTTTCGCATCAAACCATCCATGTCTTAAATCAGGAAATAGAATAAGAAGCTCATTGTTGTCCATTATGCCTAACTAGTGTAAACAAGAAACAAAAAGATGCAATTGCAGGATCTAAAGGAAATAGCTTCGAGTACTTACAACGGCGAAAATAGCTTAGTAGCCGAGATCCGGAGTGTGAGTACCTTTTACCTTTCCTCCCCGGCAACGGCGCCAGAAAATAGCTTGATGTCTACGGGTGCTTCTATTCTTGTAGACAGTGTTGGGCCTCCAAGAGCAGAGGTTTGTAGAACAGCAGCAAGTTTCCCTTAAGTGGATCACCCAAGGTTTATCGAACTCAGGGAGGAAGAGGTCAAAGATATCCCTCTCATGCAACCCTGCAACCACAAAGCAAGAAGTCTCTTGTGTCCCCAACACACCTAATAGGTGCACTAGTTCGGCGAAGAGATAGTGAAATACAGGTGGTATGAATATATATAAGCATTAGCAACGGCACCAGAAAAGTGCTTTGCCCAGGACAGTAGTAACGCAGCAGTAGTAACGCAGTAAAACAGTAAACAAGCAGCGATAGCAGTATTTAGGAACAAGGCCTAGGGATTAGACTTTCACTAGTGGACACTCTCAACTTTGATCACATAACAGAATAGATAAATGCATACTCTACACTCTCTTGTTGGATGATGAACACCACTAATTGCGTAGGATTACACGAACCCTCAATGCCGGAGTTAACAAGCTCCACAATATTCAATGTTCATATTTAAATAACCTTAGAGTGCATGATAGATCAACACAACTAAACCAAGTACTAACATAGCATGCACACTGTCACCTTCACGCTACGAAAGGAGGCATAGATCACATCAATACCATCATAGCAATAGTTAACTTCATAATCTACAAGAGATCACAATCATAGCCTACGCCAAGTACTAACACGGATGCACACACTGTCACCATTACACCGTGCAGGAGGAATAAACTACTTTAATAACATCGCTAGAGTAGCACATAGATAAATTGTGATACAAAACACATTGCAATCATAAAGAGATATAAATAAGCACTTCACTATGCCATTCATAACAGTGAATAAGTATTCTGTGAAATATAGCCTAAGAGACCCACACGGTGCACACACTGTCACCTTTACACACGTGGGACAAGGAGTCTCCGGAGATCACATAAGTAAAACCCACTTGACTAGCATAATGACATCTAGATTACAAGCATCATCATATGAATCTCAATCATGTAAGGCAGCTCATGAGATTATTGTATTGAAGTACATAGGAGAGAGATGAACCACATAGCTACCGGTACAGCCCCGAGCCTCGATGGAGAACTACTCCCTCCTCATGGGAGACAGCAGCGTGGATGAAGATGGCGGTGGTGTCGATGGAGGAGCCTTCCGGGGGCACTTCCCCGTCCCGGCGGCGTGCCGGAACAGAGACTCCTGTCCCCCAGATCTTGGCTTCGCGATGGCGGCGGCTCTGGAAGGTTTCTCGTACCGTGGCTTTTTTCGTATCGTGGTTTTAGGTCTGGGACCTTTATATAGGCGAAGAGGCGGCGTCAGAAGGTCGAAGGGGCGACGACACCATAGGGCCGCGCGGCCAGGGGGTGGGCCGCGCCAGCCTATCATCTGGCCCCCCTGTGGGTCCACTCTGGCGACTCTCGGGTGTTCTGGATGCTTCCGGGCAAAATAGGAACCTGGGCGTTGATTTCGTCCAATTCCGAGAATATTTCGTTACTAGGATTTCTGAAACCAAAAACAGCAGAAAACAGGAACTGGCACTTCGGCATCTTGTTAATAGGTTAGTTCCAGAAAATGCACGAATATGACATAAAGTGTGCATAAAACATGTAGATATCATCAATAATGTGGCATGGAATATAAGAAATCATCGATACGTCGGAGACGTATCAGGGCGCCTACCTCAGGCGTTACATGAAAACCAAAGGCCCTGTGACAGAGAAAGAGCACACGGCCTTCTTGAACTTCTGGCTGGAGCACTTCATATTCTGTGGTCCTTCACTCGCCCCAACCAAGAATTACCTTTCCCTGGCCTATGAAATCGCCAAAGGCACTCAACTTGGCCTCGGCAAATTGTTCCTTGGAGAAGTCTATCGATCTCTTCAACTGATGTCTGTCAAACTATTCTCCCAAAAGACAGTTAAAACAGGAGGCCCCTGGTGGTTTTCAGTTATGGGCTCAGCTGTACTTTCAAAACCAGATCCCAAACTTCCCACCTTTGGCCACCTGCACCTTTCCAGATGCTAATGGGAAGGAGATCCGATGCACTAGCTATGGCCAAGCTCTGTATAGTCTCCCGGGCAGCAGGCTGATCCCCAAGGAAGCAGCAGAGTGGTTCAAGATTTTCTTCCAAGGCTTGGACAACCCCCTGTTCTTTCCTTATACTGAATCGGAGAACTTTGAGAATCCAGTCTCCTTCCGATTAGACAGCTTTGCCGATGACGCTAGCACCCGGCACTTGTACTCTATCATGATCCGTCCTTGCTTTCTCCCCGTTGGCATGAGTACCTCAAACAGGATCATCAAGCCTGGTTATGAGTCTTACCAACCGGTGGTAGTATCCCGGCAGCTTGGTCTCGGGCAAGTGCCCCCACACTTCTTTCTCCACCACCTGACAGCAAGCAGAGCTGAACTGCCTGACATTCTTACTGGCCAAAGGTGCTATACCTTCTTTGACGCTCTGGCCATTCCAATTCCTCACAACCTCTGTTTCACCATCACTACCAATGGTTTCGAGACTTGGTGGTCCATGTGGAAGACCCACGCCTTCAGAAGAGCTCTAGGACCGTTGCTGAAGCAACTTGATGCCGAATATGACGTTCCTGCACACCAGGTACCATTACATATAAATTTCTTGCAACGGCTTATGGTGATTGTCTGTAACCTGGCTCTATCTCTTGGCAGCAACAAGATGGCCCAGAGCCCACGCAAGCCGATGGCTCCCCCTTCAAATTCCTTCCACCAGCCCCGGTGGTTCTCTTCTGTCAGAGCTCGCCACCCCTGAAGAAGGTCATAATGCAGAGCCAGCCGATTTCACCGAAATCGGCTCCCAAGAGTAAAGCATCCTCGGGGCCAGTTGCCCCCCGAGCCTCAATCCAGACGAGGAAGGCAGTGAGGAAAGTAGCTTCCAGAAAAACCCTGAAGCGCAAAGCTCCTGTCCAAGAAAGCTTGCATGTAAGCTGACTCGTGCCTTGACTAAATTTATCTGTCCTCCCAGCCTTTTGCAATATGCTTGTACTTCTTTTTACACACTTCCACCGAAGAGAACTCCAGCGGGGAGGCACAGTCCAGCCAAGGGGACTTGCACCCGGGCAACTCCGGGAGATCCACCACACAGAGTCGGACGGACTCGCCAGCGTCGGCTTCTAAGAAAAGGTCGACTCCCGAGCCTGTTGCTCCTCAAGCTTCAATCAAAATAGGGTCACGTGTGAAGCGTCGATGTGTCAAAAGGGCTCGCAAAGACCCACGAGTTTCCTCACCAAGCCAGGAGGTTTCAAATGTAATTGCTTCACCAGTTCATATTTCATGCCGTCCCATTGCTACTTGGATCGGCTCACCATTTCTTTTGCAGACTAATGAGACCTCTAGCGGGGATGTTGAAGAGGTACTGATGCCCTCCGCCACGCTAGACCTAGCCACCTCGACGAGCGTGGCTGACCAAGTGGCTAGTCTAGCCAAGTCCACGGAAAAGCCGATCATCACAACATCGGCTGCTCCTCCTACTTTGGGAGAGGTACACTCCACTCCCTTGGCTCTACCCCTTTCTTTGTTGTATACTAATACTGCTCTTGTTCGTCTGTCAGGGTTGTGATCTTTCAAGCTTGCTGACGTTTGATCCTGAATCCATCGAACCAGCTACTTCCAAGGCAGGTGAAGAGCCAAGCCCTAGCACGATCCATGGTCCACTCCAGCGCCTCAAGGCTTTGCTCTCCTCCTCAGTTGAGACCCTGGTTGAAAACCCCGAGGCAGTCAAGGGCATCCTCGAGGACATCCAGCCCCATCTCCCGGTGACACTGCAGGTGAAGCTTTGGCCAGCTGTGACTCTGTCGCTCTTCAGGTCAAGGGTGCAGTCGGCTCGTCAAAGAATTATCCTTCGTCGCGCCCAGCTTCCGTTGAGAGCCGATATTGCAGACAAGTGTCAACGGCTCAACGAGAAAAAGGCTGCTTTAGACGCCAAAACTGACACTTCTGCCAATAGTGCCGAACTCGAGACCCTGCGTAAGGAACTGGAGAACCTTGAAGAGAGGGTCAGGGTGACCAAGCAGCTTATCCAAGACAAGGAAACCCTCATTGCCCGCTCTCAAGAGGAAGCAAAAGGCCTCACAGCCGATCTGAAGACCGATCTGGCTGAAATTCGTGCCCTGAGCAGTCAGCTGGTGACGGGCAAAGACGAGGACGACGAGGCTGAGATCGCCGAGGTGGATCGTATCCGTGCTGACGACCTTCACGCCCTCAACGCGTTCCTTCAGTAGAGCCTCTCTGTGTAAAATGATAAATGTCTTGCTGAACTTGTACCTCTAGAGTTGGCCGATTTCTCTATCGGCCCCCAATATTTCACTGCCCATGTATCGCACATGTTCATCGCACATGTTCATCTAATTAGGTGTCCCCCGAGCCGAATCTGTCAGGTAACTGCAGATATCGGCTCTGTAGTTAGCCAAGGCACTGTAGCTTCTTTCTCGTGGCTTCTCAAAGATAACTGGTCGTGGGCCGCAGTCAAGTTGTGCCACAGGTGCTTCGTCTAATCCTGGAGCACTAAACTCCGCCGGAAGGATGAACACCATGTTTGTGCCAGCCGATGTCTCATCATCGGCTTTCCTTTGTCTGGGGCACCACTCTTTCTTTTGTGGCCGACCTTCTTCGTCCAGAGTCCGCTGAATTTTCGCGGCCAGATCAGGCCGCGCCTTCCTTAACGTGTGGAGGTATAACCTTTCAGCTTCCTCCAAACCACGTAGTCGCTGAACCCTTCGCTTTTGGGAACGGCTGAGTCCATCAGGGCACCACCTTGGCCGGTGGTACTTATCTTCTTCATCATCGTCTTCTAACTCCTCGAGATCTTCCACCCGAGAGGGCTCAGCGTGCTTGTTCCGAGGCGGGAGAGGCCCTAGACGCTTGAACACGGACACGTTACCTGCATCCTTCTTCTTCTGTCTACATTCTGGGCAGTTGCCGATTGTAGGCAATCGGCTCATTCCTGAATCCCAACAATGTCTGAAGAAGGGACAGTCCCAGTGCCTATCCACGTCATCTTGCTCTCTTGACTTTTCCTTGGCGTGGCGCTCATATCTCTCCTCGTTGCGATCATGCCGACGATGTCTCCTGGCATCCCTGCTAGCCAGACGATCTCTTTCGTCATCGTTGTCGTACCGTCGGCGTTGGTCATATTGACTCACGTATTTGTTGAGGAGGTGATCAGAGAGAGGTCGCTGATATCTCACATTCTTCACTTCTCCCTCTGTGATGTAGCGCTTGCCATCGTGCCGGAGCCGGTCGCGTGGAACGGCTTCCTCTTTGTCCTTGTTATGAGAGCAGCTGCCCTCATCTCTGTCCTTACCAGGGTGGTGCACAGGTCCTACCATATTGATGTTGAACGAGAAACCTGGCTGGCACCTCCCAGGGTAAGTGCACTCCACCATGTGAACGGCGGGGAAAGGGTGTGTGTCGACTTTCATGGCGTACTGGCTGAAAATTAGACGCCCTTGTTCTATCGCCATTTGGATCTGCTGACGCCACACCCTGCAGTCGTTGGTGGTATGGGTGAACGTGTTATGCCATTTGCAGTATGGCTTTCCATTCAGCTCCTGCGCCGTGGGGATTTTGTGGCCTTCGGGTACCTTTAGCTGCTTCTCCTTAAGTAAGAGGTCAAAAATTTGCTCAGCTTTGGTCGCGTCGAAGTCAAACCCTCTTGGAGGACCTTGCGGCTTAACCCATTTGCAGGACACGGGGCTTGCCCCCCGAGTCCATTCAGCCACTGCTACCTCTTGATCTCCCGCGGAGCCTTCATCTTCATCTGCCTCAACCAGGACCACCGCACGCTTGAATTTATCCTGGTACACCTCTGGGTGGTGCTGCTCATATAATGACAGCTTCTGCACCATATGCGCCAGCGAAGGGTAGTCTGCTTGGGAGGCCACATCCTTGATCGGTGATGCGAGACCCACCACCGCCAACTCGACTGCTTCTTTTTCAGTCACACGAGCCGAATAGCATCGGTTCCTAACGGTCCTGAAGCGCTGGATGTATTCTCACACCGTTTCTCCGCGCTTCTATCGTACTTGTGCTAGATCGGCAATGCCAGCCTCGGAAGCTTCTGAGTGATACTGCATGTGGAACTGTTCTTCCAACTGCTTCCAAGTCCGGATTGAGTCTGGTGGCAGCGATGTGTACCACCCGAAAGCCGATCCTGTGAGGGACTGTGCGAAAAACCTCACACGTAGCTCATCTGATACTGAGATCGTACCCAGCTGTGCCAAATATCGGCTCACATGCTCGATTGAGCTGGAGCCATCTGATCCACTAAACTTGGAGAATTCAGGGAGCCGATATTTGGGTGGTAGTGGGATCAAATCGTACTCGTTGGGGTACGGCTTGGAATAGCCGATTGCCCTCCTTTTCGGTACCATGCCGAACTGGTCTCTCAAGATTGTACTGATCTGATCCGCGGTGCTGGCTGCAGGAGTCGAACTCTGAAGATTCGCTGGAGTGGCATACTTAGCCAGCCACGCTTGCTTCTCAAGATCTGAGCCAACTGCAGGAGTTGAGCTCTGGAGGTTCGTCGGAGTGGCATACTTAGCTAGCCATGTCTGCTTCTCAAGATCCGTTCCCGAAGTTCCTCCTGCTGTTCCAGAAGTCCCTGCTGTTGCAGTCTGATTCGTGAGTGCCCAGTTACTGCAGTCTGGCACGTATGTGCACGTGTACCCGTGAGGGATCTCCTTAGGCGCCTCATACAAGAACTGGTAATCACTAGGGTCACCACCGATCTTGTAGACGACGAATGCCGGTGAACTCGGCACTTCTGGTGCTGCCAACACAAACGGCAGCGGCGGTCGGGACTGGAGTGGTATCTCACCTTGGTGAGTCCCCAATCCCATCTCACGGGATTCTGGAGATCACCTCCGGCACCCTGCCGGAGAGGGGAATCATCTCCCGGAGGACTCTTCACCGCCATGGTCGCCTCCGGAGTGATGAGTGAGTAGTTCACCCCTGGACTATGGGTCCATAGCAGTAGCTAGATGGTCGTCTTCTCCTTATGTGCTTCATTGTCGGATCTTGTGAGCTGCCTAACATGATCAAGATCATCTATCTGTAATTCTATATGTTGTGTTTGTCGGGATCCGATGGATAGAGAATACTATGTTATGTTGATTATCAATCTATTACCTATGTGTTGTTTATGATCTTGCATGCTCTCCGTTATTAGTAGAGGCTCTGGCCAAGTTTTTGCTCTTAACTCCAAGAGGGAGTACTTATGCTCGATAGTGGGTTCATGCCTCCATTAAATCTGGGACAGTGACAGAAAGTTCTAAGGTTGTGGATGTGCTGTTGCCACTAGGGACAAAACATTGATGCTATGTCCGAGGATGTAGTTATTGATTACATTACGCACCATACTTAATGCAATTGTCTGTTGTTTTGCAACTTAATACTGGAAGGGGTTCGGATGATAACCTGAAGGTGGACTTTTTAGGCATAGATGCATGCTGGATAGCGGTCTATGTACTTTGTCGTAATGCCCAATTAAATCTCACAATATTCATCATATCATGTATGTGCATTGTTATGCTCTCTTTATTTGTCAATTGCCCGACTGTAATTTGTTCACCCAACATGCTATTTATCTTATGGGAGAGACACCTCTAGTGAACTGTGGACCCCGGTCCATTCTTTTACATCGAATACAATCTACTGCAATACTTGTTCTACTGTTTTCTGCAAACAATCATCATCCACACTATACATCTAATCCTTTGTTACAGCAAGCCGGTGAGATTGACAACCTCACTGTTTCGTTGGGGCAAAGTATTTTGGTTGTGTTGTGCAGGTTCCACGTTGGCGCCGGAATCTCTGGTGTTGCGCCGCACTACATCCTGCCGCCATCAACCTTCAATGTGCTTCTTGGCTCCTACTGGTTCGATAAACCTTGGTTTCTTACTGAGGGAAACTTGCTGCTGTACGCATCACACCTTCCACTTGGGGTTCCCAACGGACGCGTGCTGTACGCGTATCAAGCTAAATTTCTGGCGCCGTTGCCGGGGAGATCAAGACACGCTGCAAGGGGAGTCTCCACAATCCAATCTCTTTACTTTGTTTTTGTCTTGCTTTATTTTATTTACTACTTTGTTTGCTGCACTTATATCAAAACACAAAAAAATTAGTTGCTAGCTTTACTTTATTTACTGTCTTGCACTCTATATCAAAAACACAAAAAAATTAGTTACTTGCACTTGCTTTACTTATTTCAACATGTTTCCTTTTAATTTTACTGTAAAAGATATACCTGTGGGACAAGGGACTATAATCGGAAGAGATAATATAGAAGAATTTTTCACCCATGTTAGTATGCATGAAGATCTTAAAGATATACCCCTTGCAAAAGCTGTCCCTACTTATGAAGATGCCTCTGTTTGTTTGGTACGCATGATGGAAGCTAGATTTATTAGTCTCAACCCCATGATACAACACATGTTTCTTACACTTTCTGATATGGAGCGGGGAGAGAAGAGAGATTATGTTCTAAAAGTTTTAGTGCGAGAATTTGCAGATATAGCTAAAGAAGCTAGAAAAGTTTTTAGTAAGCATGAGAGGCTTGGTATGATCACCGATTTTAAAAGAACACTTGAAAAAATGGATATGGATAGAATAAAGTACACTAATAATGTTAATGATGGTGGGGAGATTAAAGCACCAATACCATGTAAGCTCCTAGCAATGCATGAAGCTCTAGATAATAATTATGCTTGGGTTGTTCCTGAAAATTTGTTTGATGAGAGCAGCAAGCCCAAGACTAATGAAAAGGGAGCCGCTGAAACTTATGTATCCAACATACTATGCATGGTTGAGAAAACTCCCAACACCCAAGGTAATGTCGATACTTCATCTCTTGATAACACTTGATATACCCTTTCTGCGCCTAGCTGAAAGGCGTTAAAGAAAAGCTCTTATGGGAGACAACCCATGTTTTTACTACAGTATTTTTGTTTTATATTTGAGTCTTGGAACTTGTTTATTACTGTAGCAACCTCTCCTTATCTTAGTTTTGTGCATTGTTGTGCCAAGTGAAGTCTTTGATAGTAAGGTTCATACTAGATTTGGATTACTGCGCAGTAACAGATTTCTTTGCTGTCACGAATTTCGACCTGCCTCTCTGTAGGTAGCTCAGAAAAATATACCAATTTACGTGCGTGATCCTCAGATATGTACGCAACTTTCATTCAATTTGGGCATTTTCATTTGAGCAAGTCTGGTGCCTCAATAAAATCCATCTTTACGGACTGTTCTGTTTTGACAGATTCTGCCTTTTATTTCGCATTGACTCTTTTGCTATGATGGATGAATTTCTTTGTTCCATTAATGTCCAGTAGCTTTATGCAATGTCCAGAAGTGCTAAGAATGATTGTGTCACCTCTGAACATGTTAATTTTCATTGTACACTAACCCTCTAGTGAGTTGTTTCGAGTTTGGTGTGGAGGAAGTTTTCAAGGATCAAGAGAGGAGGATGATACAATATGATCAAGGAGAGTGAAAGCTCTAAGCTTGGGGATGCCCCGGTGGTTCACCCCTGCATATTTTAAGAAGACTCAAGCGTCTAAGCTTGGGGATGCCCAAGGCATCCCCTTCTTCATCGACAACATTATTAGGTTCCTCCCCTGAAACTATATTTTTATTCAATCACATCTTATGTGCTTTGCTTGGAGCGTCGGTTTGTTTTTGTTTTTGTTTTTGTTTGAATAAAATGGATCCAAGCATTCATTGTGTGGGAGAGAGACACGCTCCGCTGTTGCATATGGACAAATATGTCCTTAGGCTTTACTCATAGTATTCATGGCGAAGGCTGAATCTTCTTCGTTAAATTGTTATATGGTTGGAATTGGGAAATGCTACATGTAGTAATTCTAAAATGTCTTGAATAATTTGATACTTGGCAATTGTTGTGCTCATGTTTAAGCTCTTGCATCATATACTTTGCACCTTTTAATGAAGAAACACCTAGAGCTTGCTAAATTTGGTTTGCATATTTAGTATCTCTAAAGTCTAGATAATTTCTAGTATTGAGTTTGAACAACAAGGAAGACAGTGTAGAGTCTTACAATGTTTACAATATGTCTTTTATGTGAGTTTTGCTGCACCGGTTCATCCTTGTGTTTGTTTCAAATAACCTTGCTAGCCTAAACCTTGTATCGAGAGGGAATACTTCTCATGCATCCAAAATCCTTGAGCCAACCACTATGCCATTTGTGTCCACCATACCTACCTACTACATGGTATTTCTCCGCCATTCCAAAGTAAATTGCTTGAGTGCTACCTTTAAAATTTCCATTCTTTACCTTTACAATATATAGCTCATGGGACAAATAGCTTAAAAACTATTGTGATATTGAATATGTACTTATGCACTTTATCTCTTATTAAGTTGCTTGTTGTGCGATAACCATGTTTTCTGGGGACGCCATCAACTACTCTTTGTTGAATATCATGTGAGTTGCTATGCATGTCCGTCTTGTCTGAAGTAAGGGAGATCTACCACTTTCATGGTTAGAGCATGCATATTGTTAGAGAAAAACATTGGGCCGCTAACTAAAGCCATGAATCATGGTGGAAGTTTCAGTTTTGGACATATATCCTCAATCTCATATGAGAACACTAATTGTTGCTACATGCTTATGCATTAAAGAGGAGTCCATTATCTGTTGTCTATGTTGTCCCGGTATGGATGTCTAAGTTGAGAATAATCAAAATCGAGAAATCCAAAATGCGAGCTTTCTCCTTAGACCTTTGTACAGGCGGCATAGAGGTACCCCTTTGTGACACTTGGTTGAAACATGTGTATTCCGATGATCCCGGTAGTCCAAGCTAATTAGGACAAGGTGCGGGCACTATTAGTATACTATGCATGAGGCTTGCAACTTGTAAGATATAATTTACATGATACATATGCATTATTACTACCGTTGACAAAATTGTTTCTTGTTTTCAAAATAAAAGCTCTAGCACAAATATAGCAATCGATGCTTTCCTCTGCGAAGGACCTTTCTTTTACTTTTATGTTGAGTCAGTTCACCTATCTCTCTCCACCTCAAGAAGCAAACACTTGTGTGAACTGTGCATTGATTCCTACATACTTGCATATTGCACTTGTTATATTACTCTATGTTGACAATTATCCATGAGATATACATGTTATAAGTTGAAAGCAACCGCTGAAACTTAATCTTCCTTTGTGTTGCTTCAATACCTTTACTTTGATTTATTGCTTTATGAGTTAACTCTTATGCAAGACTTATTGATGCTTGTCTTGAAGTACTATTCATGAAAAGTCTTTGCTTTATGATTCAGTTGTTTACTCATGTCATTACCATTGTTTTGATCGCTGCATTCATTACATATGCTTACAATAGTATGATCAAGGTTATGATGGCATGTCACTCCAGAAATTATCTTTGTTATCGTTTACCTGCTCGGGACGAGCAGGAACTAAGCTTGGGGATGC
Organism: Lolium perenne; assembly: GCF_019359855.2. Classification (NCBI taxonomy): domain Eukaryota; kingdom Viridiplantae; phylum Streptophyta; class Magnoliopsida; order Poales; family Poaceae; genus Lolium; species Lolium perenne. The sequence continues at coordinate 7,329,210 of NC_067247.2, forward strand.
TGATACGTCTCCGACGTATCGATAATTTCTTATGTTCCATGCCACATTATTGATGATATCTACATGTTTTATACACATTATATGTCGTATTTATGCATTTTCCGGCACTAACCTATTAACGAGATGCCGAAGAGCCAGTTGCTGTTTTCTGCTGTTTTTGGTTTCAGAAATCCTACAAAGGAAATATTCTCGGAATTGGACGAAATCAACGCCCAGGGTCCTATTTTGCCACGAAGCTTCCAGAAGACCGAAGGGAAGACGAAGTGGGGCCACGGGGCGCCGCCACACTAGGGCGGCGCGGCCCTGCTGTGTGGGGCCCCCGTGACCCCTCCGACTCCGCCCTTCCGCCTACTTAAGGTCTTCGTCGCGAAACCCCCAGTACCGAGAGCCACGATACGGAAAACCTTACTGAGACGCCGCCGCCGCCAATCCAATCTCGGGATTACGAGATCACCTCCGGCACCCGCCGAGAGGGGAATCATCTCCCGGAGGACTCTTCACCGCCATGGTCGCCTCCGGAGTGATGAGTGAGTAGTTCACCCCTGGACTATGGGTCCATAGCAGTAGCTAGATGGTCGTCTTCTCCTTATGTGCTTCATTGTCGGATCTTGTGAGCTGCCTAACATGATCAAGATCATCTATCTGTAATTCTATATGTTGTGTTTGTCGGGATCCGATGGATAGAGAATACTATGTTATGTTGATTATCAATCTATTACCTATGTGTTGTTTATGATCTTGCATGCTCTCCGTTATTAGTAGAGGCTCTGGCCAAGTTTTTGCTCTTAACTCCAAGAGGGAGTACTTATGCTCGATAGTGGGTTCATGCCTCCATTAAATCTGGGACAGTGACAGAAAGTTCTAAGGTTGTGGATGTGCTGTTGCCACTAGGGACAAAACATTGATGCTATGTCCGAGGATGTAGTTATTGATTAAATTACGCACCATACTTAATGCAATTGTATGTTGTTTTGCAACTTAATACTGGAAGGGGTTCGGATGATAATCTGAAGGTGGACTTTTTAGGCATAGATGCATGCTGGATAGGGGTCTATGTACTTTGTCGTAATGCCCAATTAAATCTCCACAATATTCATCATATCATGTATGTGCATTGTTATGCTCTCTTTATTTGTCAATTGCCCGACTGTAATTTGTTCACCCAACATGCTATTTATCTTATGGGAGAGACACCTCTAGTGAACTGTGGACCCCGGTCCATTCTTTTACATCGAATACAATCTACTGCAATACTTGTTCTACTGTTTTCTGCAAACAATCATCATCCACACTATACATCTAATCCTTTGTTACAGCAAGCCGGTGAGATTGACAACCTCACTGTTTCGTTGGGGCAAAGTATTTTGGTTGTGTTGTGCAGGTTCCACGTTGGCGCCGGAATCTCTGGTGTTGCGCCGCACTACATCCCGCCGCCATCAACCTTCAACGTGCTTCTTGACTCCTACTGGTTCGATAAACCTTGGTTTCTTACTGAGGGAAACTTGCTGCTGTACGCATCACACCTTCCACTTGGGATTCCCAACGGACGCGTGCTGTACGCGTATCAGGTCTCTGGGAGGAAGAGGTTGAGGAGGGTCGCCTTTCGACCATAAGAAGCAGAGGCAGGGCGGTGGTGACCGCCGGCTTCGGTCCTCCGCTGAAGAGCTCCTGGATCTTGGCCAAACAAGATCGGTGACCAACCCGTGGTCACCATGTGAAAGCTCAAAGTAGCAGCATCAGATATACCAACCGCCACAACCTCTTTGTCGCCGTCGGTGCCCTGCCCCTCGCCGCCACGGTCGGCCAAGAGGACACCAAAGAGAAGAAGAAGCTAAGGCTGCTGGCGGCGGCACTTATTGACCGAGCTCACCACAGCCGCTCCGCTGGATGCCCACCATGGACGCGAGCTAAGAGCCACCAAGATCTGCTTCCCGATGATGCGCCAGCACATCAAGAAGCTCAAGCTCCGACCCACCTTATTTGCCGAGATGCCTGCGCTGAAGCCGCGCAGCAGCCATCGCCCTCGCCACCGGAGCCACGCCGCCGCACCGCCCAACAACAGGATGCACCAGATCTGATGGGGAAGAACTGGTGACCTACTCCAAGACGCCACTGCGGGACTACTAGACCTACCTACAACTATGCCGGCGCCTTTCCGTCGCCATCTCCGGCCGGCAGAGCCGCCGGAGAGGGGTCGGGATCGGCCCGGAAAGGAAGAGGGGACTCTCAACTACTGTTCACTCTTGAGAGAGGGGAGGGGAGGGGAGGGGGGGGGGGGGGGGGGGGATGAGCCGTTTGCCTTTCCGCTACGACCACTGTTGCTTGTTTCTATACATGGCTCGCTACTGCTCTTTGGCTTTCACGCAACAAACCGATGCGCTTTTATTCCTGAGCTACATGGCGAGGTTCTCTTGCAACGTTAAGGAAAGGCTGCATGCGCGCCGGCCATACGTCGTACGTATGTACGTATAATGTACCTACATATACGCTGCATGCACGTGCACATACATCATTCCACCAAAAAAACTCAAGTAGCTATTCAAGTCACGTTCAAGCCATCTCCACCTAATGGTTATTGATGTTTGATTATCACAGTTAATTAGACGTTATATATTATATTAATAATCTAAGTAACACAAGAAACACTAAAATAGTGTTTGAGAAACAACAAGCTAGTGGGAATGAAAAATAATGAAATTAAAGGTAACTACCTACGAAAGAAAATGTTATTAAAAGTTAGACGATGCTAGCATGGAACGAAACATTGCTTCGACAATTTTCTCCAATGCTGGTTTTTTCTGCCTCGAATGGATGGGCATGCACACGCTGCCCTTTATTCCTTATGTGTCTATTTATAATATTCTGTAATAGGAACAACTGACTATACACTAACATCACAATGAACAAGAGCCTAAGTGGGCGAGGGGACTTCTAGAAGGAGGGAGAACAACGGCCTAGACGGAGGGAAACAACATTTTAGACGAAGGGGAACAACAACATAGACGGATGGGAACAAAGGCGTAGAAGGAGGGGAACAGCGTCCTATATGGAGGGGAACAACAACCTACACAGAGGGGAACAACGTCCCAGATGGAGGGAACAACATCCTACAAAAAGGGGAACAACAGTCCAGAAAGAGCGGAACGACATCCTAGATAGAGGAGAACAACATCCTAGACGAATGGAACAAATCGTAGAAGGAGGGGAACAACAACCAACAAGGAGTGGAACGACAGCCTCGACAGAGGGAACAACATCCTAGACAGAGAGAACAGTCTAGACGGAGGAAAACAACGCCCTAGATAGAGGGGAACAACATCGTAGATGAAGCGGAACAACGTCCTAAACGGAGGAAAACAAAGATCAAGATGGAGGGGAACAGCAGCCTAGAACAAGCAGAACGACATCCTAGATGGAGGGGAACAACACAACATATACAAAGGAGAACAACATCCTAGACAGAGGGGAACAACAACGTAGACTGTGAGGAACAATAGCCTAAACTGTGGGGAACAACGGCCTAGACGGTGGGGAACAACGGCCTAGATAGAGGAGAACAACAACGTAGACTATGAGGAACAACATCCTAGACGGAGGAAAACACAACCTAGACTGTGGAGAACAACAGCCTAGACAGAGGGGAACAACAACGTAGACGGTCAAGAACAACATCCTAGACAGAGGGGAACAACAGGCTAGACTGTGGAAAACAACGATCTAGACAGAGGAAAACAACAACATAGACTGTGAGGTTTTTGTTATTTTCTAACTTTTTTTCTTTTCTTTTTGTTTTGCTTTTCTTTGTGATCTTAGAGGATCAAAGGTAGGGTTTTAGTACACTAGCAAGAGTTGCAAGCACACATCATGGCAATGTCACACAAATGCACAAATAGTATGCACAGCACTATATGCAAAATAAAAGTTTTTGTTGGTTGCAAAATTTGAATTTTGGAAACCACCATTTCTTATTGATTGAAATTTGGGATGTTACACCCACCGGCACCAATGGAGCCCAACCGCCCCCTCCTCCTCGCCCTGGCCACCACCTCCTCTGGCATGCGCAGCATCCCCACTACATCCACCGACATCACCACCTCCACTCCGGCGCCGCCCACCGGCATCACCACCTCCATTCTGGCGCCGCCCACCGGCATCACCACCTCCGCTCTGGCGCCGCCCACCGGCATGAGCACCTTCACGCCGGCGATGCCCACCGAGCGCAACTCCGCACCTCCTTCCGTCCCCATGCCCTCCGGCAACCTCATCCCCACCAGCACGTCCGAAGCGCTCGGCGACGGTGGAATTTTCCAGCCGAAGACCCCTCCGGTGCCGGGACGGAGACAAGGGGGGACGAGTGGGGGGAGGGGGGCTGCGCCCCCCCTATGCTCATGATTTTCCTTTGAACACAAGCCATGGCAGCTCCTTATTGCGGGATTTTAGCTAGTTCTGCCCTCCTCATACCCGTACGTTGCTACGGCACCACACTGTGTTACATGTACGACATCAAGTCATCAATGATTGTTTTTATTTAATACTTTGCATAACGGATTAACGAAAACATGTATGATATCAAATACTAGGATAAATGAAGAGATTATGAGTCAACATTCACTTACTTGTTTTGGTTAGGATGATGATACTGTTTTTTTGAGCACCATGCGCTTATCTGAAATATTGAAATATCAACAAAGATTTCTCGTAGTAGCACCTCATGATGCTTCTTTTCTTATAAGGCTTACCAATCTGTCTAAAAACCTCGGGAAAAAAAAGGCCAATCAGGTTAAAGAAATGTTAGGAGCGTGTATTAATCAGGAAACAGCTCTATTATGTACGCTTCCGAGACAATTCAACCTACGACGGAAAATAAGTGCACCATTGTAACAGCGATGCCAGGCACAAGCTGGTATCATTTGTGTAAGTACATCAAACATTTAAGCAAGAGTGAACTTTCAGAATAAACCTTCAGCTACCTTAAAGAGCTGAGTGTCATTATAAGGTCAAGAGTTTTCTGGTTATTGAGCAAATTAAGAGATTGCCGAGCAAAGAATAAACCCTCTTTTACCTTCTGTTCTACAAGCATATACTACTGTTGAAACCTGAATCTCTGTACCGTTGTAACCACCGTAGTCCTAGTCTTCAGTAGTCCCTATTCATGCGCCTGCACGCGTCTGCGCACGCCTCTGCTTGCCCACGATCTCATGATCGCCATGTACTAAACCTGGCTCCCCTGAGCTCATTAGCAATCAACCAGACAATTCCACAATCCTTCTTGGTATCAGAGCTTAGGCTCAAAAACATGGCCGGAACCTCCTCGGCCACAAACTCCTCCTTCTCTCCCGTACCTCCGATCAACCCCATTGACGAAACCCTCTTCACCCCAATCCAACAACGCCCTCCAATGCCCCGTGCGCCGCCCACCCCTTCCCCAGATGCGTTCAATCTCGCCGGCGCCTCCGATCCAATCTCCGTTGCAACCGGCGCCGCCGCTGCCGGTCCCATGGCCGGATACATACCACTGCCATACCCCTACTTTTCCCCACCCATATCCCACCCCATTCTTGCCATCAACATCTCCACCTACATCTCCTACAAGGTCACCACCGCCGGAGCCAACTATTCCAAATGGCGTCAGACCATAACCTCCCTCCTCACCATGTACAAAGCTGTTGACCACATCACCGAAGGGGCGGCTCCGGCGTCTCCCGACGACACCTGGGAGGCCGTCGATCTCCACATATCCTTGTGGTTTCTGGCGACCCTGAGCGACGATCTTCACCGCCTGGTGCAGGGCTCCGATGGCCGGGCCTGCACCACCTGGATGCGTCTCCGCCGCCTCTTCCTCGACAGGGGCACATCCCGCTATCTCTACCTCAGCAAGGCCTTCCACAATTGTCCGCGCGGCGATCTCACCATCACAGACTACGCCAGCAAACTGCAGGGCCTCGCTGATGATCTTGCTGCGATTGGTCGTCCCGTCTCCGACACCGACCTCACTGGCGCATTCATCGACGGCCTCGGCAAGCGCTTCAAACTCCAGGGCGAACTCCTCAAGAACGCCGATCCGCTCCCCTCCTTCGCCGTCGCTTGCGCCCGTCTCCAGCACTCCGAGCTCGACGACGACACCGAACAGCTCCAGCACGCCTCTCAGGTCATGGTTGCCCACGACGGCGACCGCGGACAAACCCGCGCCGGCGCCGGTCCTGGCCAGCAGCATACTGGTGGTGGGCAGCCACGTCCACCCGGATACATCAGCCCCAACTACAAGGGCAAAAACCCCATCCCCGGGTTCGTGCACCCTGGCCGCGACCGCGGCGACGGCGCTCCTCCGCCCCCTGGCGGCGCTCATGGCCGTGGGCGCGCCCCATCTGGCGGCGGGCATGGCTCTGGGGACACCTTCATGGGGCGCGGTGGTGGCCAGCTCCCGTGGTACGGCTACTTTGCCCCCGCCACGATGCCGTTCCCACCTCGTGCCTGGATCCCTCCCAACGCTCATGGCGTGCTCGGCTCCCGTCCCCGCCCACCAACCTAGGCGTACCCCGTCATGGACTCCAACGTGCACTCCACCGCGCCACCGCCAGAACCTGCGGCCGCCACTGCTCCCGGACAGCCTACGTCGTGGGATTACACCACCATGTACCAGAACGCGCCAAGCTACGGATCTGCCTTCCACGCCTCCGGTGGAGATTGGGTCATGGACTCCGGCGCCTCATCACATGTCACCGGTAACCCAGGTACATTGACCACTTCTCATTCCTCATTCAAGCCAAATTCACAACATATCGTCGTAGGCAATGGCTCTCGTCTACCCATAGTCGCCACCGGTACTGCTGAACTCACATCTCGCCCATTTTATCTCAACAATGTGCTCGTCTCACCACACATAGTCAAAAACCTCATCAGCACTCGTAAATTCTCGCGCGATAATTTTGTTTCTGTGGAGTTTGATCCGTTTGGCTTTTCTGTGAAGGATTTGGCTACCCGGCGTCTCCTTATGCGCTCCAATAGCTCGGGCGACCTGTATCCCTTCCACGGCACCAACGGCGACCAGCACACCTCTGCACTCACCATCTCTGGCGATTTATGGCACCGGCGGCTCGGTCACCCTAGCAATGCAGCTCTGGCTCATCTACCCCTAGATTTTCTTTCCTCATGTAATAAAGACACTCCTCGATTTAGTTTTTGTGATTCCTGTCAATTAGGCAAAAATTCTCGCTTACCTTTCACTTTATCTCATTCCCGAGCTGTATCTCCATTTGATTTAATTCACTGTGACTTGTGGACCTCTCCCATAGTTAGCTTTTCAGGCTACAAATACTACCTTATTATCCTTGATGACTACTCGCATTACTCCTGGGTCTTTCCTCTCACTAACAAATCAGATACTTTTCAAATACTCAAGAATTTCTTCCTCTACATTCACACACAATTTCACAAAACAATCCGCTGCATGCAATGTGACAATGGTGGTGAATTTCTCACCACCAACTTGCGCGCTTTCTTCTCCTCCCACGGCGTCGCCCTTCGTCTGTCCTGCCCCTACACTTCGCCCCAGAATGGCCGCGCCGAACGACTCATTAGGACCACAAACGACATTGTGCGCACACTCCTCTTTCAAGCCACTCTACCTCCCACATTTTGGGTGGAAGCCCTCTACACTGCCAATCATGTGCTCAATCTGCGTCCCTCACGAGCCATTCAGCACAACACCCCTCACTTCCTCCTCTTTGGCAATCCACCCTCGTATGACCACCTGCGCACCTTCGGTTGCCTATGCTTCCCCAACGTTACCTCCACCGCCGCCCATAAACTCATGCCACGCTCCGCACGCTGCATCTTCCTCGGCTACCCTAGGGAACAAAAGGGCTATCGCTGCCTTGATCTCACGACGCGCAAAATTCACATCTCGCGGCACGTCGTCTTCAACGAGGCCATTTTTCCATACTCCGCCCCACCAGACGCCACAGACCCACCCGCCACACCGGATCCCATCGCCTCTGAGCGGATCTCCCCCGGGATCGGCGCCCCATCATTTCCAACGGTTGGCGCACGCCCGGCTCTGCCGCTGCGTGCCCCCGCCAACCACAAACCGCCACCTCACCTGCCTGGCTCACCACCACTCACGCCTGCTCCCTCCGATCCAAACACTGTCACCACACCTGACCCACCTAGTCCGGACCACCCTTCCCCTGTCGCTGATCCCACTACGCCCAATCCCGCGTCTCCAGATTCCGCTGGTCCCACCGAGACCCCATCTACCAACCAGCCAACGCCACCTCCACCACCTATCCCACCTCGCGCCATCGCAGTATGCCCACCCGACAACGCACACAAAATGGCGACCCGCGGCAAAACCGGTTATTTCATGCCCAAACAGCACTTCAACCTCACAGCCTCCACAACACACATCTCTCCCCTTCCAGCTTCCTACCGTGTGGCACTACAAGACCCCCATTGGCATGACGCAATGTTAGATGAGTTTAATGCTTTGATGAGAAATGATACTTGGTCTCTTGTGCCTCGGCCTGCAGGTGTTAATTTGGTGACAGGCAAATGGATCTTCCGACACAAACTCCATCCGGATGGCACACTGGCTAGATACAAAGCTCGCTGGGTGGTGCGCGGGTTTACGCAACAACCTGGCGTCGACTACGGCGAGACGTTCAGTCCCGTGGTCAAACCGGCCACAATTCGAGTTGTTCTCAGCATCGCCACTTCACATTCCTGGCCAATCCATCAGATGGATGTCAAAAACGCCTTTCTTCATGGCGAGCTGGCTGAAACTGTTTACTGCCAGCAGCCCTCCGGGTTTGTTGATTCCGACCATCCAACACACGTCTGCCGCCTCAACAAATCCCTCTACGGCCTAAAACAAGCGCCACGAACCTGGTTCACCCGGTTCACCACCTTTCTTCACTCCTTGGGCTTTGTCACTTCCAGATGCGACACCTCCCTGTTCATCTTTCGCCGTGGTTCCGAGATTGCCTATCTCCTGCTCTATGTTGACGACATAATCCTTACAGCCAACACATCCACCCTCCTCGCCTCCACTATCACTTCTCTCAAAACTGAGTTCTCCATGACAGATCTTGGCGACATTCATCACTTCCTCGGGATCAACGTTCATCGCAATACACGTGGTCTCTTTCTTTGCCAGCAGCAATATGCGCTTGAGGTTCTCGACCGGGCTGGCATGCTGAATTGTCATCCCATCTCCACTCCCGTTGACACCACTTCAAAAATTTCCATCACCACTGGCAAACCTTTCGAGAACCCCTCGCTGTACCGCAGCCTCGCCGGTGCGCTCCAGTACCTAACCCTCACTAGGCCCGACCTAGCCTATGCAGTGCAGCAAGTCTGCCTCTTCATGCATGCACCAACGGACGCGCATTTTCAGCTCATCAAAAGGATTCTCCGATACATCCGTGGGACTGCTCACTTCGGACTCCAGCTTCACCGCGCATCGACGCACGACCTGGTGGCCTACTCCGACGCGGACTGGGCCGGATGCCCGGACACGCGCAAATCAACTTCCGGGTTCGGCGTCTTCCTCGGCAGCAACTTGGTTTCATGGTCGTCCAAACGGCAGAACACAATCTCCCGTTCGAGCGCGGAGGCTGAGTACCGCGCCGTCGCGAACTGCGTTGCGGAATCCTGCTGGCTCCGGCAGCTCCTCGTCGAGCTTCATCGGCCTCCCTCGCGCGCCACGATCGTCTACTGCGACAACATCTCCGCGGTGTACCTTTCCTCCAATCCCGTGCATCATCAACGCACTAAGCACGTGGAGATTGACCTGCACTTCGTCCGCGACAAGGTGGCGCTTGGCGAAGCTCGTATTCTTCATGTCCCGACGGGCTCCCAGTACGCGGACATCTTCACGAAGGGGCTGCCGACGTCCGTCTTCGAAGAATTCCGAACCAGTCTGAATATCACTCCAAGTGCCGTTCAGACTGCGGGGGGGTGTTGAAACCTGAATCTCTGTACCGTTGTAACCACCGTAGTCCTAGTCTTCAGTAGTCCCTATTCATGCGCCTGCACGCGTCTGCGCACGCCTCTGCTTGCCCACGATCTCATGATCGCCATGTACTAAACCTGGCTCCCCTGAGCTCATTAGCAATCAACCAGACAATTCCACAATCCTTCTACTACTGCATATTCTCCAAACGGTCAGCAGCATGATACTGCAGGACCAAAGGTGAGAAAGCTTGCACATGATGCTGTAGTCGTCTCCCTTAAGCATAGGGTCAAAAATGATTCTACCTATTTCATGCGTAAAAAAAATCATGAGCTAACCTCAGTACACCAGATTAAGCGACAGACATTCCCTAAAGCTGCTGCCGTAAGTCTCCTGGAAGGAAAAAAAAAACCACTCGATCGATCTGGAACTGCAGTCATCATCATCCACGCTGAGACCTAAAAGGATCAAAGGAACCACATGTCACATCACATGATGTCAAAGGAGCTGCAACAGCGCACCTTTTGGCCCTGTAGTCGTTGTGGCACGCTCCGGATGCCTCCCGACGCCGGCACCCTGCAGCGTGGAAGGCTGGAAGACCCAAGGCGGTTCTCCTATCTGCGCACCGCCGCCGTCGAGTTTTCCTCTAGGCCAAGCCCGTTTAAGAAGTCGGCCGACCCGAGTCGCCCAAAGTCCTCTCTGTACACCAAGCCGTGCGATCGGATGGAAAAATTGGGGACCGTCGCTTGGCCTTGTCACTGAGATTCTCTTCGTCGAGCAGGTCTCTTCAATCCGCACGCCGCGGGCGTCGAGTTGTCCTCTATGCCAAGCCCGTCCGGAAGTCCTATACTCGTATGTAGGCCAAGTCGTCCGGAAGTCCTATACTCGTATGAGATGCACTTTCTGTACCTATTTTATTGTTTATTCTGGATAAATTTCCACTCGTGCAGCGTGTCTCTCTCATGTAGTCTGCTAAAGTCGATTCCTTGCCATTGTCCAGATTGCAAGTAGCATACACACATGAAGCTGCTGCACCGCGTTCATAGATGAGGCCTGCCCATTTTCGAGATTTTCTGTGATAGGTTTGCTTTTGCCTATCCTTTTCTTTCGATTTGTACATGAAAAAATATTTATCGTTTTCTATGGATGTGCTATTGTCAAAGTTCTGGATCAAAAACTTTAGGATGCCTGCCATTTTAATTTATTGAACGCATATCACATCTATGCTATTTTAACCTATTTCAACCATTTAGATTTTGGATTTGATTATGAAACATGGTTGTAGATGGAGACTACTTGTCAAGGATGAAGTTGTTTTCATTAGTCGTTTTAACCAATTTGATTGTTTTTCTCATCCACTTAGTTAAGATCTCGTTTGACATTTCTTTTTCCAGAGTTGTTCTTGGGGGACACATGGCTGGTCTAGAAGATGGACCTTCACATATTCCCCATCTATCTATTCATTTAGAGAGAAAATGGCACATGTTCAGAGATGGAGATTAAACTGTCCATTTGTGCGCTGCTTAGGTTGAAACTATTCAAGAAGATGGATTAGAGAGTGATTTATATGAAGATGTATGCAAAGAAGACAATGGTTCATGTGTGTATACTTGAAGTCACCTCTGTGGTTGTTGCCCGTCCCCAGCAAGGTACCTTTATTCCCAATCCCTGTGTATTCTCTTTGTGTCCTCATGTGGTTCCTATTCCCTGCTGCGTTAGGCCCTTGTTTGCTGCGTGCTTGCTTGCTTGCTGCTGGGTGTTTATGCTTGTTTCCTGTTGAGTGCCTACACTGTATAGCATTGCCGCTGGACAACGAGAGGAATTGGGGACCGTAGCATAAATAATATAATTAACTCAGTGATGGGGTAGATTTATGTTACTAATGCATAGGTGTCTAATACTAACAACTTTGGTTCATTTCTTGGCAGCTTCAAATATCACGCGCTATCCAGATATGGTGAGTCTTAATAATTATGACCTGCGGGTCATCTATATCAATCTCTGCATATATGCAAGATAAACTTGAGTGATCTGGAGTGAATGGGAGATTAGGAGGCGTGCAATAAAGAAATATCTCCAGTGTTGGTTACCTAAAGGACATTTGGATATTACATTTTGAAATAGACGAGGAATCGGTTGCATTATTTATACATGGTGCTAAGAAGGTGACTAGAATTTTCCTAAATGAAGATCTTGACTTAGTTTGTGGAATTTAGAGAGAACAAAATGATCATATGTGCATCTATGGTGATCATTTGCTCTTCTGGTGTGTTCTTCTCATTCAGTACTCGTAACTCTAGACATGAGTGCAGATTTGGGGAGGTCTAGAGCAGGAAGAAGCTACCATAGAAATTCATTAAGAAGATGCCAAACGTTCATATCAGCCTCTTGCCTTTCATAAGAAACCATAGTAAGTGTCATTCTTGAATCATGTTGTGGGGTACCCACCCCCATCAGTTTGTGTAAATGTACCCATTGTTAGTCTTTTATAGTTTGCATGTCCAGTTTTCATTTTATATTGCAGTTGACAAATTCCAACTGATCGTGTGATTAATCATCTGCTATATCAGCAATCTAGACGAGTCCAAAATCAAACCTATGCATAGACACATGATATATTTCCTCAATGTGCTTGTTTATTTACTAATTTTAGTACCACACAAAAGCTTAAGCAAACAACTAGCTGATCTTCAGATGTATTACCTATCGCGTGCTTTGTATAAAATCTTGAGATATTATAGTGAGCTAACTTTTGCTGCTTTAGTAACAATTACGTTCACAACTCTGATTTCTGCTCCAACTTATGTTGGAAGGCACCTAAATATTAGGATCCAAACTGGAGCAATTATCTTGGACATACTGGAAATTCATTTGAGTCCAGCCTTTATAGTGAAAGGTTGCTATCCCTTCAAGCTCTGCTCTCTACTTCTGTCCCTGATGAGGGTGTTGTTGTGCACGACTGTCTGAGTTGTATCTTTGCTATTTAGTTTCATGTCTGAACTGATTACTACCTAATTTTTCTATGGGAGCTTACTATGTTTTGGGTGTTAGATTGGGATTTCCTCTTCGTGGGCTAATATCTTTTTTTCGTGAAGCTCAATTATGTACATGGGCAGAACTGCAGCATAATACCTATGGTACAATAGCACAAATGTGCTGGAGAGGTGGGTCTTGCTATTTAGTACCATGCACACTTTTCCCATGGGAGCTACTATGCATTGGGTGTCATATTCCATGCAGCCAAAGGTCAGTGTTTAATTTCATTGTCTTTTAGTCTACAATTTCTTTATCTTCTTGGGGATGAAAGGTTGGTTCGCGAAGTCAAATTAACTATAGCCATGGTCATGCTGCTAGATTGTAGAATTTTATTTGAGACTTTTGCTTTCTGTGTTTGGTCCTGTAGTGTTTGATGTTCATGATATGTACATAAGATGGGCTAAATTATGTTGAACCTTTACGATTACTAGGATTTCCCTTTCTCTCTGTATTTTTCGACATGCATGATGCATTTCTTGATGGATTAGTCGTGTGGGTTTGCTCAACTATGTTCTCTCCTCTAAATATTTTGTGCTATAATCCTTACTGTAAATATGTTCATTTGTTTGTATTGTGTTTCAAGACGTGAGGCCTTACCTGTATGGAGTGATTTTACATCCCGGTGCGAATTTTTTATAGGTTCTGTGGGCAATATTTAAAAGAACCTGTAAATATTTGGAATACACATTAGAACTTGATGAGTTCAAGCTACCTACATGTACTGAAGTATTGTTGATAGCTTCTCACTTTTCTTTAGTTACTGAAATACTGAGGTCATTCCTAAAGACAATGTGGTTTGCACCACCTTCTATTTTACTATATTGCAATAAAATTTTGTTGCCCTTTTTCTATCTATGATATGATTTTGTATCTACACCTTTTATATTGTGAAGGTTTGTTTCTGCCTGCTAAAAAATCATTTACACTGTTTCCTATTCTCCAGGTATGTTCATCAATCTCTTGGCATGAACTCTTTAATTGCTTCTTCGTATCTGCCATTAGAGTAACATAGGTCAACGGACAGAAATAGCATGTGTTGTACAGCTTCATGTGGAGATTTCTCATGGTGTTCTCTATTTTTTCGTGTATATAAAATGTATAGTGTTATACCCCTGAGGATTCTCGTTCATGTTGTTACTTTGGCATCTATGTTGGATTTGTGTGAATTATGTGTAACTTAACTCACTTCAGCTATATGAAAGCTCTGTTTGTATCTTCTTTTGGTGCTGATTTATCTTAGTGTCGATACAAGCAGATATTTTTATCTTTGCAAATGCACCTCACATAGATAGAAGAGCAGAAACATAAGATAATTTCAAGTTTACAAATACCACGGTGTAAAAGAATGTAGATTTATTTCTACACATGGTTGACTATCCTATGTAGAGAGGAGAGTGCTTGATTTTTCTATGTAGAGTGGAGAACGGAGCAGTTGCCAAACTAAAAAATGTGAGTTTGTGTAAGACTGAAAAAAAACTTAATGCAACGAAACTACATCTTGATTCGGACAAGATTGGGCCGCCACTAATCAGTGAGGAGGCGCCCCAAGGGGCGCCCCAACTACTAGTAAGTTGACATCGCGTAGGAAGTAGGGGCCAGAAAGACGGTTTTTTTAGAGGTACGAAAATTGATCCGATTTTTTTGACGGACGAAAATTTATTTAGATTTTTTTGACCTACCAACACCACCGATCCGTAACTTTTGAGTAGAGATTAGTAACTTTTAAAATAAAATCATCGTTATCTCAAAAGGAAGACCAGCATATAAATATATACTCTTGGCACCAAAAAGGACGTCGTAGAATTACCTAAATTTAAATGTATCAGATTTATCTAAATTTCACTGTATCTAACTCGTCTACATATATCTAAATTTAGACAAATCTGTGGCATCTTTTAAAAATGGAGAGAGTACTTTAAATTATTAACATACCATCATTAGTGACTTTATATCTCGGAATACTAGAAATCTAGTATAATATTTGATGTCAATATTGCTTATGTAGATTCTAAATGTTAATTTGTATCATTTCATGTATATGTGTCTAAATGATTACGGGAATGATGTTTTGGCATATGGGAGCGTATGCTCTCTTTATTTTGAAATACATGTTAGACACATTTTAAAATGTCAAAAAAATTGAAACAAAAATTTCGCACGTACATCTTCATGTGCTACGCGCTCACAAAGTCGTTTCATGAAAAATCGACATGTCATGTGGTGTGTGTAAAAAAGACTAAATTCGGTGCTGAAACAAAGACTTGTCACAAGATAAATTTTCTCTTTTTCGCTTAGACTACAAAAAATATTATTTTTTCGTGAAACTTGACGAATACACATATATTATGGAGATGTAGATGTAAATTTTTTTACCAAAATTTTTTAACACTTGAAAATATGTTTTTATGGTAGAGGAATCATACGCACCCGGGAGCCGAATTGAGTTTCTGAATGATTACTCCCTATTTAAGACTTCTAGGGCCCTAGATTTTCGTTTCGCCCTGGACCCCTGAAATCTCAGGACCGGCCCCTGCACGTCGTTGTCCGATGATGGATGGACGTCCCATCGCAGCTCATCTCCATAAAAAGGGTGCATCACGCGCAGAACCTTATCCACTTCCTTTCCTCCATAAAAAGAGTAGCTTTCTTCACGGAAAATCACCGCCACAGCCATGAAATACCACGTGAGCTCTGCCTCCTCACTTGGGTCCACTCGCCACCACCTCCATGACTTCCAACGAAGCCCCTGCCTCGCCTCAGACGTGCTCAACGATGCCGCATCATCAACCTGCTCTGCCGCGTTCGTCGTGCTCGATGGCGACATCTCCGTCTACGTCGACCTGATGCGCAGATTTTGCAGCTTATATGGGATGAAGCTGATATCCACACCGCTAGTGATTTGAGCCTCTCGCTGACCAGACAGGGGACACATGCATGCATGTATAGCTACCGTATCTGGTGTATTGGAGTGAAAAGATTCTCCCTGGTGGACCCGTCCTTTTCTCCACGTACGCATCGTCCCCCTACCCCACCCCACCCCACACCCCTCCGTCACGGTGGCGCGCCTCACGAGGCCGGCGCGCTCCGGGCAGTTCTGAAGCGCATGGCCACCTCCCGGCGCCACCCTACGTGTCCGCCCCGCCAACTGCACGCCCACGCCGTGAAGCTTGGCCTCGACCGCCGGCACCGCGGCGTCCGCGACGCCCTCGTCGCGCTCTACCTCGCGTGCGGCCAGCGCAGCGTCGCACGTACCCTGTTCGCCAGCGACCAGGCCGTCGGACGTTGTGTCCTGGACATCCATGGTGACTGGCCACGCGCGTCTGGGCCTGTTCCGCGAGTTCGTGGCGCTGTTCTTGGCTATGGTGGACGACGGCGCCGTCGTAGTCGACGCCGTGGCCGCGGCGGCGGCGTTCACCGCCAGCGCCGGCGCCGGGGACCTCGCGCTAGCCTGGGAAGTGCACCAGCGCGTCCTACTGGTGGGGGTGGCCCCGCTGGTCGACATGCACGCAAAATGCGGTGACACGGCGGCGGCGCTCCGGTGCTTCCATACTATGGTGACTGCCGGCCAAGAACGTGGTGACCTGGAACACGATGATCTCCGCGCACGCGCGCGCCGGCGAGCCCCGTGAGGCGCTGGCGCTGTTCCGGGAGATGCTTGAGCAGCAGCGTGCGCGTCCAGACGACGCTACGTTCGTCGCCGTCCTCGGCGCGTGTGCGCGGCTTGGCGCGCTCGACGCTGGCAGGTGGGTGCACGCATACATGGGCAGGACCGGAAGGAATGCCGTTGACGGCGTCGTCGGCAACGCGCTGCTCGACATGTACGCCAAGTGCGGCGCGGTGGAGCAGGCCGCTGAGGTGTTCGACGCCATGGCGCGGCGGGACACGTCCATGATCTCGGGGCTCGCGGCGCACGGCCGCGGCGAGGATGCGCTGGCGTTCTTCGCAGACATGCGTCGAGCCGGCTTGAAGCCAAACAAAGTGACCTTCCTCGGCGTGTTCTCCGCGTGCTGCCATGCCAGTTTCGTCGAGGACGGCCTCCGGCACTTGCGCGCCATGGCGGAGGTGCACGGCGTGGCGCCTGGCATCGAGCACTACGGGTGTGTCGTCGACATGCTCGGCCGGGCCGGGAGGCTGGACGAGGCGGAGGAGCTCGTCACGGCAATGCCGGTCCGCCCCGACGCGCCCATCTGGGGCTCGCTGCTCTCGGCCTGCCGGGAGCACGGCCACGTTGAGCGCGCCGAGCGCATGTTGCAGCGGATGGCCAACGACGACGAGGCCGACGCCGGGGGCTACGTGCTCATGTCCAACATGTACGCGCGCGAGGGCCGGCATGGCAAGGCGGTGCGGGTGAGGCGGCAGATGATGAAAAGCAAGGTGGACAAGGTCCCCGGCTGCAGCCTCATCGAGATCAACGGCGTCGTGCACGAGTTCCAAGCAGTTCCGGCGAACTTTTCGGCGATGTCAAATTTGTTGAGCTGACTGACTCCATATCTTGCCTATGCTGATGAACAAAGTAAATACTACCACTGACTAGTGACTAGTGAACATATTGAACAGCTTGACATTTAAATTCATAGAGAGATATTCTATACCGATTGCTCAAGCAAATTCTAACAGTTCAGCACTATCGACCCGACTTGCAGAGAACAGACTTGGGATGCTCTGAATTTTCACTGTCACCGGTCTTAATGTCCTTGCAAAACTCCAGTCTAAAATGTTGTGCAATATTCAGTTCAATAATGTAGTCTCCTGAAACTATATGGTCAATTATTAAATTTTAGTTTTCAGCAAATAAGACCTATATGCTCAGGTACAGCACAGTCAAAAACAATAACAATACGGAGTAGTACAATAACAATCCCACCCCGGGTTTGCTAGATCTTTCTTTTAGATTTACTATCTTTAAAACAATACGTTGATTGTTGGGGAGCTGTATTCCACTTTGCATCTCCAGATCCAACCTTCAAATTATGCATATTTTCATGGGCAGAACAATATTTTCATTGGCCGAACAATGTATCAAGTTCTTTCAACACCTTCCCACATGTTTTAGTGCCAACATCAGTTGAAGTCCAACAGAGAAGCTAACAATCATGTACTAATTAATTAAGAGGGATCAATCTGTATAGAACAATAAGTTTGTGGTGAAGGGGATGAAAATTAATTTGAGTTTGCTTTACAACAACTTCGTTGTTTTCTCTAAGAGATAGTGGTAATTTCTGTAGCATTTACAACTTCTAAGATTTACAACTTGTACTTACTGAAATTCATGTCAGACTGTACTTACTGAAATTCGTGTGTTGATATCTGAATACGCCAACAGGCAAGCCGATGACACCCTCTGTTAGATGGCCACCAACAGGCAAGCCAATGACAACTATGGAGATCAGCTTCTCCAACCTCTCCGGCTTCAAATGAGCATGCATAACCTTGGCTTGTTTCTGAATCCTTCTCCTGTTATGCGCAGTTTTCTTGTTTAATTTGCGAAGCCATATTTATTTCTGATATAATGTGAACATGCCTGCAAAGCGAACTAGCACCAAGGTAATTTAACACCACTGGATTAGGTTCTTGGTTGCCTAGGTTTATTTTCCTTTCGATTGATTGTTTCAGTTTCTCATGGGATTGTATTACTAAACCTGTTTGGCGCCTCTCCATTCCACTGTTTACTGCACTATAAACAGAGCAATTTTCTTCTTCTTTCAGGTATTTGGTTGTCATCAACGTCATTACAGCTGCTTACTCTATGGTGTCCATCTTGCTGCCATCCTTCAAGTCCCTCGCTCGCCGCTTGTTTTCTCCTCCTGGATCAGGTCCGGCCGATTGCTATCACCATCATGTTTCTCTTCCCCTCATTGGGTTCACCTACACTCTGTATGTAAGCTTGGGCCGGTGTATGTGTGCAGGCTCTACGTACCTGCTGCTCACGTCGTGCTCTGCGGCGGCGGAGGTGGTGTACCTGGCACAGGAGGGCGACCGGGCGGTGTCGTGGGGCGAGGTGTGTACGTGCTCCTACTTTGGCGCTGCAGGTCGCCGCGCTGCTGTGCTTCGTCGTGCTCTCCCTCGTCTCCGCCTTTAGGGTCTTCAGCAAGTTCGACGCCCCCGGCGCGGCCTCTGAATCCAAGCAGGCAGACGAGCAAGGCAAGTAGATGATCCATGAATAACAGTCACAGTGATACTTGGGTAGCTTTAGCATGTTCTATCATTACTGAAAGTGGATATCTTTGCTGTTTTGTTTTTGAAACGGGGCAAAAGATTTGCAATTGATATAGGAGAAAAGAGCTGGCCTGGTTATGAGGGAAACTGGCCGAAAAAACCGTACAACACAACACCACACGCCAACCCCGAGGATGCGCTCCACACGGGTCGACGACCACCTAGGTCGACACCAAACCTCAACGCAACAGGCGGAGGCGAAAGACCGGAGCCACCGCTCCAACTACCATGCCGGTCCCAAGGCCGCGCCCCGCCTGGCCGAAGACGAACTCGCCTCCACCAAACCACCAAAACACTCTATAGGTCCCTCTGACCGGTGGTCGCCCAAAGCGAGGCCTCAAGAGGCAAAGCGACACAAAAGCGCCACCCACGCCCGATCCCGCAAGGGATCTAGGGTTTCCCCCGGAGAACCCGGGCGAAGGAGCAAAAACACACCGCTGCAACAACGACTTCAAGAAGGATGCGGCGTCCACGGGCGTCACCGTCATCGGTCCTGGCCAGCCGCCAGAACAAGGCTTTCGCCTAGCGATGAGTCTAAGTCCTCACGCCCGCCCAACAAGGACCGGCACAACCACCACACCTCTCCCCCTCCATGCTCCCGACGATCATCAAGCGTCCCTCCCGCCGCCACGCCTAGGCTCCCCGTCGCCGCGACAAAAGCCGCCATCCGGATCATCACCGCTGCCCGCGAGTTAGTTGCCGAAAGCAACCAGAGCGAACCCGGGCAGCCATCACCGCGGAAAGAAACCGAAGATCACCACCGGCATGGAAACCTCCTTGGCGGCCCAAGAACGAGCCATTGGCGGCCCAAGAACGAGCCACGGACAAGCCCTCCATCCGCGCGTCGCAGAAAACGCCCGACGCCGCCAACCGTCGCAGGGCCAGCCACCGCCCTAAGACGCGCCTCCATACGCCACCACGCCGCTGCGGGCCTCCAAGCCGAAGAAAGATCCCAGATCGGGCCCGCCCAAGGGGCCGATGCATCTAGCACCTCCGGCAACCGTCGGCGTAGCACCACGCCGGGTGTGCCGTCCGCCTCCCCGGCGCAGAAGACACGGGCCAGGCCAAGCCCGTGGCACCGCCAGCTCCCGCAGACGCGGCCACCGTAGGTCGTCACCGCCGTCGCCGCACCTCCAGGCCGCTGCATCACCAGCTCGCACCGCCGCCGCTGCATCTCCAGCTCGCACCGCCGCGCGTCGCGCGCCGCCGCCAGCCCCCGAGACCCAGATGGGCATCCACCCTCCAGGCCAGCACATAGGGACGCGAGGGGCGCTAGGGCCCCGCCGCCCCCTTCGTCGGCGCCGCCCGGCTTCATCGGCGGCAGCCTCAGGGGGCGACGAGGGGAGGGGCACAGAAGGGGGTTGTGGTGGCGGCGGCTAGGGTTTCGCCCCGCCCGTGGCTTGGAGGGAGCGACAGGGGAGCGGACCCTTGTCCATATTTCTCTTTGCTGTTTTGACAGCTGGTCTATCTTTCTAGCCTTAGCATGCTCATTTTATTTCTGGTTGTTGTGTATATGTAGTAATCTGCAAAACACCCTTTGTTTCTAACGGATTCGCTAATTCTCAGTAGACTGGGAATTAGATTAGAGCTCAGCAAATTTTTGTACCGTCCAATTTTTGATCTGGTTTACGATGCGTTTTTACGGGGAAGACTTAGGTAGGATCAGGTTTTAGATAGGATCTATGAGAATAATTTTTTTGTAAAGACAAAACATGTTCAAAAATTCTGAAAATAAATCACAACACACATCTATGTTATATATGCAACGCAAAAAATTTGCAACTTCAAATTCGACATACATTTAGAGAGACAAAAAAGATAAATCTGAATGTGAATAGTGTGAAATACTAGTCAATCAGATCTGACACTATTCACAACAGAATTTGTCTTTTTTGTTTCTCCAAGTGTAGATCAGATTTTAAGCTGAAATTTATTGGAGTTGTAGATACAACCTATATGCATGTTGTTTATTATTTTCAGATTTTTTCGCATGTTTAAAGTATGTTTTTTTTAGGTTGATCCTTTGATCCTACCTAATGTAGAGATCCTATACAAGTCTCTCCCCGTTTTTACTTGGGTTTTATTGTTATCAGCCTGGTTATCGCAGCCTAGTTATTGTTTGCCGCGTGGGCCTTCGTTGCTCACAACTTCGCTAAAGGGCCGGCCCATTCAATCCGGCGTAGAGCAGATAAGCTAAAAAAAAATTAGGAAAAGACCGCGCGCGCTGTGCCTACCTCACGCATGCATGCTGCCGCGCGTCAGTACGTAGCTAGTTGGCTGGTGCATGCTAAGAGCATCTCCACCGGCAGTTCTGATAGCGGTCCCGATTATTATTTGGAGGATTGGAGTAAAAATGGGCTCCCACCAGCGCGCCCAAACACCACCGGCGATTTTTGGAGCCTAATAGAAGCGCCGGCAACCCGTGTCGGCCCCTTCGCCAAGGGCGCGAATCGGACGCGCCGGCGCCTCACGAGGCTGAAAAAATTGGGCGTGGGAGCCGCCTGTTAGCCACACACCAACAAAATATACATCTTCTCCCCCAAAACCCCGTCCCCTCCGCAGCTCATTTCTCCCGCCAGCCGCTCAATCTCCAATCCAGCCTCGAATCCGAAAAACCCTCGCCGCCGCGCCATGCCACCGAAGAGAAGGGCTCCGGCGAAGGCAGCGAAGCCGCCAACGAAGGCGCCGCCGAAGACGCGCATCGTCGCACCGAAGGAGAAGCCGGCAACCATGTCGCAGGAGGACTGGGAGACGGAGATGGAACGCCGCGCCTTCGTCACGGCCGACCGCAGGAGGCGCCGCATCGCCGCCCTCGACGCAGCGAAAGCGGTGGCCTCTGCGGAAGCGTGCCTGAGCTTGGGCGGCGGCCTGAACAGCATCTCGATCTCCCCGTCGTCGCCGGGTTACTACGCGGGGTACACCGCGGACGTGCCGTCGATCTCGCAGATGCGGCTGTCGCAGATGGACGGTGCGCCCGCTACTCCACCGAGTTCGGCGACAGCGACATGACCGTCGACAACAATGCCCCATTCTCGCCGGATTCAACGGCTCGGGGCAGCGGCACCTTCCGCTTCCCCGACCTGAACGATTCGCCTGACCTGTGCCGCACCCAGGGCCACGTGACGGACGGCACCGGCCTTCCCCGCGACCTCTTCCCCGGCGACGGTAGGCGCACCCAGCAGGTGTTCAGCAGCGGGTCCAGCGGGTCCATGAGCCAGGACGAGTTGTGTTTCCTTTCTTTCTATGTGTGGTGTGGATCGTAGACACCGGCGGCGGCTCAAAGATTGCAACTTTATGCGTAGATTGCCGGCGAGGAGGAGATCCTGAACGGCATCATACGCGACCATGCCTACGAACCCCCGATCGACGACTACAAAGAAGAGGCCGACGAGGACGAAGGTGAGGAGGAAGTCCAGGAGGAGCTGATCGACACCGAGACTGGCGCGAGCGTGAGGAGGACGCGCAGGCGTTCCGCCGGCACTCGTGGTCCGAGGTGGAGGTCCTTGGAGGATGAATGCCTCATCGAGGCATGGAAGCAAGTGAGCTTTTGCTCCATCACCGGCGCAAACCAAACCGGGGGCATGTATTACAAGCGCATCCTTGATTGTTTCAACGAGAAGAAGAACTATGGTGATTACGCCACCATAGAGATGAACCGGAACGAGGGCGCCCTCTCTCACCGTTGGTACTTGATCAAGGGGTCGTGTAGCAAGTTCCATGGCTACTATGAGAAGATCAAGAACCGGAAGGAGAGCGGCACGACGATGGTGGATTGGGTATGATCTAGGCCTATCTTATTTGCATATGAATTGGTGATCAATGTTGTTGCATATGATTTGATGATCTAACTTTTTGCATATGAATTGGTGATCAATGTTGTTGCATATGAATTGGTGATCAATATTGTTGCATATAAATTGATGATCCAACTTGTTGCATATGAATTGGTGATCAATGTTGTTGCATATGAATAGATGCTCAAAGCCCTCGAAATGTACAAGCACCAACACGAGGACAAAGACTTTCCATTTATGCATTGCTTCAACAAGCTCCAAGGTTGCAAGAAATGGGATGACCTCCTCCACACTCTCATGAAGGACGGGGAAGATGGGTCGGTCGATCCAGCCGGCGCCTCCACCGGGCGCCCCATTGGCAACAAGAAGGCCAAGGCCGACAGGAATGCGGCACCGGTATTGGCAGCCATGGATGCCTCCATCGAGAAGATGATCACCTCGTTCTCGGTGGAGAACAAGGAAGCTGCCGATAGAGCCGCCTTCGTGTGGAAGGCCATCCTCGACAAGCAAGACGCCAAGATCGAGTTGGAGAGGGAGAGGGTGGAGGCGGCGAATATGGAAGCTCACGCTGCTGCCATGAAGGCCAACAACGAAGCGACGCAGCTATCGTTAGCCAAGATGTCTCAAGAATCTAAAATCTTGATGGCCGACATGGAGAAGATGGACCCCTTGGCACGGGCGTGGCATGAGATGTACCGCGAACGCATCAGCCAAGAGGTGATGGCGGCGCGAGCTGCGTCGGCGTCTCCCCGGCACCATCCATGTCTACCCCGGCACCGTCCATGTCTACCCCGGCACCATCCGCGTTCATGCCTCCCCTGGCGACCGTGGATCCTGTTACAGCGACGGAGCTGCCGCCGGCCGCCGATGAGGAATCCATTGAGGTTGCGCCGCCCGTGAACTCCTTCGTGTGATCATGTGATCATCTGGCTTCAAAGCCCTTTTTTTGCGCCGGAAACGGCGATCTGGTGGCCGTCTGTTGGCCCAAACTTCTTATTCCAAAACCTATTCGTATTTGGTGGCCGTGTGTTGGCCCAACTTCATATTCGTAGACTTATTCGAATTTCTATGGTTGTGTTTGAGATTTCAATTTCAAATTATCTATCGGGACCGCCTGTTTGGAGGCGCTGGTGTGGGAGCAGCTCCCCCAAATGAAGGATGTTGTGCCGGCACCCCCCAAACGGAGGTGTTGGCGCCCCCGCCGGCGCCTATTTGGAGGCTACCGGTGGAGATGCTCTAAGCTAGCTAGCTGGATGCCGCGCTGCTGCATGCTTTGCTAGCACATGGACGTGGCCTCTTGGCTGCTGCTAGCTAGCTCTTTTCACTCAGGTTGCTAGCTTCACTATGAGATTGATCTCTTGCCATGGTGTTCTCTGGTTCACCACATTGCAGTTCGGGCATGACGGAGACTATTCCGAGCACCTCGACACTTATACTACTCAACACGGATCGCTCTAAGGCTACATGTGCGATGACCGACTACGATGATTCGGTGGGAGATGATGAGAAGTGGGAACATGTTGGGGCCAGCCCGATATAGCGCCAATGGACTTCCGATGAGCCGGGTCAGTGGCCGGTTGTGCCGAACATGCGACTTAGGGGCTACCATGGCCAACTCGGCATACGTTCGTTAATTTTCTAACAAAGGCGTGTGAGTTTTGTTACCAAAGCATACACGATATGTTGTAAGATTTTCAGTGCATTTTCTACATGCTCGCGCTTTCCAAGGAATTTTTTGATTTTGCTTTCGTACTTTTCAAATTGGTGCAAACACATTATTTTTTGTTGTAATCTTCTGTGATTTTTGTCGGAATAGTTGATCGTTTTTGTTGTAAATGGACATGTAGCAAAATAATTGTTATTTAACTTTTTTGTGGTAAATAAATGATTTTTTTGTAAATGTTTGTGATTTTTGTTGAAATAGTTATTGATTTTTTGTAGAAAATGAATTTGCAAAAAAATATTTTTTGCTTAACCACTTCTGCAAAATTCCACAAACATACGATATTTGTTGCAAAAGGTTACTATTTTTGTGCATATAGGTTGTGATTTTTGTTGTAAATCAATCTAAACTATAGTGTTGTCTAACGTCTTTTTTGTTACCTTACTTTTTAAAATGTTGTGATGATTTTTTTTTGAAAGCAATATGTTGTGTTGTAATAGTGTATTATGCTTGTATGCGGAATGACAAATTTTTATTGCATCACTCTCTGTTCTAGATGCAAAATCACCACGGTGGCACTTTCATGTAAATATCGGGATGCTCAGGGGCAACGGGATATACCCCTTTGTTTTAACTGAGGAGGCTAGAACTGCGGGTTGTTTTCACAAAGAAATGAGGGGCTAAAATGTAAAGCATTCGCTCCCGTTGTTTATGGACGTTAGATCTCGATCCGATGGGGCATACAACAACCGATTTTCTCTCCCTGAATCGGGCGACTGGCGCTGAGTGCTGCCCAAAAAAAACACAAACTCGCTAGGGTTCGATCCCGCGATGAGTGTCGTTCCTCCCTGGAACTCGCGCGCCCCTTTGCTTCCCCAGTCGCTGAAGGATCCCTAAGTTGGGCTGGACACGGTAGTCGGCCCAGTTATTTGGGCTTGCTTTAATTTCTTCGGCTGAAAAACCATCGTGCGGCGGGACGCGCTTGCTTGTTTGCTACGACTGCATGCTGGGTATTTAAGCCGGTCAGTCCGCCTCTAATTTTTTTGAACAGGGAAAGGGTCCGAAGACCCTAGAAGCTGCTAATATTAACCAGGCGGTGAGTACAAATTATAGAAAAACCCCTACAGAACAGGGGAATTCTGAATAAGGACTAAAATATTACAGAAAAGACCCTAAAAAGATTATGGGAAAAGCAATCAGGTCCTTCCATCTCAGCACCGCGTCTGAAGGTCGTCGTCCCGCTGCTCCGCCACAGGATGGACACCAGCGCCGGGGACGGACCACTTGGTCCGGCGTCGTGGCTGGAGCCGAAAGTCTTCCCATTGGTCTCTGGGAGGAAGAGGTTGAGGAGGGTCGCCTTTCGACCATAAGAAGCAGAGGCAGGGCGGTGGTGACCGCCGGCTTCGGTCCTCCGCTGAAGAGCTCCTGGATCTTGGCCAAACAAGATCGGTGACCAACCCGTGGTCACCATGTGAAAGCTCAAAGTAGCAGCATCAGATATACCAACCGCCACAACCTCTTTGTCGCCGTCGGTGCCCTGCCCCTCGCCGCCACGGTCGGCCAAGAGGACACCAAAGAGAAGAAGAAGCTAAGGCTGCTGGCGGCGGCGCTTATTGACCGAGCTCACCACAGCCGCTCCGCTGGATGCCCACCATGGACGCGAGCTAAGAGCCACCAAGATCTGCTTCCCGATGCTGCGCCAGCACATCAAGAAGCTCAAGCTCCGACCCACCTTATTTGCCGAGATGCCTGCGCTGAAGCCGCGCAGCAGCCGTCGCCCTCGCCACCGGAGCCACGCCGCCGCACCGCCCAACAACAGGATGCACCAGATCTGATGGGGAAGAACTGGTGACCTACTCCAAGACGCCACTGCGGGACTACTAGACCTACCTACAACTATGCCGGCGCCTTTCCGTCGCCATCTCCGGCCGGCAGAGCCGCCGGAGAGGGGTCGGGATCGGCCCGAAAAGGAAGAGGGGACTCTCAACTACTGTTCACTCTTGAGAGAGGGGAGGGGGGGGGGGGGGGGGGGATGAGCCGTTTGCCTTTCCGCTACGACCACTGTTGCTTGTTTCTATACATGGCTCGCTACTGCTCTTTGGCTTTCACGCAACAAACCGATGCGCTTTTATTCCTGAGCTACATGGCGAGGTTCTCTTGCAACGTTAAGGAAAGGCTGCATGCGCGCCGGCCATACGTCGTACGTATGTACGTATAATGTACCTACATATACGCTGCATGCACGTGCACATACATCATTCCACCAAAAAAACTCAAGTAGCTATTCAAGTCACGTTCAAGCCATCTCCACCTAATGGTTATTGATGTTTGATTATCACAGTTAATTAGATGTTATATATTATATTAATAATCTAAGTAACACAAGAAACACTAAAATAGTGTTTGAGAAACAACAAGCTAGTGGGAATGAAAAATAATGAAATTAAAGGTAACTACCTACGAAAGAAAATGTTATTAAAAGTTAGACGATGCTAGCATGGAACGAAACATTGCTTCGACAATTTTCTCCAATGCTGGTTTTTAATTTCTGCCTCGAATGGATGGGCATGCACACGCTGCCCTTTATTCCTTATGTGTCTATTTAGAAGAAAGTCCACTTCTCGTCCTTGAACTTTTGAGGAAGTTCACTTTTCATCCTAAAATTTATTTTTAGTTTAGAATGGGCCTTGAACTCTCGGAATAGTTCACTTTTCATCCTTTTTTGGTTTAATTGAGAAAATTGCTGACATGGAAAGAAGAAACAATCAACCAACCGAATTGTTTTTGAACTATACCAAGCCCAAGCTAGTTGAGATGTCGAAACCAACATCTTAATGAAAAAATAGAAACCCTTGTGTCCCCGAACCAGTCTCTCGCTCGATATATCACTCTCTCTCTCCCAATTCACTTGAAGGCATGCTTGCTTTGCCTATCAACATCATCCTGCCTCTGTGCTCATGCAGCGTCGCCTTGAGTCTTCTGCCACCCGTGGTAGATAATTGCCTAGCTCAACCGTGGTAAGGACTAAAAGTGAACCATTCTTAGAGTTTAAGGGCCGTTTTGAACCAAAGAAAAGTTCTAGGACCAAAAGTGAACTTCCACTAAAATTCAAGGACCAAAAATGGACTTTTTTCGTCTATTTATAATATTCTGTAATAGGAACAACTGACTATACACTAACATCACAATGAACAAGAGCCTAAGTGGGCGAGGGGACTTCTAGAAGGAGGGAGAACAACGGCCTAGACGGAGGGAAACAACATTCTAGATGAAGGGGAACAACAACATAGACGGATGGGAACAAAGGCGTAGAAGGAGGGGAACAGCGTCCTATATGGAGGGGAACAACAACCTACACAGAGGGGAACAACGTCCCAGATGGAGGGAACAACATCCTACAAAAAGGGGAACAACAGTCCAGAAAGAGCGGAACGACATCCTAGATAGAGGAGAACAACATCCTAGACGAATGGAACAAATCGTAGAAGGAGGGGAACAACAACCAACAAGGAGTGGAACGATAGCCTCGACGGAGGGAACAACATCCTAGACAGAGAGAACAGTCTAGACGGAGGAAAACAACGCCCTAGATAGAGGGGAACAACATCGTAGATGAAGCGGAACAACGTCCTAAACGGAGGAAAACGAAGATCAAGATGGAGGGGAACAACAGCCTAGAACAAGCAGAACGACATCCTAGATGGAGGGGAACAACACAACATATACAAAGGAGAACAACATCCTAGACAGAGGGGAACAACAACGTAGACTGTGAGGAACAATAGCCTAAACTATGGGGAACAACGGCCTAGACGGTGGGGAACAACGGCCTAGATAGAGGAGAACAACAACGTAGACTATGAGGAACAACATCCTAGACGGAGGAAAACACAACCTAGACTGTGGAGAACAATAGCCTAGACAGAGGGGAACAACAACGTAGACGGTCAAGAACAACATCCTAGACAGAGGGGAACAACAGGCTAGACTGTGGAAAACAACGATCTAGACAGAGGAAAACAACAACATAGACTGTGAGGAACAACATCCTAGACGGACGGGAACAACATCCTAGACTGTGAAAAACAATGGCCTAGACAGCGGGGAACAACAACGTAGACCGTGGGGAACAACGGCCTAGACAGAGAGGAACAACAACCAAAACAAAGGAAAACACCAACCCAGCTAGTGGCAAACATCCCAAACGGAGAAGAACAACATACTTGATGAGGTCTAAGACCCCGTGTGTGGCCCGATCTTGCGGATTGACCTCGAAACCAAAGGGGGAGATGGGAAAACGCGAGGAACACGAAGAACACGACGGGCACGAGGAACTCCGAGACTCACGCACGCACACCAACCCGATACACCCGATGCTTACCTCCGTGGCTCGATGGACCACGCCAATAGAATCTCCGTGGAAGAGACACGCGGTAGAATTCCCCGGAGAGAGATTGGGATTGGAGAGGAAGAGCTTGGGGAAGGAGAGAGAGTAACAAGTACTAGAATCTCCTTCAACAAGATCTAAGTCAACAACCAAGGTGCCTTGATTACAGAGGGATGATACCCAAGGGAGACTAAGCTCAAAGTTAGGGTTTGAGTTCAAAACAAGTCTAAAGAGCTAATGAGGGGCTCCAGCTACTTATATAGGCACACATGGCCAGCAAGGACGAACAGGTACGCAAAAGGATAAGTTAAGGCAGTTTGGTGGGGCACTCTCGTCAGGTCCGGTTTGGGATCCGGTCTGACCGGGCCTGTGACCGGGCTGTCCGGTCATGGGTCCGGTCTGACCGGGCCTGTGACCGGGCGGGCCGGTCATGGGTCCGGTCGACCAGTCGGAAACCGGATTCCTGCGAGGTTTCCGGTCGTCGTCCGGTACGAGGGAGCTGGCCCGGTTTCCGACCGGTCGACCGGGCCTGTGACCGGGGAGCCCGGTTGTGGGTCCGGTCCGACCGGGTCCTGGACCGGCCAGCGTCCGTCTCTTCCTTGGAGCGCTTCGAGCGACGTCGGCTTCGGCTCCATGATCATCTCCATGTCCAGCTGCTTCTCTCCCTCCCTTGGTCTTGGCGCCTCCTCCTCTCCGAGGTCTTGATGTGGCTTGTACCTAATGACACATAGCACGTCGGCATGAGGTAGCAATCCATCCAAAGGGGTACCAAGATCAAGGGTAGTGAGGAGCGAGTTCACCTCATCATGTAGAGCCTTGGCTCGGGCTCGTGTCATTGGTCCACTTGGGGGACTAGTTGGTCTTGATGGAGTGTCGTCGGTGAGCGGGGCTACATCATCTCCCCCCCCCCCTTGGGAAAGAGTCGTCCTCGACTCGTGGCCTTCCTCATCTCCATGATAGGGTGACAAGTCGGAGACATTGAACGTGTTGCTCACCAAGTACTTGAAGGTGGGGATGTCGATGACATAAGCGTTGTTGTTGATGCGTTTGAGGACCTTGAAGGGACCATCTCCTCTTGGCTTGAGCTTCGAGTTGCGTTCATGAGGGAATCTTTCCTTCCGGAGGTGGATCCAAACGAGGTCGCCTTCTTGAAATATGCGTTCCTTCTTTTTGGCGTTGAGGCGGGTAGCTTGACGAAGCACATGTTCTTGAATGGTAGCTCTTGTCTCTTCATGAAGTTTCTTGACGGCGGCGGTGCGCTTGTCGAAGTCCATGTTGATCCGCTCATGAAGTGGAAGCGGAAGTATGTCGAGTGCCGTTAGCGGTTCAAACCCGTAGACGACCATGAAGGGACTCCTTGATGTAGTCGAGTGCTTGGCGCGGTTGTAGGCGAACTCCGCGTGTGGAAGAAATTCCTCCCATGACTTCAAGTTTTTCTTCACGAGGATGCGGAGGAGAGTGGAGAGGCTTCTATTGACCACCTCCGTTTGTCCATCGGTTTGAGGGTGTGAAGACGATGAGAATAAGAGCTTCACTCCAAACTTTGCCATGAGCGACTTCCAAAGATAACTCATGAACTTGACGTCTCGATCCAACACAATGCTTTGCGGTACTCCATGTAGGCGAACAATTTCCCTGAAAAACAACGAAGCAATGTGTGAAGCATCATCGCTCTTATGGCAAGGTATGAAATGAGCCATCTTAGAGAATCTATCCACTACCACAAAGATAGAATCATGTCCATGCTTAGTGCGAGGCAATCCTAGAACAAAATCCATGCTAATATCCGTCCATGGTACATGAGGTATAGGCAAAGGCGTGTAAAGACCATAGGGATTGGAAGTAGACTTAGCTTGAAGGCATGTCGTGCAACGGTTGCAAATGCGCTCGACGTCCCTCTTCATCTTCGGCCAATAATAGTGAGTGGCTAACATCGCAAGTGTCTTATCTCGACCAAAATGTCCCATAAGGCCACCACCATGTGACTCTTGCAAGAGTAACTTTCGAAGAGAAGAATCGGGAATGCAAATTTTGTTGGCTTTGAACAAGTAGCCTTTGTGCAAATAGAAGTCATCAAATCCTCGGTCAACGGAACACTTCTCAAATATCGGAGCAAAGAAAGAATCGGAAGTATAGAGTTCTTTGATCTCTTCGAGTCCTAAAACGTGAAAATCCAAGCGAGTCAACAAAAGGGTGTTTTTGCGGGAAAGAGCATCCGCCACTACATTGTCCTTGCCCTTCTTGTATTTGATGACATACGGGAAGGACTCAATGAACTCAACCCATTTTGCATGACGTTTGTTCAAATTGTGTTGGCTTTTCAAGTACTTCAAAGACTCATGGTCGGAATGAATGATAAACTCTTTTGGCCAAAGATAGTGTTGCCAAACTTCAAGAACACGAACCAAAGCGTAGAGCTCCTTGTCATATATAGGATAGTTGAGGCGTGCGCCATCTAACTTCTCACTATAGTATGCCACGGGTTTGCCCTCTTGCATAAGAACACCACCAATACCAAGCCCACTTGCATCACACTCAATCTCAAAAGTTTTGGCAAAATTTGGAAGAACAAGAAGGGGAGCTTCGGTAAGGCGTTTCTTCAACTCATCAAAAGCATTTTGTTGGGCCTTGCCCCAAACAAACGGAACATTCTTCTTGGTAAGCTCATTCAAAGGACAAGCAATGGTGCTAAAGTCTTTCACAAAGCGGCGGTAAAATCCGGCAAGGCCATGAAAACTTCGGACTTGGCCAACATTTGTAGGAGTAGGCCAATTATGGATGGCCTCTACCTTGGAAGAATCAACTTCAATCCCATTAGCGGAAACCACAAAGCCAAGGAAAACCAATTTGTTTTGAGCAAAGGTGCATTTGGGGAGGTTAGCATAGAGCTTTTCATGACGCAAGATGCACAAGACCTCTCTCACATGTTGCACATGGTCCTCGAGGTTTTTGCTATAAATGAGAATATCATCGAAATAGACAACCACACTCTTGCCAATGAGCGGACGCAAGATGTGATTCATGAGGCGCATGAAAGTTGATGGAGCATTGGATAGACCAAATGGCATAACAAGCCACTCATATAGACCAAGTTTGGTCTTGAATGCCGTTTTCCATTCATCACCAATAGCCATGCGGATTTGGTGGTAGCCACTACGCAAATCAATTTTAGAGAAAATCGTGGCACCACTAAGTTCATCAAGCATGTCATCTAAACGCGGAATGGGATGGCGGTAACGGACGGTAATGGCATTGATGGGGCGACAATCCATACACATCCGTTGCGTCTCATCCGGTTTAGGCACAAGGATCACGGGAACCGCACAAGGGGAAAGGCTTTCGCGAACGTACCCTTTAGCGAGGAGGTCTTGTATTTGGCGTTGGATCTCCTTTGTCTCTTCGGGGTTGGTGCGGTAGGCGGCACGGTTTGGAAGTGGAGCGCCGAGTATGAGGTCGATGCGGTGCTCGATGCCCCGAAGCGGTGGAAGTCCATGAGGAAGCTCGTCGGGGAAGACATCTTGGAACTCCTTCAAAATAGACAACAAGGACGAAGGAATTGTGGTTAAGTCGTTAGTCTCCGATGAGGGTCCCTTGCAAATGAGGACGTAGTGCAATATGGTGGATGGGTTTGCTTGCACTTCTCTCCAC
This sequence comes from Lolium perenne, assembly GCF_019359855.2. Classification (NCBI taxonomy): domain Eukaryota; kingdom Viridiplantae; phylum Streptophyta; class Magnoliopsida; order Poales; family Poaceae; genus Lolium; species Lolium perenne. The sequence continues at coordinate 7,361,906 of NC_067247.2, forward strand.
TCGCTTTTGGTGGCTAGGAGGACACTCTTTCGCTCACTCATATATGGCTTGTGGCGCTCACTCTCCATTTGGTGGGTCGCTCCCTCACCTCTCAACTCACTATGGTGGGAGTGGTGTTGTGCCCTCGCTAGAGCCTTCGCATTGTCGGCGATGATTTGGCTAGGAGTCATGGGGCGTAGCTCGAACTTCTTGTCGTTGACCTTGAAGGTGTATGTGTTGGAGAGTCCATCATGTATAGCCTTCTTGTCATATTGCCAAGGGCGGCCAAGCAACATGTGGCACACCGTCATGGGTACCACGTCACACTCAATAGTATCCTCATAAGGTCCAATCTTGAAATTGACGGTGACGGTATGTTGTATCTTGACGTTGCCCTTGTCACTCAACCATTGGATATGGTAAGGGTGAGGATGCTTGCGGAGAGTGAGGTTGAGCTTCTCACACAACTCGGTGCTTGCAAGGTTATGGCAACTTCCACCGTCTATGATGACCTTGATCGACTTGCCACCAATTCCGGCACGGGTTTGGAAGATGTTGCACCGTTGTTCTTCCCTTGCTTGAGGTTGAGTTGTTAGCACCCTTGTGACCACAAGTGAGGGACTTGGGTCATGCTCACATAGGAGAGGATCTTCTCCACTTTCTTGCTCATAAGCTTCTTCATTTTCCACGGCGGCTTGCACAAGGGCTTCATATTCATCCTCATCAAGCGTCTCGATATCACCATTCTCCATAGTGATCATGACCTTGGTGTTCTTGCACTCAAACGACTTGTGACCTTGGGTGCCACACTTAAAGCAAGTGACACTAGAGGGTCCCGTGGATGCCTTAGAGGAGGCGGTGGAGGAGACCGTTTGCTTCATGCGACTTTGGATAGTCGGCTTCTTGGATGTTGTAGAGGATACGTCGGCCTTGGCACTTGTAGCATGAGTAGTTGATGTAGTAGAAGGAGTCGATGTAGCGAGCTTGGAGGTGAAGTAGGTCTTGGCCTTGGAGTACTTGATGTCCTCAATCACTTGGCGATCGGCCTTGGTTGCTTGATGGACCAATTCAACCATGTTGGAGTAAGGTTGGAACTCCACAATTCGCTTGATGGGATAGTTGAGGCCATTGAAGAAGCGAGCAATGGTTTGGTCATCGGACTCTTGGATGTTGGCTCGCATCATAGTGAGCTCCATCTCCTTGTAGAATTCCTCCACGGTCTTGGTACCTTGCTTCAACTTTTGGAGCTTGTTGAAGAGGTCGGTCATGTAGTGCGTGGGGACAAAGCGAGCATGCATCTCTTTCTTCATTTCTTCCCAAGTTGCAATTGGAGGTTCACCCTTCTCTTCTCGAAGAGTGAGGACTTGCTCCCACCAAGTGTTTGCGTAGTCCTCGAACTCGAGAGACGCCATAGCCACCTTCTTGGCACCGGAGTAGTTGTGGATGCGGAATATTTTGTCCACCTTGAGTGCCCATGAGAGGTAGGCCTCGGCATCTTCTTCACCCTTGAACTTTGGCATGGTGAACTTGAGTCTTCCAAACATATTCTCTTCATCCTCCAAGTTTCTTCGACGAGGAGGGGCACCTTCATCTCTTGCGGCTTGAGGAGGAATAGGAGGTCTTCGACGGCCAACCATAGCATTGGGTTGGTGTTGGAGGTGCACACTTGCTTCACTTGGTTCACGGTGAGGATGTGGTTGAAGATCTTGACGAGGTGGTTGAAGATCTTGACGAGGTGGTTGGCGACGCCCAAAGATGGCCCTCTCATCTTGCTCATGTGGTGGTTCTCCTCTTCCACGTTGATCATGGCGAGGATGATTACGAAGATCACGCCTCGGTTGGTCTTGATGTTCATGGCCTTGAGCATCACCATGTGGCTCCATGTTGTGGAAGACGTTGTCATGTGGGTGGCCATCATGCCCATGGTGGGCATGGCCATCCGGTTGAGGACGATCTTGTGGAGGACGTTCTTGAGGACGAGCATGGCGATGTATTTCTCCTCGCCTAGAGTTGGAGCGAGAGTCTTCATGACGAGCATGTGAGCGATGCGGTCGATGATGGTCTTCATGCCTTGAGGAGGAGCTTGAGGACGAACGGTGGCCATGAGAGTAGTAATCTTGTGATGAGCTTGAGGATGATGAAGTAGAGCGGTGTCGGCGATGACGACCCAAGTTGGTGATGGCGCGCTCGAGGCTATCCATGCGCCGCTCCATGTTCGCATCATTGGCCGCCATTTGACCATTCAAGTTGTCCGTAGCTTCGCGAAGGAGAGCCAAGTCTTGGTTCACAACGGAGAAGTTGTGTGCCACTTCATCGTATTGCTCATCGATGCGCGTCTCGAAGAGTGTGAGTTGCTCCTTGAACTCTTGGCGTTGCGTCCATAGGTTGTGTTGAGTAGCCAACCTCTCGGTGTTGCGGAGGATCTCTCCCTCCCTTGCATCATCTCCGCTCCTATCCATGATACAAAGACAAGCACTAGGTTGTGTATGTTAGTGGAAGGAGACTACCTCGCACTCTTACCAAGGTAAGATAGTATTGAGGCAATCCACCAAGCCGAAAGCAAGATCAAGTGTATCGGGAACACACGCAAAACCACACACAAAAGCTAGCAAATATGGTGTTAGGCGAGTGTTGTGGAAAGCCAAAAGACAAATCCAAGATCGAGTATGTTGTTAAGAGTGGTGGAAATCCGAAAATCCAAAAGTTGATGCGAAGATCACTATAAACACGGAAAAAGGATGTGGAACACACACACGAGATAAGCGGGGTTAGTGCAACCAAAAGTGAGCGGAAAATTGTATGTGCGGATGCTCGGTGTCACACTAACACAAGGAGAGTCAAAGCTTTGGTTGCAAAGGAAGAGACAACTAGATTCACACGTGACCTCTCTTCTCGTATCTCTATTAGCTTTTTCTCTTTTGTATATGGTGGCACTTGCACTCGTTTGTATCTTTGGTGGCACTTTGACACTATTGTATGTATGGGCGTATGGATGTATGGATGTATGGATGTATGGTGCTACTCGCACTCTTTTTGTGTTTTTTGGGCTTTTTCACGCACTATGTTAGCGTTAGCCTCGCTTTTGCTATCTCGCCACACGAGTGTTTGCTTGGATGCCTTACTCAACGCTACACACACACCTCACAATGCGGGGTCACGTGCAATGTCTCGCAACACTAGACAAGCAATGCTCAAAGGGATAGATCGCAAAAGGAAGAGGGGTTACAAGGTGAAAGCTGCAAGTTATACCTGCGATGGTGGTGGTGGTGGTGGTGGTGGTGGAGATCGCCGGATGTCGAGGTCGAAAGGGGGCGCGAAGATGCGCCCGGTCTGGGGCCCGGTTGGACCGGAGCCTGGACTGGCGTGTCCGGTTTGCCGGCCGGTCGGACCGGGTTCTGCGTCGGGCCGTCCGGTCTGTGGTCCGGTTGACCGGGCTGGAAACCGGATTTCACGATTTGAAGCTTTCTCTCTCCTGTTCCGCGGAAACCAAAGGCTCTGATACCATATGATGAGGTCTAAGACCCCGTGTGTGGCCCGATCTTGCGGATTGACCTCGAAACCAAAGGGGGAGATGGGAAAACGCGAGGAACACGAAGAACACGACGGGCACGAGGAACTCCGAGACTCACGCACGCACACCAACCCGATACACCCGATGCTTACCTCCGTGGCTCGATGGACCACGCCAATAGAATCTCTGTGGAAGAGACACGCGGTAGAATTCCCCGGAGAGAGATTGGGATTGGAGAGGAAGAGCTTGGGGAAGGAGAGAGAGTAACAAGTACTAGAATCTCCTTCAACAAGATCTAAGTCAACAACCAAGGTGCCTTGATTACAGAGGGATGGTACCCAAGGGAGACTAAGCTCAAAGTTAGGGTTTGAGTTCAAAACAAGTCTAAAGAGCTAATGAGGGGTTCCAGCTACTTATATAGGCACACATGGCCAGCAAGGGCGAACAGGTACGCAAAAGGATAAGTTAAGGTAGTTTGGTGGGGCACTCTCGTCAGGTCCGGTTTGGGATCCGGTCTGACCGGGCCTGTGACCGGGCTGTCCGGTCATGGGTCCGGTCTGACCGGGCCTGTGACCGGGCGGGCCGGTCATGGGTCCGGTCGACCGGTCGGAAACCGGATTCCTGCGAGGTTTCCGGTCGTCGTTCGGTACGAGGGAGCTGGCCTGGTTTCCGACCGGTCGACCGGGCCTGTGACCGGGGAGCCCGGTTGTGGGTCCGGTCCGACCGGGTCCTGGACCGGCCAACGTCCGTCTCTTCCTTGGAGCGCTTCGAGCGACGTCGGCTTCGGCTCCATGATCATCTCCATGTCCAGCTGCTTCTCTCCCTCCCTTGGTCTTGGCGCCTCCTCCTCTCCGAGGTCTTGATGCGGCTTGTACCTAATGACACATAGCACGTCGGCATGAGGTAGCAATCCATCCAAAGGGGTACCAAGATCAAGGGTAGTGAGGAGCGAGTTCACCTCATCATGTAGAGCCTTGGCTCGGGCTCGTGTCATTGGTCCACTTGGGGGACTAGTTGGTCTTGATGGAGTGTCGTCGGTGAGCGGGGCTACATCAATACTAGACGGTGGGAAATAACATTCTATATAGAGGGAAACATAACCATTTCTAAGAAGGAACAACTTGGAAGTATATGATAAAAATCACATGTTGAGAAAAACCAAATTATATAGCACAAAAAATCATGAAAAAAAATGTTTTTAAAAATAAGGTAAAAACGAAATACATGAGAAGAAGAAATAATATAAGAAGAAAAGGAAAAAATAAAAAGAATAAAAAAGAAAAGGAAATGGAGAAATAAAAGAAATCTAAAAAAAATGGAAACCATGCAAGGAAACAGCAATGCACGCTCGAAAGAATACATTTGTAACTTATCTGTGGGACAACAACCACGTTTTGTTAAGTTGGCTCTGTTCTATTGAACGCATGGTCGCAGGTTCGATCCGTGGATTCGTCTCCCGTTTTTGCTACAATTTCGAACGATAGCACAGAATCTAACGCGATCTAAATGGGCCGAGCCCAGATGCGAAAAATGTTCAGCGAAACGGAAGCACTGTAGCGCGCGCTAGGGAGCATTTTCCGTCGTACAGAGGACGAGATGGGGTTACCACTGCGTTGATCACTTAGATATGCTTAGCTATGTGCACCAGCTTCTATTTAGCCGTAACATGTTCGATGTGGTTGTGGTATTTTTTTTCCATCAGCGTTTGACTTGGGTTTTCATTTCTTGTTTATACGTATGCGTTGCTTCTAGATACGATTTAGTTTTGATTTTTAAATTTCTAGTTTTATTCTTCTGCAAATGTTTCTTCCACTCTTTTTTTTATATTTTTCTTCTCTAACATTTTTTCCCTAGACATATTTTTTGTTAAATTTGCTAATTCTCGGTAGACTGATAATTAGCTTACGGCTCAATAGATTGCTTTACTGTTCAATTTTAAGTTGCTTCAAGATTCACACTTGTTCGAATTATGTTGTTTTCAGCCTGTTATTGTTGTCTGGTCGGGCCTATGTGGTGTTGGGTTGTTTAATGGGCTGTTATTTATCATTTTTGTTTGTCTATTGGTTGCAGCTACATTTAATTCTTACAGTGTGCAACGCTGTAATCCCAGGTCAACCGATGCTTCATTCAATATAGTCACTTGGGCGCGCTTTCGTGTGTGTTAGAACAGGTTAAATGTGCTACCTCCCACGTGCAACCTTTACGAAGATGCCAGGTTTACCGAATGCAGCCCAAGCAAGCATGCCACTATTCCTATCCACGTGCACACACATAGTTGTGTAGCGGCGTCCAGCTCCTACCTATCCAGCAGCTAGGCAGTTGCTTAGCTCTAGCTAGCTTAGTTTGGTGCATCTTTTTTTGACAGCTCGGTGCAATATACGTATCCCAACTAGCTTAGTTTTTTTTTTTTTTTGAACAAAGGTAGATATATTAACATTAAGGCTTAAGGTACATCATTACATGGCTCTCGACGGTAGAGCAAGAAAGATAGGTGCCTAGTTGCACAACATAGCAAAGAGATGATCTAACATGAAGAAGATGTTGAAGATCACATATGGAACCATACGGCGTTCCTTCATCCGTCAACAACCGGGACTCGAAATTGCCGCATCCGCAGTCTTCAAAGGCCTCGATAAAGGTGTGATCCAGTTGATGCCCCGCAGGTGGCTCTCCAGACGGTCTATCTGGAATGTGCACACGAGGTATAAAGTTGAGCTGTAGATATCGAATAGACATCACCGAGCTCAAACCGTGAATGTCCTTGTTGTTGAATCTGGGGATCAACGATGGAGAAGTTGTCGTGCACCTCCGGTGACACAGCCCGAACAACATAAAGACTGCATCTTCAACACTTCGATCATATGACAATGACAAGCAAAAGCAACTGAAGCAATGAAGGAAATACCGCTCATGAGTAGTAGTGCTGGCCATTATAGATCTGGTTATCAACTTCAGATTTGTTGAAACATATACATAAAGATCAAACTGAAATCGCCGACTCCGGAAGCCAAGATGTTTGCTGCCATTGAAATTCAGTTGTTGTGTGCGAACATAATTCTGTAGCAAATGTGCAGCGATGATATTGACTTGACTCCACAAGTTCACACAAATAAGGTAGTTCCAATTCCGATGCTCCCAACAATGAGCAGCAAAAACAACTGGACCACTATATTCGCCATGATCACCATCAATCAAGTCCTGGCTTCTCAAATGCATACAATAGTTGGAGATGATCTTGCTGCTAGAGACGGTCTCAAGATTTTGACTTGAAGCATATAGCAAAATCCACGAAGCAGCATCCAGCATGACAATGAGCACATGTCTATGACACTCTGTCCAGCACATACCTTCCACAACAACCTCGAGACAAGCAGAACAACGAGGGAAAAAGGAAAAAATTCCCTCCCTCATGTGCAGGGCACCCTGCATCACCACACTCAGCTCCAGATTGTTGCACTTCAGCTGTATACCCGACAAAAGTGGCAACTCCACGGCATGGAGTAACAAACTAGCTTAGTTTAGTACTTATGTGCAAATGTTAATTGGTGTAATAGAGCTAGATGCTTTCTTATTGAATTATTATATTTTGTTTCCTAATAAATTTTTGGTCATAGAGAGAAATGCTCTGAAATCTCTGCTAACCCCAATTTTCTCTTTGTCCAAGTTGCAAGTAAATTTTTGGTCATAGAGAGAAATGCTCCGAAATCTCTGCTAACCCCAATTTTCTCTTTGTCCAAGTTGCAAGTGGGGTTACAGATGAGAGAGAAATGCCCTATAATCTAAACCTTCAGTTTTGTCTAGTTGCAAGTGAGGTCGTAACTAACCTTTATGCCTAGTTACAAGTGGAGTTGCAACTAAGACAGAAATACTTTGGAATCCATGCTAACTCTGAACTTATCTCTGTCCTAGTTGCAAGTAGGGTCGCAACTGAGATTTCTTGCCTAGTTGCAAGTGCAGTTGCAACTAAGAGAGAAATGCTTTGAAATCCACGCTAACCTTGAATTTATATTTGTCCTAGTTGCAAGTGGGATCGCAACTGTGATTTGTTATTCAGTTGCAAGTGGAGTTGCAACTGAAAGAGAAATGATTTGAAATACATGTTAACCCTGAATTTATCTTTGTCCTAGTTGCAAGTGGGGCGCAACTGTGATTTGTTATCCAGTTGCAAGTGGAGTTGCAACTAAGAGAGAAATGATTCGGAATATGTGTTAAGCACAAATTTCTGTTTTTTCCTAGTTACAAGTGGGGTCACAACTAACCATTGTTGACGAGTTGCAAGTGGAGTTGCAACTAATAAGAAATGCTCTGGAATCCGTGCTAACACCGAATTTCTATTTGTCTCAGTTTCAAGTGGGGCGCGACTGACCTTTGTTGCCTAGCTGCAAGTGAAATTGCAACTAAGAGAAATACTCCAAAATCCGTGCTAACCCGGAATTTTTATTTTTGCCCTAGTTGTAAGTGGGGTCACAACTAACCTTTGTTCCAGGATCCGTGTTAACCTCGAATTTCTCTTTGTCCCAGTTGTAAGTGGGGTCGCAAATGACATTTGTTGCCTAGTTTGCAAGTGTCAACTCAGAGAGAATGCTTCAGAATCCGTGATAACCCCAAATTTATATTTTTGTCCTAGTTGTAAGTGGGGTCGACATTTGTTGCCTAATTGCAAGTGGAGTTGCAAGTGGGGGAGAAATTCTCTGAAATCAGTGCTAACCTCGATTTTCTCTTTGTCGTAGTTGCAATTGGGGTTGCAACTGACCTTTGTTGCCCAGTTTCCAATGGAGTTGCAACTAAGAGAAAAATTCCCAGAAATCGGTGTTAACCCCAATTTTCCCTTTGTCCTAGTTGCAGTTTGGGTCGTAGCTAGAACCGTAATTCGTTTTTGCGCTAGTTGCAAGGGGTTGCAATTGTGAGAGAAATATTTCGTAATCCACGCTAAACCCTATTGTTTTTTTCTTTTGCTAGTTACAAGTAGGGTTGTAAATGAGATAAAAATACTCAGCAATATGCGCTAAACCCTTTTCTACTCTTTTTCACAGTTGCATGTGGGGTTGCAACTGAGACATCAATGCTCTGTAATCTATGCTAAACTCTCTTTTTTTGTCTTTGTCCTAGTTGCAAGTATGATCGCAAGTGGGATCCCAATTCATCTTTACCCTAGTTGCAAGTGAAGTTGCAACTAAAAGAGAAATGCCTCGGATTCCATGCTAAACCGTAATTTTTATTTGTCCCAGTTGCAAGTAGGGTTGCAACCGAGACAGAAATGCTCTGAAATATGTGCTAGAATTATGCAAGTAGGGTTGAATTGATAGAGAAATACTTTGTATACCAAATATATAGTCTCTTGACACAAAATCTGGTGAGTGGGATAATAAGTTTGTCTACGGAGCGGCATGCTACAACTATGTTGGAGTGCCACTTGTAATTGAGTTCCTATTTGCAAATGGGGTTAATAAAGTTCGTTTTCGAGTTGCAAGTCAAGCTGCAACTCTATTTTTTAGTTGCGAGTTGGGATGCAACAATTTTTTTTCAGTTACAAGTAAGGTTGCAACTAAGTTCACAGTTACAACTGGGGTTGTAACTTACTTTTTTCCAATTGTGTGTGGAATTCCAACTGACCTTTTCTCGGTTGCAACTAACTTTTTTTTATCCAAATGGGACTTGAACGAGAAATTTTTGGTCAATTTGCTACTTATAAGAAGAACGTGAATTTCGAATGTGGATTTTGTGTCTTGATTCATCCTAACGCGTGTTAGAGCATCCCCACTCGTTGGCGCTCCCTACGCCCAAATCCGGCAAAATTTTCGTCCGGATTGGAGGAAATTTTGGCTTGGGGAGCGCCGAAGTTCCAGCCCCCCCCCCGGCAGGAAACCTCCAACCTCGACCATTTGACATATTTCAAACAAATTCGACATAAAATTTAACAAGTTCAGCAAGCAAGAGTCCAAAAATTGCTGAAACAAATTCGGCGATAATTAGTACAATGTTTAACAAGTGCTGAAACAAATGAAGCACACAATTTCACAATTTTTGAAACAAATTATGACAGACTAGTTGGCGTCGGCGTTGCGTTGCCTCGGAGTGTCCATATGTGCTCCACCAGATCATCTTGCAGCTGCTGATGCATTGTAGAGTCTCGAATCTCCTGGCGCATAGCAATGAAGGCGGCCCATGATGGAGGCACCTGGTGATTAGGCTGTGAAAGAGGACCCTCTCTCTCATATGGTGCTTGTTGCTCAGCCAGAGGAACCGGGTGTTTTCGCTCATTTTCAATAATCATATTGTGTAAGCACACACAACAATTCTTCACCTCCCACATCTGATCTTTGGACCAAGTCATAGTGGGGAACCGGACGACAGCAAATCTCGGCTGGAGGACACCAAATGCACGCTCGACGTCTTTTCGGCAAGCTTCTTGTTTATTGACAAACTCGCAAAGTTTGGGGGTGCTAGGTTTCGAGATAGTCTTCACAAATGTTGCCCACTTTGGATAGATACTGTCTGCAAGGTAGTATCCTTTGTTTTAGTGCCGACCATTGATCACATAGTTCACCGGGGGAGCATGACCCTCAACAAGCTTGAAAAAGATCGGGGAGCAGTTTAGGACGTTGATGTCATTGTTGGATCTAGGCATACCAAAGAAAGAGTGCCAAATCCAGAGATCATGGGTAGCCACTGCTTCAAGTATCACAGTGCAGCCGTTTTTGTGACCCTTGTACATTCCCTGCCACGCAAACGGACAGTTCTTCCATTTCCAGTGCATGCAGTCAATGCTTCCAAGCATCCCTGGAAAACCCCTAGCTTCATTTGTTGCAAGGATCCTCTGAGTGTCTTCGACAGTGGGTGATCTCAAGTAAAATTCCCCGAACACTGCTATGACGGCCCTGCAGAACCAGTAGAAACAATCAAGGGCGGTGGACTCCGCCATCCGAAGATAGTCATCTGCACCATCACCGGGAGCTCCATAAGCCAGCATCCTCATAGCCACTGTGCACTTCTGCAGTGACGAAAATCCAACCAAGCCAGTGCAATCCGCTTTGCATCTGAAGTAGGGGTCAAAGTCTCGGATGGCATACACAATTTGCAGAAATAGCTTTCTGCTCATCCTGAAACGACGCCTGAAAACAGTCTCACCGTGCAATGGATTGTCGGCGAAGTAGTCGGCGTACAACATGCAGTAACCCTCCATTCGCTGTCTCGGCTTGCACTTCCGGCGACCTGGTGCCGACCCACCACGTCGACCAGTTGCCACCCCGGCGTACAGGCTTGATAAGCAACCGAGGATCAGCATGTGCTCCTCGTCTTGGGCAGCGGCTGCCATCTCTTCTCGCATAAGCTCGACGAACATCTGCTCCTCCTCTTCATCCGAGTCCATGGCCGGCGAGGCAAATGGACGAACACCTGACGGGCGTGATCGAGGCAACCCGAGCCGCAAACGACGAGGAGTAGGCCGTCGTCGGAAAACAGGCTGGCGGAGGAGCAGCCAGATAAATCCCGCTTTTCACTCGTCCGGACTCCCCAATAAATCCCCGGGGGACCGGGGTTGGCGTGGGCCCGCCGGATGGATGAAGGGCCAAATCCGGACGAAAACGAGGAACCCGGGGCGCGACTGGACCGAATTTCGCCGTCCGGATGGAAAAAACGTCGCTCGGGGGCCTCGTCGGGGAGACGAGTGGGGATACTCTTACAACTGGTTGCATCTATGACGTGGTTCCGTAAACTAGTTTCCATTTTTTTTTTTTTGTATATCATGCTATTGAGTAGATTTTAGCTATCGCAAAATTTTAAAAAAATGAGAAACAAAATTAAAACTATAAAACTGGATTGTATGCCTAAACATCCAATACTGTGTTCTTTTTGAACTTTAACATCCAATACGTGACAGCGAGCTAGCCAAAAAAAGAAAGCATGAATCAAACTTGGAAAGCAGTACTGAACTATAGGCAGGCAGCTAGCCAGCGTCTCCGCGAGATATCTACCTAAATTTAATGCAGCAACAACAAGAGTCAGTTTCCAGCTGCACAGTCCTCCACGCACGTGACGAACGTGAAAAGTCGCCAAATCTAGATTTTTTTTTCTTTTCTTTTGAGCGTGCCAAATCTAGATGGTGCCAGTAGCTGGAGTAGACCTGCTGCTCGTTAAATCTTCCGTCATTTCCGTGCGGCAACGTTCACTAATCAAGTGTAGTAATAAAGTTATTCCAACAACAAAAAATTGTACTTGGTCCACGAATATTTTTCCAAGAAGCTAACTTAGAGCATCCCCACTCGTTGGCGCTCCCCACGCTTAAATCCGCCGAAATTTTTGTCTGGATTGGAGGAAAATTTGACCCGGGGAGCGCCAAAGTTCCAGCCGTCCCGGGGAATTTGCGCGGGCTAGAGCATGGAATCTTCACTGACACGCGGGCCAGATCGCGGAATTTGCTCCATCCGGAGTCCCCGGCAACACCCCGGGAAACCGAGGATGGCCTGAGGAGTCCGGACGGATTTAGCCCAAATCCGGACGAAAACGAGAAGCTGGAGGCGTGACTGGGTCAGTTTCGTCCGTCCGGATGAAAAAAGATGCCCCGGGGGGCTATCGGGGGGCATGAGTGGAGATGCTCTTAAGCCCACCAACTACAAGGCCAAGAAATCAACCAACACAGCAAAATACGACCCAACAAGAAATAACACGAAAAGTAGCTAGGCTGATTGTGGCCCAAATCAATTTCTACTGAGCTCTAAGCAAGTTCTCAGTACCCTAGAGAGGCACTGTTTCTAATGGTAACTCATGATCATGGAGTATTATTTTATTTAGAAGGATAAAGTTTCCCTATTTGCTTTGCTATTGGGGCCACGTCAAGGAAAGGAACAACTTCTCTGTCTCCCTCTTTCTTGAAGACAGAACGGATGGAGTGCTGCATCTGCCCCTGGTGTGAGCACAGAATGGGTAGAGCTGCTCATTAGTTGAGGCCTTGACCGTCTAATCTCCTGCTAGAAATGTCTGAGCAACACTTCAGCGCTAAGCAAGCTACGTTTCCTTCTGTTATATGTTGTTCTCTTCCTGAATGGGACACGAGAGAGTTGGCTCTTCCTTTCCCTAAGCATGCACCGATCCATGTAGGATTTGGCTAGTCGGCCGTCGCCAGCGTGTCTCATTTATCTCCAGGAAGAAGCCAAGTTGATCAACTTGCACTACTACATTAGTAACTAGTACTACAACGGTTCAGCCTGAGCTCATGCATACAAGTAAAAAAGCTACAACGGTGCGGACTGTTCGTTCAGCTGGAGATTAGTTTACCGCGTTGACTGCATGTAGTGTATTTGTACTAAGCCTAGCAACATGTGTATTTGCACTGTTGTTCTCCTGTACCATTGCGCAGAGTCAGGTACTTATCTGCCCCCACCACAAGTACTTATCTGTCCTTCACAGTACGAATGGTCACAGCAAGAAGTACAGCCCCCAGCCCACATGTACCTATCTAATCCTACTTCGAACGTTAACTTATTTTGCATTTTCAGCTTGACTCGTTTTAAATTTGGCTATTTCGTCTGAACAAAAATTGTCCGTCTCCTTTTTTTGAACATAATAACACTAAAGATCGCCGAAATCATATAAAGTTCTTTGAAAATATCCGCATAGTAACCAACAATCCAAGTATTAAGTACAGTACATCTGCACACCTGCAAGGCTGCAACACACTGTATGAACTTTGTTTCTTTTTCTTTGGTTTCGCAACAAAAATAAAACAGGAGTGTGATCTATTGCAGAGAGCATTCAGTCCCGGCAACACCTGAACATCTGACATATTAGCAGATTGTCTAGAAACCATATGTTCTTTTTAGCGCATTCTTTGGTTCTCCATATCGATTTGCTGATCCATCTCTACTGAGCATAAATTCTGGAGAGTCCAAGAACACCGCCCTGCATATGCAGCTAGCAGCCGTTCATCCACTGATTTTAGTTGCATTTTTTGGTTTCCATAGAGACAGCGATCAAATTCAGACTTGGCTTGAATTCACGTCTGAGGGTACACTACACTGGCCCCGTCAATTTATACCTCTATAATGCTCCCTGGTACATGCATGTAGTACCATAGTTTTAAAAACCGTACAGTGTTGCATGAAAAGTTCACAAAATTCAATTCTTGCCGAGCATCAGCGGTTCAAAACCTGAAAACCTGGCCGTCTAGGTGAGAGGAATAGCAGTGCTGACGAAATGACCTGCAAGTATTTTGATGTACTTTCTTCGTCCCACCTAAAGTGTCTAAGTTTGTCAAAATTTAAATTCACGTACCTACTAAAAAATGTCTAGATACGTCTAAAATCTGATAAAATTGAGACAATTTTTGGTGGGACGGATGAAGAACAAGGAAGAGAAATATTTTATTTTCTAGTATAGGCACAGGGTAGTACTACAAAATCAATCAGGACACCTCCTTTCAGCTTGGCACTGCACGGGTGTGAGATTTTTTGAAGTTCTTTGTAAACACATTACTAGTAACCAGTAGAGATTTTCTAAAGTTCACTATACATATTAGGTTCTTTACTTCGCCCCACTAGTATCCGAGCCCGTTAGCAAAAAGTTCCAACCTGCACTACCATGTTCCACAGAACGAAACAAGTATTTTCACCTTTCTCTACTCTCACATGTTATCCGTTCCTTTCTTTATTTCTTGCTCTCACGGATTTTAATGTTGCATATTTTTTGTGCACAAAAAAACGCAAGCCACCTAAAAATTTTCCTTGCAAACACACAAATAGCAACCAATAGAGCATTGCTAAAAGTTCCATAAAATGGTACAAGCATTTTCCTCCTTGTCTTGCTATCACGGTTAATCCTTCATGGTCTCGTTATGTTTCTTTCACTGCAACGAGTATCATACAAGTCTAAAGCCCTCGTCAACTTCTTTATTAGCAATTTCGACGAATTTTTTTTTCGTTTCTAGCATCAGGATCACACAACACCGTATCGATGCCATTCCAATCCAGATACCTGGACGCCAATAATAGTTGACTGATCCTTACTGCACGCTGCACCATGCAAAAAAGGAGCCCACATTCTCTGTAACTCAATGGTGGATAGTCCATTTGCACCTTCTTTATCACACATGTGGACAATTATCGGAAAGAACTAATCCATCAACATAATAGAATATCGCTTGCTTAAAATATGTGGCTTAATATCCAATTCGCATTACATTACATAAATTAGCGGCATCGTCAAACACAGAAAAGGAACTCCGGTTCATATTTCTTGATAAGGTCTGAATAGTGCGATAATACTTGAAGATTAAACGACTAGAGGGCTTAGATCGTTTTCTGGTCGGATCTAGGTTTTCGCCTGGGTCTCCGACTCTGGTCTGGATCAGGAGGGAGCTGGACCAGGCTAGATCGTTTCACTCCTGCCGATTGCTTTCCTGCTAGAGCGGGATTTTTACCCAAACCCAAAGTGATTAAATTCTCAGATCTGTGGGGAGCGGTAGAGGGGAAGAAATCTTTCGTGGAGGTGGTAAGAATGGCGGGAGGCGGTCGTGGTGCGGGCCGTTTTGGTGGAGCTGGGGCTGGCCGTGGTTCTGGTGGTGGGCGTGCACCCCTAGCGGTGGCGGCGCCAGCCTCAGCGGCTACCTCGCTTGGTGCTGCTCCTGATTCGGTTGGCGTCATGTCGGAATTCCACCAACCAATGATGCAACAGTTGGGATCTGGTCAAGGTATGTTCCCGATGCTACAACCAAACATGTGGAACGTGCCGATGAATCAGTGGTCGCAGTTCTTCGGCAACCAGTAGATTCCCCAGCCTAGTTTCAATCCGTTGATGATGATACCTCAGGGGGTTCCTCCTAGCCTTCCTCAATCCAACAGTCAAGGTAGTAGCACTAGCATGATTCCTTCACAGCAACCGCAGGGCTCTGGTGCTGGTAAGAACAAGAAGAAGAATCAGAAAGGTGCTGCCTCTGATGGATCAAAAAATAGTGGTGATAGAGGGGGAGCTAATCTTCAGTTATCAGTGGCTAGTGGTCCTGGACCTATCCTGGATCCCGAGTTCAGAAATGTGACCTGGAGAATTGGGTCACTATGTAGGCCTATGCACTAGGATCAAGAGGTGTTTCATATGCAGCAAGACAGGACATCATATGGATAATTGCCTCATGTGGTATTCTCTTCTGCCAACTGCACAATACTGGGGGAGTGCAAACCCTGGGCTTGGTTTCTTTCATGTGGAGGTGGAAGGTCCAGAAGCTGTGCAGTGGTTGAACATGGACAATGTAGGTGTGGTGGTGGTTAAGGAAGGAGAAATTTCAGCTGAAGAGCTTGAGAAATGTTTCAATGACATGTGGAAAGTGAATTGGTTCTGGCAGATTAGGGAGATTGCCCCCAAGAAGTTCTTAGTTAGGTTCCCTCCTAGCAAAAGAATTAAAGAGTTAGTGGAGTATCCCTCCATTAACCTTAATAAAGATGGAGTGGTGATCTACTTTGTGAACTGGGAAGGTGAGGCAGATCCTTTTGAAGAATTTCAGGAAATATGGGTCAAAATCTTTGGTATCCCTGCTAAGTGGTTGACTTGGAAGACCATTTGCCAAGTATCCACTACCCTGGGTGTGCTTGTGAACATTGATTGGCAAGGCATCTTCAGAAGTTTCTACAAAGAAGTCATGGGTTAAAGTGGCTGTGAGAGACAAATCCAAAATCCCATCAAACAAGGTCTTTGAAATGGAGCAGTGTTTCTTCCTGATTGACTTCCTTGTGGAAAATGAAGATGATGCCATTGATGTGGATGATGATGATGAAGATCCAGGGCAGGGTAATGAAGGTGATGATGTTGATGATGACAATGAGATTGGGGATGACTTCAAGACTTTGGACAAGGGAAAAAATGATGGAACCAACAGTAAGATGGAAACAGAACCTTCCATCCCTCCTGGTGGAAGAAGTGGAGTTAAATCTGCTGCTCAACAAAATCTGGAGTCATCTGTCCAGGGAAAGGTGTATGGCAAGGAACCATGTGTTCTTGACAACAATGCTCTAGTGCTAAGAAATGCTGAAGAGAACATTGGAAAGAATCTTCTTCAACATTTTGATGTTGAGAGTGATGAAGAAGCTGAAGATGCTGCACAGAAAGAGGGTAAGCTGATGTCCAACAATCCTGCTCCTGTTATGCCTTCCATGGCATGGAAGGAGAAGAAACAATGGGGCCCTGTGCAAGCTACAAGGATGAGTTCAAGGATTCCAAGGGATGGCAAGTCTGTCATTGAGAAGGCCAGATCTTAAGAAGGCTAAGAATCTGGAAATACCTAAAGGTAATAGGATCCATGGTTTCTCAAACTCTTTTGCTGCTCTTGATAATCCAATTTTAGCTGATAATGCAAAAAATGCTGGCATTAGCCCGAGACACAGAAATTTAAATGTTGACTCTGTTATTGATAAAATTAAAGAAGCTGAAACTAAAAGGCTTGTTGATTTTCATAACTCCAACCCTGAGAGTTTCCTTCCTAGTGACACTAGTCTATCCATGGAAGAACTGAGGGTGGGATTAGGAGATAGGGATGAGGTTGTGTCTGATCAGGAGGATCACATTAGTGATGTACCTGATGATGATGAACCTTTGACGCTAGTCCATAGTAGAAAAAGGGGAAGAAGGAAACTGATTTTTAAAATGGTAGTAGCTCTATTTTGGAACACTAGAGGTCTTAATGGACCTGATAAGCTTACAAGAGTACATGACCTCATTAGAGAGACATGTCCTGATATTATTTGTTTCTCTGAATCAAAAAAGGAGGATTTCTCCAGTTTACAACTAAAACAACTAGATCCAGGAGAAAAGTTCTCTTGGAATTGGTTGCCAGCTGTGAAAACTGCTGGTGGGATTCTTGTTGGTGTTAGCATTGATATGTTTGATGTAATTAAGTGGGATATTCTTTCTTATTGTGTATATATGCACATTAGGGCAAAGAAAGATCATGTCCTTTGGAGAGTCATTGCTGTTTATGGTTCAGCTTATGAGGAACATAAGCTAGACTTTATTAATGAACTGCATAATATCATGGCCTATTGGAATGGTCCTACCCTTATTGGTGGTGACTTCAATCTCTTTAGAGAGACAGAGGTGAGAAAAACACTAGGAACATTAACCAGCATTGGGCTAATCTTTTTAATGATTGGATCAATAAATTCAGCTTGATTGAAATTAAAAACCCTAGTAGGCAATTCTCTTGGGATAATAATCAAGATAATGTGGTTATGGCTTTATTAGACAGAGTTTTTGTGACTACCTGTTGGGATTCTCTCTTCCCTGCTAGTAGTCTAGCCTCTAAGGCTAGGGTTGGGAGTGATCATACCCCCCTTGTTGTTGACACTGGGGCTTTGAAAATTCCTTGTACTAAACAATTTAGATTTGAGAAATGGTGGCTTAACATTGAGGGTTTTGAACAGGTGGTTGCCAAATTTTGGCAAGCTCCCTGTCATCTTCAGAATTCCATTGATAGATGGCAATTCAAGATTAGAAATACTAGGATAATCATAGTTTATACTCCTCATAATCAAGGCTCGGAATTTTTTAAGCTCATCCTCTTACGAATAGTAAACAGTACCGCAATACTCCACCTGAGGATGAATACAAATTAAACTCCACACGCAAATTGACTGGATCACAATTTGTGATGGAGTCCATTGTAAAGTAACTCCTTAATTACTTTTTGCACTTGTTACCGAAAAATAATAAGGTTAGCGTATCTCTGGCCTGACCCTAACGGATCGCGCGTGTCCATTTCAATCCACGCCGGATGGGAAATGGTAAAACAATAGCCTAGTGACCTGACGTAAAATAACCGGTATGCCCACGGCAACGCATCAGCGACCCTTATTTGGACCGCAACGCCTGTCGCCTCGGCCCCGCTTAGCGGTGGGTCAGCGACCACATCGCTTCCCTTTTGCACGGCCGCAATGCTTCCCCACTGCCAGAAGTGGCCCTTCAATATTGGAAGAGAATCTGAAGTTTTCGAAGCACAATTATCTAACATACAACTTTTTTGTGTAGACTTACAAACTATAATTAGTCCTACGTTTGAATGAGAGAGGATGTTAGGAACATGAAAGAACTTGATGCTAGCCAAACTACCGTCAATACCTGTAATATCCAATTAAGATATCAGGACCATGAAAGAACTATAGAAACTAACCTTGAAATATAAAAATAACAGAGCTAGAAATCTATCCAGGATAAAAAATTCACATTCAAGGCAGAAATTGTCAGGTTAGTTTCTATAGTTGTTGACGACTTGTTTTGATACAGATATTATGTACATCTGTGAACAATGTGTGTTTTAAGAATAACAACATGCCATTAAGTAAAGCATAAAATTAGCTTATATGTACACTCCTGTGTATTTATTACTGGATATGATCATATAATATAATGTATAGTATACAATATTGGCTAGAACCAGAATTCAGTGTGCATGCTTCTGCAAATTATGATCTCAAGCTCTGTTCGGTACAAAGGAATTGGAAATAAAGGAGGAATGCGGTGTAGTGTAAATTGAAAACCTACAGGCTTCCAAAACAAAACAGATCAATGTTTTGTTTCCCGTGAAAAGTTCAGGAAACTTTGCCTTTCCCAAGGAAAAGGTACCATTCTTTCCTTTGTCCCAAACGGCTCCAAAGAAAAAAAATCCAGAGGAAAGCAAACCTGCACTATTCATGTAGATTTTTCTTCGTTCCTACAGAGCCTCAACCTAGAATCCATATTCCATGACTCGTAACTCTAGTCATGTACAGCCGATGCCGCACTGTTTCTTATTATGCCAACAATTTTACTAAGCATCTGAAGCGCAAGTATGAAATGCTCTCTGCAAAATGAATAGCCAAGCTCCTGAAAGTGTACAATGTGTTCAACCATTCTTAATATGGAAACACCGTCAAAGCATGTTTTTATTGCATGAAATATTTGGCCCTAGCTTTAGGCCCAAATAGTCTGAAGGTCGTACTTTGTTGAGACATGCAGGTTGTAGCCTTTTGTTTTTTATAAAGAGCCACACGAACTATCTGGCTTTTAAATAAGGTAAATTCGGCATGTAAGATTTGGTTAAGTGAATAGAACATCACCACAAGCAATTAACAACATAATTTTCCCAAAAAGGACTATACTCAACAACATGATTTTCCAAATAGGACTTGCCATTTCAATTTCAGATATAAGTGGCGATAGAAATAATAAAAAAAGTTCGGTTGTTCGTGAGTTTCGAACACAAGACCTACCGTTCTCTTCATCCATGCCATCCCACTGCACCGCAAGACTACTTGTGATATGTGGGACGTATGCTTTATTTTTAATCTTGCTTTAGCCTAAATCTGTATGCGCCGTCCCTCTAATATAGGTGATATAGTCCCAAATTATATCACGAAGTGTTTTTTGGTTCGTTGGTTAACTTGTTTCAAGGCAACTCTAGGTCCCGAGTACGAACCCCATAGAGCGCGCTTTTGTTTTTAATTGTGTCTCCATGTACTGGCAGTTGGATCCGCATGGAAGAAAGCACCAACGTCACATGTGTGAGAGAAGAACATATGGGGTTTTTTTTTTTTTTGCAAAAATCACAAATGCCACGTGTTTTGCAAAACTCCATGAAGCTCATTCTCACTGGTTCTTGCTTGAACTAAGCTCTGCCTCCCAGGCCGGCCGATGCCATCCCCGGCTTCTCCAGTCGACCCCCAAATTCCTCCCAGCCGGCGTTCCCAGAACCCCATGTTCGCCGAGCTCACAGGCCTGGGTCTCTCTCGCGCGCGCCTCTTCTTCCTTGCCCCTAATGTTCGTATTCTAGATGACTTCAGAAGCTCTTTGACACCGATGACACTCCAAGCCTTGATATGCACACAAGATTGGTTTCGCCGTAAGGGTATCGATGTTGAAGCTGATCTTGCGGAGTTGACCAAACTAGTGCGCATTTCTATTGTGTCTTTTAGTGAATTAATGGTGTGCATTTCTATTGAATATCCTTCTAGTGAATTAAGAGTATGCATTTGTATTGAATCTCCTACAGAATTAGCATCACGGCTTGAAACAATGTTCATTTCTAAATGTTACTAGTGCCTGTAGCCGTAGGCTGTTAGCTGTAGCCTGTAGTAGTTGTTCCTGTCATTCATCCTGTGTTGCTGATTTGTTGAAGTAGTTGTTCCAGAGTTCCTGTAGACGTGTGGGATATTCAATTTGATGAAATCTTTTTGAGTTTGGGATAGAATATATTATCCTTTGCATATGTGATTTAGTAACTTATATATGTTATAGTTTTTACATGGAGGCAAAAAGGTTATGCCAAAAATATCACTTGACCGACTGCTTACAGAAGTCTTGCCAAGAGTTATCCCTGCCCGAGTGTCTGTCGTTCAAAATTTCGCGTCAACTTTCAAAATCGAACCAAAAGTTATTGGTTATTACTGGAACCTAATTGTATTCTCGTACAAAACCATATTTTGCCGAAAAACCGTATAAACCAAACCGACTTAACCGAATGTGCAGTTATACCTAAGGGTGTCAAGTGGGATCCCACTTTTGTCCCACTTGTAGTATAATTTGACTTTTTTAGTACAAATTTTGACATCAAAATTTGAACTATATAGTACAAAATGACATCCCACCGGGATCCCACCTTGACACCCTAGTTATACCGACCGTAAGCAAACACAATGAATGCACGTTAAACATGTATTAAGTCTTCGGAATGGTAAAATCCTTCCACGCAGGGCATGTAGGTCACGTCGTTGCTATTCACTTGCTTGGACAAGATATACGTACTCCTAGCTTAGTACGACTATTTACAATGCCCACGCCATCCGTAAGTGTTATAAGAACCAAAGTCCGAAAATGTGTCACCGAGTGTTGTTTGGTTCATTAGTAAACGTGTTCGCATGGAAGAAAGCGACAAGGTCACATGCGTGAGAGTCTGAGAGAAGAACATACGGAGTGTTTTTTTTTTCTTTGCAATAATCACATTGCCACGTGTTTGCAAAATGCCAGGAAGCACACTCTCACTGTCACTGGTTCTTGCTTGAACTAAGCTTAGCTCTGTGTCGTTGGTCGCCTAGTTGCCGGCGGCGGCGGCGGCGGCGGCGGCGGCGCGGCGGCGGCGGCGGCGAAGGACAGCGAGAACCCAGAGGACGCCCACCACTATGACCAGGGCGGTGGCGGCGGCCACGAGGGCCCACCACCACGCCACCCCCGGTTCGTCGTCTTGGGGCGCAAACGCCACTGGAGGCGTCTGGCCCTCCATAACAGCCCCACCCTCGAGCGCGCCGGAGCCGAGGGCGCGGTGGCCGTTGTTGGAGCCGAAGGCGCGGTCGGCGGTCATGGATGCGAGGGCGCGGTGGTCGGCGGCGCGGTCGGCGGTGATGGATGCGAGGGCGCCGTGGTCGGCGGCGCGGTCGGCGGTCATGGATGCGAGGGCGCGGTGGTCGGCGGCGCGGTCGGCGGTGATGGATGCGAGGGCGCCGTGGTCGGCGGCGCGGTCGGCGGTGATGGAGGCGAGGGCGCCGTGGTCGGCGGCGCGGTCGGCGGTGATGGAGGCGAGGGCGCGGTGGTCGGCGGTGATGGATGCGAGGGCGCCGTGGTCGGCGGCGCTGTCGGCGGTGATGGAGGCGAGGGCGCCGTGGTCGGCGGCGCGGTCGGCGGTGATGGATGCGAGGGCGCCGTGGTCGGCGGCGCGGTCGGCGGTGATGGAGGCGAGGGCGCGGTGGTCGGCGGCGCGGTCGGCGGTGATGGATGCGAGGGCGCCGTGGTCGGCGGCGCGGTCGGCGGTGATGGAGGCGAGGGCGCGGTGGTCGGCGGCGCGGTCGCCGTTGTCGGAGCCGGTGATGGAGACGCGGTGGCCGTTGTTGGAGCCGGTGATGGAGACGTGGTGGCCGTTGTCGGAGCCGGTGATGGAGACGCGGTGGCCGTTGTTGGAGCCGGTGATGGAGACGTGGTGGCCGTTGTCGGAGCCGGTGATGGAGACGCGGTGGCCGTTGTTGGAGCCGGTGATGGAGACGTGGTCGGCGTTGTCGGCGGTGATGGAGGCGTGGTGGCCGTTGTCGCCGGTGATGGAGCCGGTGATGGAGACGTGGTGGCCGTTGTCGGAGCCGGTGATGGAGGCGTGGTGGGCGCGGTCGGCGGTGATGGAGGCGTGGTGGCCGTTGTCGGCGGTGATGGAGCCGGTGATGGAGACGTGGTGGCCGTTGTCGGAGCCGGTGATGGAGACGCGGTGGCCGTTGTTGGAGCCGGTGATGGAGACGTGGTCGGCGGTGGAGGCGAGGCTGAGGGTGGCGGTGGCGGTGGGGAGTGTCAGCGCCAGGAGGAAGAGGAGACCGAAGTGGGCCATTGTCTCTCCTCGGACCCTCGGTGATGGTGGCGATCGAGGGCGTCGGGGGGAGATTTTATATGGGTTCGGCTCTCCACTCTCCTGCAGGGAGCCCTGCACGCATTATTATGCAGGTCTAATAGATGAGAAACACATGTCCTGGCAGGCCCCACACCTCAAATAATTCATTTTCATTTTTTTCTTTGGCTGAAACTTTCCTTATCCTATCGACTCCTCAGTCCTCACTTTGACGAACTGTTCTGGAGCCTCTGGTTAACCCAACTGAGCACGGTGAGATTGAGGTGCGACGGAGGTCACGACGGCGGCCTCGACGATTGAGCGCGCGGCAGCACCCTTGGCGGAGCTCGCATGGCGCCCTCAGCGGAGCTCGCGCGACGGCCTCGACGGAGCTCGCGCGGCGGCCTCGACGGAGCTCGTGGCGGCGGGCTTGGCGATTGAGCTCGCGGCAGCGACCTCGGCGATTGAGCTTGCAACCGCGTCAAGTTGACTCTGGATTGAGCTTGTCAGAGGCCAAATCGTGGTGCCCTCGCCGCCTGGACGCGGGAAGGGGAATCGCTGCTGGTCCGGGTTAGTAAGAAGAGGGCAAGGGCCGCACTAGGAGAGATGGTGACTTCAGGAGAAGCATCCTGCGTGAAGGCCTGCTCGCCATCAACCAGAAAGTAGAGATGCGAGCTTGATGCAAGCTCCTATGACAAAGGTGAGTGATAGTTCATCAGTTGAATTACCATGTACGGCTCACGCCCCTTGTAGCATATGTATTTGTTTACTATGACACATCAAATTTTGTGGACAACTGCAATGGGATCACAAATTGCTGGAAATTCCTTGTAGGAAATTTAATGTTGAAGACAATATTTAACCTGAGAACTAAACGAAAGTAAGCTTAACCAATATTCTTACGTATCCAGCAGTAATATGAATGGTAAGATCAATACTACATCCCGTTTTTGGGTAGAGCAATACTGGCAAGCAAACTTCAGATGTAGCCAATTAAAAAGGATTATCTTGTTGATGACTTGATTGGCTACCGGAGACCTGGAAGAAAACAAAAAAAATGGTTTTTAGACATAAACTAGAATTTGTTATATTAGAGAAATATTGAACTGGTTAGTATAACTTGTTATTGAAAAATAACACACTTTTGGATTGCATCCGATGGTCCAGTTTTTGCATGTCTTGTCCATCTTTTCAAAATATATTCCGGTGCCAATTCCTTGATATTGTTGTGATCCAACACCTTCGAAGTTTGTATCAGCATCCGCACACGTGGAACTTTGGGAGACGTTTGACTTGCATAGAAATCACTATCCAGTTCAGCATACCTCCTGTCATCCACTGCCCTCTCGTAGTGCTTGAAGAAGTCTAATAGATCAAGGCGAACATGCAAATATCGCTTCAACATTGGATTGAGACTCTCACTTCTTTGTGTAGATATCATATTTGCACAGAAGGTTTGCCGACCATAAACCAAAGCCCACTTCTCTTTGCTCTTGAATAATCTATGTAGCCACTCATTGTCTTCCAAATTATACGCCTTTAGCATATGATTCCAAGCTGCTATAAATTCATCAACTTCTTCAAAATAAAAAACGCACTTGCCAAAATCTTTCTTAAATGTCTTGGAACCTTGAAAAACATGGCTCAAATGTTTTGCAGCATTCTGATACATGTGCCACACACATAGACGATGTATTGAGTTAGCAAAAACAGTGTCAGTGGCACCGATAATGGCTGCACACTGATCGGTCAATATTGTCTTTGGTTCTTTCCCTGACATGGCTTTTTTGAATGTTTCAAACAACCATTCAAATGTTTCTTTTGTTTCATCATACAATAATGCTGCTCCAAACACCACTGTTTGCTTATGATGGTTGACACCAACAAAAACTGCAAATGGTCTGCCGTAACTATTTGTCTTGTAGGTTGTGTCAAAACATATCACATCACCAAAGTAGTCGTAATCTAATACTGATCTTGCGTCTGCCCAGAATATATTAGTCATCATCTCATCTGCATCTACTTGTATTGCATAAAAGAAAGAAGGATTTTCCATCTGTCCTGTAGGTATTGAAGAATGGCTCCCGTATCTCCTTCTTGGATTGAGTGCATACGCTTTGATCGAAGATAATTTTTATAATCTTTTCGAGTGAGGCAAAGACTTTGTCGACCCCCTGCTTGTCTACTCATCGCTTCATGACCTGATTTAGGTCTAATACCCGAGTCATTCAATATGTCAATTTGGGCCTTCTGAGCTTCTGTAATTCTTCTCTGAGATCGCAACAGATGAGCTTTGCTTGGAGTTATGAGTTCATGATTATGAACTTCCTCAAAGCTGCTTACAACATATTTTCCAATTGCATTTATTTTTATAGTCATCTCGGCATTACAACCAACTCTTGTATCTGCTCGCTTCCGCTGGCATGGTTCGGAAGTAGTGCTCTTTTCTTTGTAACCTGCTTTTAAGCATACAAATTTCTTTGTCCGAATAACATTAGTTGAGGATTTATCATGCCAAATTTTCCTGACACTGAAACCTTCATGTCCTGCATAGGTATTGTAGAACTCATATGCCATATGGTCATTCTCAAATTCCATACCTATCACCGGTTTTAACCTCTTCATGTAATGATCATCTGTACCATGGCCAGGGCCTGTCTCTTCAACGTTGGAGGTCTCATGATCTGCACAAACGGAAAGGTAGTAACATCACAAGTTAAACTCCTCATTTGTTCTTCTTTAATCTTGTCTACTCAGTATGCTAGATCATTGAGACAAATAATTAATTATTTGCAGATTGAAGCTACTGCAGCATACCTGTTTTGGAAGCGTGAGGAGCTTCTTCCATGTTGAAGAAGAACACTCTCCTGGATTCTGATCCACGGAAAGGAACTTTCTTGTGAAGGTGTTCTCGATTTTTTTTATCTACAGGAATGCAACTTCCAGCGAGATTGGTACGAGAAAGGGGATCACGCGGGAAAGGATCTCGGGGAGGGAACTGTTAGGCGGGAGGATAACGATTTGTTAGCTGATTTTCTGGAGATTAACTGTATTTGGAGAGATACGCTGGTTATTTGAGGTGTGGGGCCTGCCAAGACATGTGACGCCGCCGTCCCGCCCCGCCCCGACGCGGCGACCTGTGCCCCCGTCCCGACGCGGCGACCTGTGCCCCCGCCCCGACACGGCGACCTCTGCCCGCCCCGGCTCCAGCCTCCCGACGTCGTCGACTGGCGCCATGGCTGCTGTACAGGCCAGCCTCCCCCAGACGATTCCGGTGTTCCCCGCCTCCCTCTCCCGCCCCAGGTCCCCTAGGACTCCCGTCACCGGCGACCTATGTGCTCGTCGGAACCTTGTACAAAGGTACAAATCATGTATAACCTGCAATTTCCATTGCAACTGACTGACTATTTAGATGAGTTAGGCATATTGGTCAGTAACACTGCAGATTGTATTTTCACTTGACATTGTATATTGGTTCACCAAAATAGATTCAGACAATGCATATTGGTTCAGGAAAATAGCTGGCCCAAAATAGATTCAGAGTAACTCCGCCACTCGACACTATCAAAATATGTCATCTCCAATTGAAGGTCCAAAGCTAGGCATGTTGAGTAATTGAGTATAATTTGTAATGCTTTCATATCCATGCGAGTCTTCTTGTAAAGTTCGCTCCGCTGGTTCATTTCCTTTTGTCTTAGGCTCCTTTTTGCCACGCTTTTCCCCCTGCTATATGTGACAATTAATTTAGACAGTGGATTAAATTACATTTGAATCATATAATGTGTGATTGATATACCTTAGATAATGATGCAGTACTTGTAGTCGGTCCTATCTTTTTTCCTTTGTGCTGCCTTTCAGTCCAACTTACCCTTCTTTTAGAACCTTTGTCTTGCTTATTAACCTCTTTTTTCTTTAGACGTGCATCAGCCAACGAATCATTTTGTGCTTCTGGTGTAGTCACTTGAGCATTCAATAGATTGTTTGATGCTGTAGTAGTCACTTGAGAATTCAACAATAGCCCTTTCACTTCCTTGCTAAGGTTATCAAGTGTATTTTCAATCAAAGTACAACATTCTTCAGAATTGGATGCTTCGGTCACCAAGTCACAAAATTTGTGAGATAGGAAATTTGTGCGGTGAACAGCGTCTAACTTTGGATCAGCAACTACAATCCTTCCATGACTATCTTGAACTACCCCTGCTCGTGCTTCTCTAGTCCACCGCTTCAAAATATAGTGTTCCGGAAGTAACTTAACATTCATCAAATCAAGGACTTTCAAAGCATGTGCACACAATACTCCTAGTCTCTCAAACTGACCACAATCACATGATGCTATTTGTTCCAAACGGTTTCCTTTAACTTTCCATTCTTCTTGAAATCTTGGTTGCTCAAAAGGATAACCAGTTTTCACCATGTATTCAGTTGGTTCATCTAGTGCTTCGGCACATGCTGCCAAAGATCTTTTGTATTCCTTCTGAAAAAACTCAAATATAACAGGGGTATAGAGCTTGCTGACTTGCACCAACATTGGAGTTTCCATTCTGATTTTTGGTAAGTACATCCTAGAATTAAATTCTGAATTGACCTCAACGTCCCTTTTTACTTTGACAGCTCTTTCAAAATGCTCAGCAGTCGTTCTTCTCCTGCCCACAATATCCGCTCTGCTTATCTAGTTCATCATGGCTTATTCGTCCCCGAGCTGATAAGTTGTAGTTCCAGGTCTTGCAGGCTGCCGATTGGAGATGTTTTCTCTCTCAAATTCTGACCGCTTCTTGAAGCAAATCAGAACATATCCCGTCTTCTTTCAGGGTCACCTGCTGCTTCTCCCCTGCCGAAGAAATCCGTCCATCTTTCGGTGGCGCTCCATCAAGCATGTGAGTTCCTCTCTCACGCGTCCCTTTTATTTTCTTCCTTTTATGTCTGTGCTGATGAGTTCATAGCAAAATTTGATATCACATCTTGTTGATTTTGGTGTTTAATCATGCGTTCTAGGTTGTTCCATCCATACATGTGAAATAAGTATCGTTTCGTGAACTCTTGTTCTTTACTGAGTAAGAAACGCACAGAAGAAAACACATCTGTGCAATTTTGAAAAACCTCCGGATTACTATCCATTTACTAACTGCATATTTTAGCGCATCTTTCAAATTATGGTGGTATCTCAATTCATACAAGAAAATCACACTCGTTTTTGCAGTAACGTCTAATTATTATCTTCATTGTGGAATAGTAGATCTAAAAGTATAACATATGTCTGTTTTGTTGCATTTTGCTGAACAATGGAGCTTCACGGAAGCTTGCATCTTACAATATTATTATTAGCCGCTGATCAGAGAAACTGAAAGGTTCTTACCTGATTTCTTTTCTGTTGCATTGAGTAAATTGTTCATGGCCTTGTTGATATAGCGACCACATCGAATAGTATTTTGATGCTTTTTTTTTTTGGCTTAGTCCTGATCAGTTGGATAACATTTCACAATGTCAAGCTAGCTAGAAGAAAGGTGTCTCATGTATTGTGATAACATCCATCATCAATTCATCATATCGACATCGGCAAAATTAAAGGGTAGTAGTTGCTTAGCTAGTTCATACGGTGGATTCAAATCTGATGATTGTGGGTCAGTATGCTTGCCAAGATTGCCTTTTTGTGATGAGGCTCACATCATAGTCTCTTCCTCCACCATCAGTTTCTACTCACTTACATTTTTTTTTACTTGGTCTATTGTGAGGGTCTTTCCATTATGCTCTAAGCTATGAAGAACTCAAATTAGGCATGTTTTCTTATATGTAGCAACATATAATAATTTCAAATGTAACATTGTGTGGTAATTACTTTGTTCTTACTTTTATTGTATTCATGTTTTCCTAAAAATTCAGGTTTCAAAGTAAACTATAAATCCAGGTTTCAAAGTAATCCATAGCTTAGTGTGTACTTATTAAATAACACTAGGTTTCAAAGCAATCCATAGCTGCAGCTGTGTAAAATGGAAGCCTGAATGTAGCTGACCTTTAGCACCAGATGTAGCTGAAGTAGCTTTTATAGCAACAAATAGACCCAGTGCATGTTCAAATTTTCATGTTTAGTTCAAGTTCTCTTTGGAAAACTTGCAGTATAAGAATAGTTTGCTTTCTTGCTGGAAGGGTGGTCTCCTCCACACGATTGGTTGATATTGTCATACTCAAATACTCTATTCAGATTGTTAGAGTAGCAAGTACCAGCAATATATTGTTAGATGTTGGATATTTTGGAATGGAATGTTATTCTGAACCTGAAGCTTTTTCATGAAACTGCAGGAGGTTGGGTGGAGGGCGCAGCGGAGAAGCTTTGGTGCTCTGGAGGTGTGGTCGACGAGGAAGAGACGGCGGAGGGCGAGCTCCTGTTGAAGACGAAAACGGGAACATGGCTACGAGGCCGGAATGGGAATGGGAGTGGTGCAACCTTGCTGCCCTGCTCTAGTAATAGACCTCCGCTGGTGCGACCTTGCTCAAGCCCTTCATTGGCGAGTGGAGCAGCGGCGTGGCCGTAGGAGAGAGTTCTGCACGTGCGGAGCATTGCGACCCCCACGGGAGCCCTTTGATAACGAGCAGGGTTAGGTGGGGCGACCCCTGCGGGAGCCCTATGACGGCAAGCGGAGCGGCGGATGGCGGGGAGGATGAAGATTTGAATTTGGATTCTGATTTTTCAGGCCTGATTTGGAAGGTTTTGAATTTGTGGACTTTTTTGCAAATTTTTAGTTGTACTGTGCTCGCGACACTTAATTGTGGTCGGAAATTAAAATTGTACTTATTTATTTCCTTATATTGGAATTAAGTTGTACGTAAGAACAGAAACATTCGATTTTTCCATGTCTCCTCCCGTTCCCTACCATTCCCGTCTTTCTGCTCTCCAAACAGCAACAGCTATTTCTCCATGGTGGGAACGGATTCCGGTGGATCCCTGGTGCGCAGGGAATTCTGGAGTGGGGGTCTGATTCCCTGGTTGATTCTCTCCCGACAACCAAACGAAGCCTTAATGGGAAAATGGGGAGGGCATGTGACATAGAGATATGCGATCATATCTAGGTAAAAAATGTAGTATAGAAGTTCAGAGGTAGTGATGATATCTGGTGAAGTTACATACTTTTGGTTGACTGATGTGCTCATTCAGTTTATGATTCTGAGGCTAACAATAAACTTTGTTAGAGACAAGCTTTTCAAATTAGTTCCCCTGAATCTAGTTGCCATAACAAAAAAGGTCCTTCTTTCCCGCTGAATCTAGTTGCAAATTAGCTTTGATCCAGTTGCAATTCTGGAGTACTTTCTCATGATGTGAAAATACTAAATAGTTTGCAGATTGTGTTTGCAGTTATCACCAGTTTCATCTTTTCAATAGTATGAACCCTGGATTGTGTTTGCAGATATGGTCTATCTGAGAAGCAAACAACTCTTTTGAATCTGGCTTCCCTCAAGGTTTCTTTTTAGATTCCATTGTCTTGCCGTTCATTAATTTTTTTCCTGTTTGGAGAATCTGAACAGGCCTATGTTTGTTGCAGCGGAAAAAGTTTATTGATGAATTCTTTGTCGGAGAGTATTTGAAAGTTGAATGAGCTTCTGTCACGCAAGAAACTGATGTTACAGGTTCAGCATTTTAGGCAGCTCATCTCTTCTGACTGTTCTATTTTCATCTGGCATCATACCCTGTTATCTTCTGAACTCTATGAGTGTGAAGATACGCCACTGCCATGTATATCCGGGTGGGCAGAATGCGCACTCGGAGATGGCACTCAGTTCTCATCTCTTCTGATTGTAACCATCGATAGATCAGCTATGTATATATGTAACCATTTTTAGCCTTGCCAATGATGGATGGTGGCTTTTGAAAACCATCATCTCTTTGTCGGTGAGTATTTGAAAGTTGAATGAGCTTCTGTCACGCAAGAAACTGATGTTACAGGTTCAGCATTTTAGGCAGCTCTTCATCTCTTCTGACTGTTCTATTTTCATCTGGCATCATACCCTGTTATCTTCTGAACTCTATGAATGTGAAGATACGCCACTGCCATGTATACCCGGGTGGGCAGAATGCGCACTCGGAGCTGGCACTCAGTTCTCATCTCTTCTGATTGTAACCATCGATAGATCAGCTATGTATATATGTAACCATTTTTAGCCTTGCCAATGATGGATGGTGGCTTTTGAAAACCATCATCTCTTAGGGAAAGAAAGAAGAGCTATATACACCTAGGCTCCCAATTGCCAATGATGGATCTGTCTAGAATACTACGCTGATACTTTTTGTTTGGCTTCCATGCACGCATGAAATAGGTCCCGCTCAGAAAAAAAAATGAAATAGGTAAAAATTATAGAAAAATAAAGGTATCATCAACGGCCCGAAGTACACCAAATCTGTTTTTTTTTTGTTTGGATCAGGCCGTACAAAATCGGCTACGCTGCCCCTCATGTTCGTCTAGGTCGGGCTGCCCAGCGGTCTGACACAAGCTTTTTTTTTTTGATAAAAACATGATTTACGTAGTTAAAATAAAAAAATACATTGAATTTAAAAAGGCCTCCAAACCCTAGCCTACTACTTGTTGTCGTCGGGAACCTAGGTCAGGTCGACGACCACCAGCATCTTCCATGACCAGTTGGGCACTGGCGCCTCCATGGGGATCACCGGCGGAGGAAGAGCAGCCGCTGCACGCGCATGTCATTGATCTCAAGGTGGGGGGAGGCGGTGAGGTTGAGGCTTGCAGGGCTGTCCTGACAGCCTCTTCCTCGGAAATTCTTGCCGGCGTACCACGGCTGCGACCGTGGCAGCTCCGGCTGCTGAGAGGCCAGGATGGCAAGCTTGACCGCCTCCTCTTCGTCTACCTCGCCAGGCATGGCGGGAAGCTGGTCCACTGTGCCAATCCTCCTTGGCGTTCTGCGCCAATTAGGCGAGGTAGCCTAGGTAATCAGTGGTGTCATCCCGGACCTCATTGTGCGGGATCTCCTCGCCGAAGAAGAGTTCCTCCTCGGGAGCTGGTTGCTCCACTTCGTCCTCCATCTTCACGTTCGGCCGGGGGGGAGGGGGCGTTGACGAACTCGTTGTTCCCAAGGAACCCCGCGCGGCTCCGAGGCTCCCACTTGAGGTGGCCAAATGAGTCCCACATCGGCGAGGTCATGCCGAATGCGGGGTCGACTAGTTGATCTGGAGCTAGAAGGGCCCACCGGCGAGTGATCTCCTGATGCCGCTCCCGTCCCTGCGGCTACACCGGCGGCATGGGCACCCTCACGTGCCTGAGGAGCCAGCTCTCAAGGAGGTGGACGTCGCTCCAGCCCGCACAAATCCGCACAAATCGTCATGTTCTCGCACAATGCACACGCCATAGGGACGAGGACGGGGACGCAATTGCAGGAATTTTCCAGCTTCTTCGACGATGTCTGGCCTTGGCTTCGTTCTTCGGCTTCCTCCATGGCCACACCTTCTTGCCCATGGTCTTATCAAAGGTTGGTTGCCAGCCCTCTAGGAAACAAGGTTGTCTAGAAGTGGCAATGGTTTATTGGGCACGAGCGTGGGCGATGGTAGGGCGATGCCGGCGCGGAACTCCAACATTGTGTCATTGATGATGGCGCAGAAGACCAGCCGCTGCCCGCCAGTTCTAGCACGGTCGCTAAAGTAGAATCATGCCATTGATGACATGCAATTGGGAAGCAATGCAGAGCGATGTGGCCGCTGACCCACCGCTAGGAAGGCCCGAGGCGACAGGCGGATGACACATGATGTGTATGTGGTGACGCATTTACAGCCTAAATATGGGTCTCAGATAGATGGATTATTTTGCGTCTGATCGTTGGGCTAGAGTTTTACTACTTCCTATCCGTCGCATAGGCGCGGTCCATTTGGTTGGGCCGGTAGAGATGTGCTAACATTGTGAATTTTTGCTAACAAGTGCAAAAAGTAATGAAGGAGTTACTTTAGAATGGACTCCAATACAAATGGTGGCGCAGTCAATTTGCGCGGAGTCCGTTTACTACTCTTACGAGGATGAGCTTTCCAGCCAAATGATTCGAGTTTAAAAGATTCAGAGGCTTGATTATGAGGAGTACGAAGTGTGATTATCCTATATGTGTATCCTAATACCACCCCTCACCTACAACTCATCTTCTTGGTCCGCTTACCATCGTAGCCACCACTATGGTTGCCGTGTGTGGATTGGTATTCCAAAACGAGCACGTACGTGATGAGGGTTATAGATCGGCAGACAACCCGAAAATGTGGATGGATTTAACTGTTGGGCTAAACCATGTATCTGACTTTATTAGAACATGCACAATGGGGTGATATCAGCCTTTCTTAGAGCCGCCACGTAGGATTTTTACTGAATTGGAGAAGAGAGAATAAGGAAACAGAAGATTGTTTTCCCTTCACTAAGGGATAATCCCCTTAGAAAATAAGAGAAGAGCAATTTCACCATTGTAACACATGTCTTCCCTTACCAACATGATTTTCTACCAAAATTAATTAATTCTTATTAATTATAAGGGATGACAATAAAAGATAATGCATTGTACACTTATAATTATTGCTTTCTCTAGATGATGTGGAATGCTATGGGAAGACGTGACTCCTCTACCATGTCCCTTATCTTTTATTAGAATGTTAGCAGCTTGAGTTGATAGGAAAGTACGCCAAACCAGTCGGCCTATGCTTTCCAGATCAGATTTATTCGAGATCTTATTCGGAAAAAGGCGTCCCTATTTAGGGGTCCGCCGCTGGAATCTTCCCGCAGTCACTTTCAGACCAGCTGTCTTTTTCAAAAAAAATAAAGTCTTTGATTTCCGGATTTGGCAAAGCGACAAAAATGTCGAGGAACGCAAGCGGGCTTTCAATTCCCGATTCCCTTTGCGCGCGGGTTCGGTTCCCAGTTCCTTTTGCCCGCGCGTTTTTCTCCTGCCCGGTTCCTTTGACCAACTGATTTTCAGCTTAGTGTCGTACAAATCCCTTTTGGTGGCAAAAAAAAACGATTTTTTTACAATTCCCTTTTTGGGATAGCGAAATTTCAGGGCAAAAAAAAGGAAGGGGAATAACATGAACCAAAATTCCACTTGCAACAAGGATGAACTGCCACTTTCAGCAGCACAAAAAACCGTTTTAAACTATTCCCACTCATATCAAAGAACAAAAAATAAAGCGGATTGCACCAGTTTCTGCACATAACAATTACAACATCTATCCACTTGTTACAGCAAGAACTTCACCATCTTGGGAGATGCCAAAAAATTGAATGTACAGGTACTTAGAACTTTTGAATCATGCAGCAAAACTGACAAAACTTTCAAAGTTTCTTGATCCTCAACAAGGTGATACCTTACTGCAAGAAGTAACAGGAATCATTAAGTCATGAGAGGAGAATAAAGAAGCACTATCTTAACAGAAAATGAAAGACTTAAAACAAGAGTCAAAATAAGGGAAGTGTTGCAACGCAGGAATGCAACATAGTAAAACAGTACCTTTCCCAGCACTAAACTAATCGTACTTTGTTCCCCAAACATGATAGCTCACTGTTTTAGACCGTCAAGGGGGCTGCTGTGGCATATAAATCCTCACATCCTCTCTGAAAGCTCAGCAGTACACCATTTTATTAGTGCCATTTCATAGTAGTGCACATATGCTGGGAAAATGCATACAGCTTGGAAGAGGGAAGCAAATGTTTGGAAGGATTGTTTGATAGTTGTAAACGTTGAGCATGTTGTAGGTGCTGCATGATTCCACATTCTTAGGAGTCAAGTTGCAGCTACACGCCTTGGATTGGTCCTGACAAGAGATAAGGATATAAGACATTTGACAATAATAATATGGCAGTCTAGTAGAGAAATTGCATATACCTAGTGTATTCGATTTACATGATTAGTTATATTACCAGACCTGGTCATGACATTAATTTCCGATGTCCATAAAGGATGTCACAATTTTTGTTTCGGAAATTAAGATATGATTAGCTTTGAGGCAACTTCACTTAATGGAGTCAATAACAAGAAAACAAGAAAGCAGATGGTACAAACTTCAAAATTAAGACCACAAGACTTTACACGAACCCGAACAAAATGTGACAAGATGTACATAAAGCAGCATGATTCCCAAGATTTAATACTAACTAGACCATAGAGGCGCGTGTTGATGTGCCCGACAATTTTAATGAAAGGAAGATAGAAATATTTGAGAAAAAATGAGTAGCTGGTAATATCTGGATTTCAGGAGCCCACACCATCTAGAATTCAAGGCACAAAAATAATTTGAAATCCTTGTCAAACATAAAATTATGTATTGAATCTGAAAATAAACCCCCAAACTTTATAAAATTATACGATGGCAGGAATGACGAAAGCAAATACTACATCCGTTTGATAAAGCAAATACTACATCCGTTTGATAAGGTATCATTGCATTATTCGTATTTGTGGTACATCTTCTAGCATACTTAAAGACGTTCCACCCACTTAGAACAAGCTAATTTGAGTTTCAGTTTCCCAATCGGCCTAGGGCCTTCCTAGGGCGTTCAACTTGAGCTCTAACCCAACTGTCTTTTGCAGTATGCGAAGGTACAAGGCAACTTAAAATGCATCCCCTAGCAAATGAAAGTTATTTTACATCAATTTGCCTTCTATTGATGGTCTCACGGATGCTAGCATTCCAGACACTACACACAGCTCAACGCCTCTTAATTCGTATGGCGAAGGAAATAAGACAGGAAAGTAAGCTCATTCAACTTAGCTCTTCTATATCGGTCCATATAGTTGTTAGTCTGTTGGAAGGTACAGTGGACAATTCAGATTAAAATAATATATAAAAGTAACTCTATTGAGAAAAGGAAGCAGCTGGTATAACAAAACCAGCCATACCTTAGTATATGTGCACAATGAACATGGAGTTGTCTTCTCCCATAAACATCCCTTTTATATTTTATATACAATTCTTTTAAGTACATTCACAGAAACCTACCTAAAAGAGTTCATAGAAGAACCAATTGAACCAATTGAATCTCATCACATGTTCGGTTGATGAAAGGACAGGAACAAATCAGCAACCATAGAACTAATTGGTCAAAATTTGTGCGAATAGCTTAAATCAATGAAGGAGAGATCTACATATATGTTTACCAC
Organism: Lolium perenne; assembly: GCF_019359855.2. Classification (NCBI taxonomy): domain Eukaryota; kingdom Viridiplantae; phylum Streptophyta; class Magnoliopsida; order Poales; family Poaceae; genus Lolium; species Lolium perenne. Next base: position 7,397,830 of record NC_067247.2, read on the forward strand.
TAAATTGGTACTTAGTGGTCTATAATAAGGTGTGACCTATTCCCTTCATTTTTTCTTATTCACCGTTGTAGGTCTTCATTTTACAGAAATTATATCTCTACTAATACAAACTAACCCACTTACAGGTGATTCCATGTGTATTAAACGTTTCCCTTCACTGCAGTTGTTTTGTGAAATAGTATTTTGAAATCAGCAGTTTCTTAAAACACAGTCCTCTGAATAGACTAAGCTATCCTATGTTATCTGTAGTAATTAATTCGTTGTTTTGTACCATTTGTTTGTAAATGTGCTTTTCAGTTTATGCAATATGGTTCGACTGCTAATGCTATTTTGCTTGCATATTTTCTATGCCAATGATATTGGAAATTTATATAATTGTTTCATCACGATGGATAGGGGCAACAACAAACAATTCCATGTTCGTACTGGCTATAATTGAACAATAAAAGAAGTGGACCATGAAGGACAACAAAACTTCTTCAACCCAACTCACCTTCGTACTTTCTAAAACCTTTTTCCCTTCTCGCATAGCCTCTCTTTGAGCAACGGAACAGCTGACTCTGCAAGTAACATACGAGTCGGGGCAATGGTTTTAGAGTCACATTGGTAAGAACAAAAACACATGAGACATGACGCAATAGTACGTAGAAGAATGTCAAAAGATGAGAAACAATATCATGTTAAAGCGTTACTAATTATCAAATATCAAATATACAATGTTTCTGTTGGAAAAGAAGGGGAACACAATATTCCAACATAGGAATTAGAAATTAGAAATGCACGGTTTTTAATCAGAAACTTCTATTAGAAGCTTGATGGTGTATGTGTTATCCTGTAGCAATAATCAATGTACAAGATGATTAAAAACTATAATCCCTTACATGATGTACCTTATCAAATGGAATACATACTGAAAGGTTGCTCGGTTGGCACCTGCCGGTGCTTCAGGATATGCACGCACCTTGTCAAGGCTTGTTCCCTCAAAAGTTAAATCTCCTTGCTATTTCACCTGCAAAATAAAACAAAACTTCAAGTTGCAAAGATGGAATGAGAAAAAAAAAATATTCGCACGTAGAGGAGGGTTTATTGCAATCAAAACATATGACATAAGAAATTGCTCAAAAAGTATGATCAGCACTAGTCTAAGAGGGGGAGCAAAACTACATAAGTCCAAATGTGAAACGTAATATAAGGGAAGGGGTTAAAAAAGAATTTCAAAATATCATATTGCGCCCATGAAGTCGTAAGTATATCGATACAAGAAAAGGTAGTTGTCGTAATTCTGAATTAAGTAAATTTTGTAAGAAACATACATAAGTTAAACATTGCTCTCAACAATGTATAAAGTGAAGTTCAAACCTTAAATTACACTTGGAAGTAGCTGAAGCCTCATTGATGCTTCATTCGGCTAAATTATGGTTGCAAGAAAATTTATTTGGCTTTCGTTCGATCAAGGGTCAAGGAAACAACACTGAGCACATACCTACAAAAAATGATTTAATCAGATTGTGATCTACCTTCACAAGTGCAGGTTCTGGCTTTTGGTGCCTCACATATGCAGAAAGGGATCACACACTATTACATAGGAAAATATTAATTATATAGAAAATATAAACAAACTATATCGAATCCAAACATAAGTGACTACACAATCAGATTACATCAACCGGGAAGCTACCTGGAGGATTTGTCAAAGCAATCATAGCAGACCACGGTGGGCTGGTGGCCGTGTATTTCCCCTATAGAGGTAGGGCCTGTAACCAACCAAACCAACGACTTCAATTAACATAGGTAGAGCAAACAAGAATACATGATCCCTGCACACAAATCTCCTCTGTTTTGGGTTCATCCGTTCATGGTAGGAAGACTGTTTGTGGTATTCTTCAACAGACCCGATCGACAGTGGTGTTGTAAGAGCCTAAAATGCGGCCGAATCAGAGACATGGTATTCTCCTTGCTACAAGACTATCTACGGTTTTATACACATCAGCCAAAGGGGAAAAAAAGTATCAACACAGATGAGGGAGGAGAGGATGAGTACGCGGCAACGGAAGGTGGAGAAGGTGCAGTGGCAGACGACGTCGTTTTCAGTGGCACCGCCGGTAGACAAGCTGGCTCGTCGCAATGGGAGCCAAACATCTCCCTTCCACAGCAGTTGGTGGCACACCTAGGTTTCTCCCTAAACTGAGATTGAGAGGTGATTGCGGAGGAGATCGTGGCGGTGGAGAAGTGCGAGCAGCCAGGAGACAAGAGGACGGAGGAGAGAGGCGGCCACATGTATTTCCCGAGAAATGCCTCCTGTTAGCACTTCCTCGGCCCATGTAAAGTGTTTCATAGTTTTTTTTTGAGGGTGAAGCGTTTCATACTTGGTTGGCCCGATTAACGAGAGAGCGCCAAGGTCAGGTTGTGGAGTAGCAGCCCTAGAAGGACAATGGGCCTTAAGAACAGAAAAATGCCTCAATTACGGGATCTCTAACACGGGAGCTCGGGGTAACGTGAAACTTCTCGGACAGAGCTGCAGCCATTCCACAGGGTCATTGTTGCCGAGGCGAAGAAGAATTCCCTCTCTTCCGCAGAGATTTGCAGGTAAAGGACAGACCATGCCTGGGTATTATCAGCATGTCTTAGCCATTTCCATCGCATGCGCAGGGTCAAGCCCTTACACTCCATGTCCTATATAACAAGACCACCATGGGAGGTTGGCCAGCAGACACACCGCCAGTTGACGTGACAGCTTCCGCCATTAGCAGCGGTGCACCCTTCCTAAAGGAATTCCCTTCAATCCTCTCCAACATCTTAAGGGTTTTCTTCGCATAAGCGAGCACAAGCAGTTGGTGTATGGGGGATTGAAACCCTTATGTTTACCTTAGGTCTGCTAGTACTCTGTTTTAATGAAGCCACTGACAGAGATCGGCGAATTCAGATAAATTTAAGAGGTTTCTCTTTCTTTACTAGAAACTACTTTATCTATTTTACAATAGTTAATTTAGATAAACGCCAAAAAAAATCAATCGTTACTTCAGATGATAAATAATTCACAGTGGCCGATCATGCTAAAATATAAAGCTGACTGAACAATTGCTATCAACTGTCCTATTCAGTGACATGTGGCTGAATGCAAAAAGAAATCATTGCAAAGCAAAAAAAACAAAACACTAGCTTCAGCTTTCAGCAGACAATGAACAATGACAGTGAACTAACACAAATGCCAGGCATCAGTTTATGTTCTGCAAATGAAAAACTGGCTGCAACAACATCACTAAAATTCTACTAAAAACAAGTCAGACATATGCAAGTGATCAATTGGATGTTTAGGTTTAATTTAGGCAGACAAAGACAATATCCAATCTGCAAGTAGAATATGCTGGCTCCTGAATCTCCATCAGCAATACCAATGACTAGTACGACATGAGGAAATAGACACTCACCCACTGGCATTTGTAATTTTCCTGGAGTTTTTCATCTTTTCTGCGATGGCCTTTGTACGGTTGCTCGAGAGAGCACATCAGCTTCCTCTTGATCAGCACTTAATTCACCGCCATTCCGACGCCATTGTATACCCGAGGGTGCAGGTCACCGCCACCGCCGAACTCCGAGACAAAAGGCATCGTCACCACTGTTGGACATCATCGGCTTCGATAACCTTATGCTACCTGAGCGCATTTCGGGGACTCAGATACGCTGAAAACAGTGTGACATGATTCAGATACATAAGGTTTTAATATGGAGTTGAAAATGGTAATCAGACACTACCACTCAGGTGGTCATCTGGTCAAAATTGCTAAATTTGTGGGTCATGTACCCTCGCTTCCTATTTGGATATGAAAACACTGATAATAGTTTTCACTTGAATATCATGCACAGAGATGTGTATCTACTGTTCACAGAGTGCAACTAACGGATACTTCCAGTAAGCAGAACAAATCACTGCAGTAAGAAAAGCAAGTAACATGATGATAATGGCCATAGTAGTTACGATTGCATCCTTGAATAATGTCCGATTCAAGGATGTATTCTTAGTTTCTTACAGCATTTGAACATAAGTATGCAAATGTACATAGAGGTAGGACATCATTTAAAAAGCAAAACGTGAAAATGATAATGTAACAAAAAAAGACCTTTATTGACATACATACAAAAATACTAAAAAATAAACAATTGCGATACTTACCCAGTCAACCAAGCTCGCAACCATATACGTTTGGTCGGGCCAACAACCAGTTATCAGCTTAAGAAGCGTCATTCCAAAAATACGCCTCACTTTTCAGTGAGCTTGCCAGAAGACACATATTCTGGTGCTAGATACCTAATACCATGAAAATAGGTCTCAGCAGACTGTAATTACTACTACGGCAAAGCAAAATAAACGTTGAACTAATTATTTACCTAGCTGAAATACTGAAACAATGTAAATGATAGAAAAAACTATTTCATAAAGAAACTTAAGGATAACCATCAACTCTTCTTTAGAATAGAACACATTGATAGCTCCAAGCATAAAAAGGGGAAAGAAAATACAGTCAAATTAAGAATGAAATATTGGCCTGCACTGCACTGTAAAATAGTAAAACTGGACAGTCCTCCCGGTGATAAGGTGAGTGATTTCACTTAAAGTGTTCACAATTCTGGGATGGCATATACGAACAGGATACATAGTAATTTATTTTGAGGCAACAAAAACGTTCATGACTCAAGCTCTTGTTGGTGGGTGCTATTATTCAGGTTCTAAATGTGTTGTTGGCGAAGTTCTGCGCTAATAAAATAAGCCACTATTGCTATTGACATACCACGCAATTAATCGAACAAGATAGGTGTGCAGGCATTAAGATGTCACCCTCATCTACAATCCCCTCAAAACCGTGAATAAAGTAGATACACTTGGGAATTCATAATCAGAACACCCTACAAACCTATCATAAGTCCAACAAAATTAGCATGCCAACTACAGAATATTTTCCTAACATTTAACCTATTTGGCTACAAGAAACCAAATATCGCATTAGCCAATTTAATGATCAGATTGAACATGCATTACTGAGGACGTGCAAAAACGGAGGCCTTACCTTGATCCACTGAAGGGGAACCGGCTGGAGGTTGACATGGACAAGCTACTGCAGGTTGAGAAGCTCACGGAAAGCATCCACGCCACGACCAGCAACCGGTGGAGGGTCTCGGGAACTCGTCCCACAAGCAGCAGATCGAAGAGGGCCAACTCGGGACGAAAGCGGCCACCGGATCTGGAGAGGTAGGTGGAGTTCGCCGACGTTGGTGGATAGGTGGGATGACTGGGGGTGGTCGGGAGGATGGGGGAGGTCGTCGGGGGCTAGGCAGGACGCCAGGTAGGAGGGGTCATCGGGGTGGAAGATAGGGCTCCGCTCTCCACAGAAATGGTCGACGGGCACTCGGGGGTAAGGGTTTGCTGAATGGCGATCGACCGCGCCAGCGGTCACCTTCTCTCCGCGCGGCCCCTTTCCATTTTCCCTTGATTTAATATATATAAACCCTTAGCGCACCAATTGGTTGTCCACATACAGGCACACATGGCTAGCTGGTTAAGTTGCCTAATTGCATCTGCCTCGGCTTGAGGTAGAGGAAGACGAAGCATGCAGGTGAAACAGACCGCTGCTGGTTTATTCAGCCTGCCATCTATTCAGGCTGCCGAAGGAAGCTTCACGTCAGGGCATCATCAACTGGACAAGCAGAATTGATTTGTTGTAGGAGCAAAGCAGTCCAAGAGATGCATTTATATCTCATCAGTGCAATGGGCCAAGCATCGCCCGACCTTCCTTCCAACTGCTTCTACCCATCTGCAGGTATCCGGCTGTCAAAACACGTGGAGAAGGGTACAATTGCATTGAGAAATGCACATAACTTCATAATGGGTACTCGAATATTACCCGGTAGAAGTCCGCTCAATGCAACCGAAAGTAATTCCGTCATAATCACGTAGCAATCATGAGATTTTAGGTTTTTTGTCATATTTATTATTCCCTTTATATTCGACGAGAAGCCAGACGGAACCTTGATAGTTCTCAGGCATTTAAAAAAGATTTCATTCTCTTCTTTGGTAAAAACGTAGTTGGAGTAATGAAGTCCTTTATATGTATCGTTCTTTGGATGCATGACGTCTCGTGCTTTCATGCACTGTTGGTCCTACCGTGTTTCTGGTGTATCTTTTGTCTTTCCATACACGCCTAGGAAGCCTAGCAAGTTCACGCAAAGATTCTTCGTCATATGCATCACGTCGATTGAAAAGCGGGCCTCTAAACATTACTTCTAGATCCTTAACCATACCAAATACATCATCACCAGTACGGCGAATAGGTTTGCTCCGGTGATCTGCCTCACCTTTGAAATGCTTGCTTTCTTACGGCATGATTCGTTGGAAGAAATCGACGATGCCTAAGGTACACAACCTTACTAGATTTATCCAATTATATACTGTTAGTCTCATCTAAACAATGTGTGCATGCATTGTATCCCTTGTTTGTTTGTCCTGAAAGGTTGCTAAGAGCAGATCAAACATTGATGGTTACGAAAAGCAATACTCGTTGGTCAAATGACTCATGTTTGTGCTCAGCCCACACACATACACTATTTTTGTCCCACAATTGTAAAAGTTCTTCAACTAATGGCCTTAGGTACACATCAATATCGTTGCCGGCCGGGTTGCTTCAGGCCTTGGATGAGCACTGACATCATAATGAACATTCGCTTCATGCACAACCAAGGAGGAATATTATAGATACATATAGTTACATGCCAGGTGCTATGACTGCAGCTTTGCTCCCCGAAAGGATTCATGTCATCTGTACTTAAACCAAACCTTAAGTTCTTTGCATCATCTGAAAAGTCCAGGAACACTCTCTCGATTTTTCTCCATTGTGACCCATCAGCGGGATGTCTCAACATCTCGTCTTTCTTACGGTCTTCGGTGTGCCATCGCAACAACTTCGCATGCTATTTGTTTCTAAACAAACGTTTCAACCGTGGTATTAAAGGACATACCACATAACCTTGGCAGGAACCCACTTCCTGGTGCGCTCGCCCTCAACATCACCAGGGTCATCTCGTCTGATCATATACTGCAATGCAGTGCACACCGGGCATGCATCCAAATTCTTGTACTCCTCACAGCGGTAGAGGATGCAGACATTAATGCATGCATGTATCTTCTGCATGCCTAGTCCTAGAGAACAGGCAGCCTTCTTCGCTTTGTCCATACTGGTAGGCAATTTGTTACCCCTTGGAAGCTACTTCTTCATTATTTTCAGCAACTTTTCAAATCCCTTGTGAGTCACACCGTTCTCTACCTTCCATTGCAACAATTTCAGTGTGCTACCAAGCTTTCTGGCCATCTTCGCAAGTTGGGTATAACAATTTCTTGTGATCCTCTAACATCTGCTCAAACTTCAACCTCTCCTTTTCAGTTTCACAATCTCTCTTTGCATCAGCAATGGCCCAGCCAAGATCATCAGCAGGCTCATCTGATGCCTCCTGATCTTCTGCTTCCCCCATTGTAGTATCACCGTATTTAGGGAACATAGGATATGTGTCATCATCCTCTTCTTCTTCATTGTCAACCCCTCTTTCTTCATGCTTGGTCCAACAATTATAGCTAGGCATGAAACCGGACTGAGGTGGATGTGAAGGGTGTCCGAGGAAGAGTAATCCTTCTTATTCTGACATACAACACATGGACAACACATAAAACCTCCATGTTTGTTTTCCACGACGACTTGGAGAAAACTTTTCAAGCCCTCAATGTACTCGTCATAGTGCCGGTCAACATACATACATTGCTGGCTTATCTGCATTATACAATTAAGTACATCAAAAACCATTACGGAACATCATGAATAGTGAAGCGATGTATACCAACCGGGACTAAAGGTGACCGCACCCGCCGCATCTCATTTAGTCTCGGTTGGTGATACTGATACGTCCATTTTGCATCACTATTTTATATCATAATTTACTGTTATTCATTGATATATTTCATATTTAGAGATGATACTTATGTTATTTCATCTATTTTGCATGTTTCATGATTATTGGAGAATCGCGCACCGGAGTCAGGATTCTGCTAGAAAAAGCACCGTCAGAATGCAATATTTCGGAAGATCAGCAATTGACGGAAATTACACGAAAAATCCTATTTTTCCAGAAGACGGAGAGAGCCAAAAGGAGGAGCCGAGGAGGGCCGCCATGGCCCCCCATAGGTCGGCGCGGGCCCAGGCCTGGCCGCGCCGCCTTGTGGGGAGGGGGCCCACAACCCCCTCTGGCATCCTTTCCTTCGCGTACTTCTTCGTCCCGAAAACCTAAGCTCCAGAGGATAGTCGCGAGAGTCACAGCCGCCTCTGCGGGGCGGAAAACACCAGAGAGAAAAGAGCTCTCCGGCAGGCTGAAATCCGCTGGGAAAATTCCCTCCCGGAGGGGGAAATCGACACCATCGTCACCGTCATCGAGCTGGACATCATTGGGATCATCATCACCATCATCTCCATCATCATCACCGCCATCTCCACCGCTGCACCTCGTCACCGCTGTAACAATTACGGTTGGATCTTGATTGTTTGATAGGGGAAACTCTCCCGGTATTGATTTCTACTTGTTATTGATGCTATTGAGTGAAACCATTGAACCAAGGTTTATGTTCAGATTGTTATTCATCATCATATCACCTCTGATCATGTTCCATATGATGTATCGTCAGTAGTTCGTTTAGTTCTTGAGGACATGGGTGAAGTCTAAATGTTAGTAGTGAATTATGTTGGTTAGTATTCAATGTTATGATATTTAAGTTGTGGTGTTATTCTTCTAGTGGTGTCATGTGAACGTCGACTACATGATACTTCACCATTTATGGGCCTAGGGGAAATACATCTTGTATTCGTTTGCTAATTGCGGGGTTTCCTGAGTGACAGAAACCTGAACCCCCGTTGGTATATCGATGCAGGAGGGATAGCAGGATCTCAGAGTTTAAGGCTATGGTTAGATTTATCTTAATTACTTTCTTGTATTTGCGGATGCTTGCAAGGGGTATAATCACAAGTATGTATTAGTCCTAGGAAGGGCGGTGCATTAGCATAGGTTCACCCACACAACACTTATCAAAACAATGAAGATTAATCAGCTATATGAAGCGAAAGCACTAGACTAAATTCCCGTGTGTCCTCAAGAACGTTTGGTCATTATAAGTAAACAAACCGGCTTGTCCTTTGTGCTAAAAAGGATTGGGCCACTCGCTGCAATTATTACTCTCGCATTTTACTTACTTGTACTTTATTCATCTGCTATATCAAAACCCCCTGAATACTTGTCTGTGAGCATTTACAGTGAATCCTTCATCGAAACTGCTTGTCAACACCTTCTGCTCCTCGTTGGGTTCGACACTCTTATTTATCGAAAGTACTACGATACACCCCTATACTTGTGGGTCATCAGATACCAACCGAGACTAAAGGTCCCGATCGAATCGGGACTAGATGTGGCCGTGCGTTCTAGCCGTTGGAATCGGAAATATTGCTAGAAAATCACGGTTGGGACTAATGCTACTTGCAACTCCGAACAAAAGATCCATTTTCTACTAGTGGTGGTAGGATTTCACCCACTTTTGATGTGGTGATACGATGACACCATAGTTGCTAGTGTGCTCGTTAGTATGAGGACCCTAGCTGGTAGATTAAACTTTTGTGATGCTTTTTCCTATATGATCATGCATGCTTACATTGCTTAGCTTCTTTTATTCACTTGTCTTGCATTGCTATGTTTCTTGATATGTTTCTTATGTTCTGTCTTGGTAGGAGTACAACTGGTATGTGGTATACTATGGGAGAATGACATGAGTGTAAAGTTCGTAGAAGGAGGTTGGGCCTCTAATGAATAGATACGAGAATAACCTCCACAAAGGGTACATGAAAAAGGAGGAGGCAGAAGAAGCTTACTCGCAATTCTTATCGTAGTAGGCAGACTACTATGTGCATCTGCAGGTCCATGTTGATGAGGCTCCACCAAATAGCCAAGGTAACGGGGAAGGCAACTGCCTGAAGAACTTGATCATCGCCATCCTTGTTATCTCGATCATGTATCTGATGCGCTCATAAGCATGTCTGGTCACTTGTAATACCCTAAACCATGGACTCGTCGATGGTAACCCCACCTACCGTGCATGCAAGGTGACCATATCGATCGGGCCTTATGCGAGCTGCCAAAACATCGTGCTTTGCATCAACGAAGCTAAGAAACATGTTTCGTGGCCTACCAATCAATCCGGCATTTACTTCTTCCCTCATGCATCTAATAACATTGTTGGCATCCGAACGTAGTACACAACACAGTCCATGCTCCGTTTCTCCTCATGTCGTATCCATCGGGCCAAAAGAGAAACTTGAAAATTCCCATGGAAGCAACCAGTCAGGCCCTAGCGCCTGACCAAGGCCCTAGAAGATTCCCGTGTTCAGCTATCCTGGAAGAGTTTGATAGGATAGTACGTACTAATCCTAACGTTTCACCGTTTCCCTCCTCTTTTCCACATTCATTATCGCCCACAGATTGTCTTCTCATACTTGAGGCAACGGTATCTGGAAATATAGCTGGCTTCATTAGAAGATGCCATATTGTAGACCGAGAAAACTACGAACAGGCCATTTGTTTTTGTGCTGGTCAGGAGCCTAGGGCACGTTTGGTAGCCTGCAATAATTTGCTGCACCACTAGCGCACTGGGAAGAAGTCCCTGCGCGTTCCAGACGGGCCATGGGCCAGAAAATCCACGTTGTTTGGTGGTCTGCGCAGAGTTTTTTTAGCCCTGTGGAGATTTGGGCTCTGCCCGTTTGGTAGGTCGGTTTTCAGACCTTGTAGCAGCCTAGAACGGCCCCCTGGTGTTTGATTGCAACCCAAAAACCGCTTATGGTTACTTCTTCCCTTCAGTGGTGAGGTTACCAGCGATCAACATCACAAGGAAGAACACACAAGCAAACTTAGAATTAATCATAGACCACACTAGTTTAGGACACACCATTGTTCAGACAGGATCATAGTCACTACAAGAAAAGTTGCCATGGCCGACGAAGTTGAAGTCGCGCCGTGGTTGCTGGTGTACCATGGCCGACGATTTTTGGTCCCTCCGTGGTGCATGTCAAAACTTTTTTTTTCTCGTTTTTGAGGCCACCTAGCCCGACGAAAGCGGCCAAAACGTCGCGTATGGTGGCCCGGGACGTGGTGCATCTCGAAATCTCGGGTTCGCCGGCCGAGTCAACGCAAACCCGCACCGCCGAGGGATGTAGGGCCCAGATGGCAGCCTCTCTGGCATTGTTTTTTTTCTCGATCGCGCCATCTCGTTCAACGTTCTCCGATCGAGCCGTTTACGATGCAGGATCATGGGTCCCGCATGTCATCCTCTATGAACCAAAATTCTTTCTATTCTTGGATTTTTTTGACCCCCTGATTTCTGGCTACTTCCTTTTTCTTTTGATCCCTTGCCGCCTTGGAAACATTGAGACCGCTGCTGCTAAATGGGACCCGCATGTCATCCTCTATGTGCAATCAACTTTCTTTTCTTGGAGTTTTTTTTTTGCACCTCAAATTTGGTCACTTGCCTTATTCTTTCGATCCCCTGCCGCCTCTCAAACGGTGATACCGCTGCTGCTAACTGGGACCCGCATGTCAACCTCTATGCACTATAAAACTTTCTTTTCTTGAATTATTTTTGGCACCTCATATTTGGTCACTTACCTTTTTCTTTCGATCCCCTGCCGCCTCTCAAACGGTGATACCGCTGCTGCTAAATGGGACCCGCATGTCATCCTCTATGTACTATAAAACTTTCTTTTCTTGGAGTTTTTTTTGGCACCTCAAATTTGGTCACTTGCCTTTTCTTTCGATCCCCTGCCGCCTCTCAAACGGTGATACCGCTGCTGCTAACTGGGACCCGCATGTCATCCTCCATGTACTATAAAACTTTCTTTTCTTGAATTATTTTTGGCACCTCATATTTGGTCACTTACCTTTTTCTTTCGATCTCATGCCACGTTTGAAACGTTGAGGAACCTGCAGGCTCATGGGACCCGCATGTCATCCTCTATGTACTATAAAAGTTCATTTTCTTAGTTTTTTTTCACCCTCTGATTTTTGGCAATTTCTTTTTTCTTTTGATCCTGCCGCCTCTCAAACGGTGATACATTCTTGCTAAATGGGACCCGCATGTCATCCACTATGTACTATAAAACTCTCTTGTCTTGAATTATTTTTGGCTCCTCATTTTTTTTCACTTGCCTTTTTCTTTTGATCCCTAGCCTCTCAAACGGTGATACTGCTTCTGCTAAATGGGACCCGCATGTCATCCTCTATGTACTATAAAACTTTCTTTTCTTGGATTATTTTTGGCTCCCGATATTTTTTCACTTGCCTTTTTCTTTCGATCTCATGCCACGTTTGAAACGTTGAGGAACCCTGAGGCTCATGGGACCCGCATGTCATCCTCTATGTACTATAAAAGTTCATTTTCTTGGTTTTTTTTTCACCCTCGATTTTTGGCAATTTCTTTTTCTTTTGATCCTGCCGCCTCTCAAACGGTGATACCGCTGCTACATGGGACCCGCATGTCATCCTCTATGTACTATAAAACTTTCTTTTCTTGAATTATTTTTGGCTCCTCATATTTGGTCACTTGCCTTTTTCTTTCGATCTCATGCCACGTTTGAAACGTTGAGGAACTTTCTTGGCTCATGGGACCCGCATGTCATCCTCTATGTGCTATAAAAGTTTATTTTCTTTATATTTTTTTCACCCTCTCGATTTTTGGCTATTTCCTTTTTCTTTTGATCCCCTGCCTTGGAAACGTTGGGTAAGGCTGACTCATGGGACCCGCATGTCATCCTCTATGTACAATCAACTTTCTTTTTCTTTTGATCTCAAGCCGCATTTGAAACGTTGAGACCGCTGCTGCTAAATGGGACCCGCATGTCATCCTCTACGTACAATAAAGTTTCTTTTCTTGGATTATCTTTGGCTCATGATATTTTGTCACTTGCCTTTTTCTTTCGATCTCATGCCGCCTTTGAAACGTTGAGTAAGCTGCTGGCTCATTGGTCCCGCATGTCATCCTCTATGAACAATAAAAGTTTCCTTTCTTGGAGTTATTTTTTACCCCTAATTTCTGGCTATTTGCCTTTTTCTTTTGATCTCCTGCCCCCTCGAAACGATGAGGGGCCATGTTGGCGAGGTCGGTCCCACATGTCATCCTCTATGAACAATAAAAGTTTCCTTTGATGGATTTATTTTGAACCCCTAATTAATTTACGGATATTTCCCCTGCCGCCTTGGAATCGTTGAGGATGCTGCTGCCTCATGGGTCCCGCATGTCATCCTCTCAGAACGGTAAATGTTTATTTTCTTGGATTTTGTTGACCAAACGATTTTTGGCTTATTTTTTGTTTTGATCACCTGCAGCCTTTAAAACGTTGAGGACGGCTGCTTCTCCACGGGTCCCACATCTCAACCTGTCTGAACAATAAACGCTGAGGCAGCTGCTGCCTCATGGGTCCCGCATGTCATCCTCTCGAGCGAAATGTTTCTTTTCTTGGATTTTTTACCAACAGATTTTGGTTTATTTTTTCTTTCCATCCCCTCGCCGCCTTTAAAACGTTGGCGACGTATTTGTTGGCTCATGGGTCCCCGATGTCAGCCTCCCCGTACAAGAAACATATGATATCTTGATTATTTTGCAGACAATAAACAATGTATTGCGCTCTGAGCTATTTCAAACGGATAATTAAATCTTTATTTTTACATAAACAAACTTATATGTTGAATCTCCTTGTTTTTTTGTCTTTGCGAAGCATAGGACTTTCCTGTTTTTTTAGAAAATTAGGAACTTTCCTGTTTTGGAGTGGGCTGAAATTGTACGAGTCAAAAGGCCAAGCAGGATAGTTCGAAGGCCCAGATGTCCAGATGCAGCCCAATTGAAATCTTTCTTCTTGGATTTTTTTCACCCCCGATTTACGGCTACTTCATTTTTCTTTTGGTTACGTACGCCATGGAAAGCGTTGAGACCGGCTCTTTGCAAAATGGGACCCGCATGTCATCCTCTACGTACAATAAAATTTCTTTTCTTGGATTATTTTTGGCTCCTGATATTTGGTCACTCGCCTTTTTCTTTCGATCCCATGCCACGTTTGAAACATTGAGGAACCTGCTGGCTCATGGGACCCGCATGTCATCCTCTATGTCCATCAACTTTATTTTCTTGGATTTTTTTTGACCCCCTAATTTCTGGCTACTTTTTTTTTCTTTTGATCTCAAGCCGCATTTGAAACGTTGGGACATTCTTTGCAAAATGGGTCCCGCATGTCATCCTCTATGTAAATAAAGTTTCTTTTCTTGGATTATCTTGGGCTCCTGATATTTTGTCACTTGCCTTTTTCTTTCGATCTCATGCCGCCTTTGAAACGTTAAGTAAGCTGCTGGCTCATGGGTCCCGCATGTCATCCTCTACGAACAATAAAAGTTTCCTTTCTTGGAGTTATTTTTTACCCCTAATTTACGGCTATTTGCCTTTTTCTTTTGATCTCCCGCCCCCTTTGAAACGATGAGGACGTTGTTGGCGGGTCGGTCCCACATGTCATCCTCTATGAACAATAAAACTTTCCTTTGATGGATTTATTTTGAACCCCTAATTAATTTACGGCTATTTCCTTTTTTCTTTGATCCCCTGCCTTTGGAAACGTTGAGGATCTTTCTTGCCTCATCGGTCCCACATGTCATCCTCTCGAACGATAAATGTTTTCTTTTCTTGGATTTTTTTACCAACTGATATTTGGTTTTTTTTTATTTTCGATCCCCTGCCGCCTTTGAAACGTTGACGACGCTGCTGGCTCATGGGTCCCTGATGTCAGCCTCCCCGTACAAGAAACATGTGATATCTTAATTATTTTGCAAACAATAAACAGTGTATTTCGCTCTGAGCTATTGCAAACGGATAAATTAAATCTTTATTTTTACAACTTATATCTTGAATCTCCTTGTTTTTTGTTTTGGCGAAGCATAGGACTTTCCTTTTTTTTTTTGAGAAAAATCCGAACTTTCATGTTCGAGTGGGCTGAAATTGTACGAGTCAAAAGGCCCGAAGGATAGTTCGAAGGCCCGGATGTCCGAGATGCAGCCCAATTGAAATCTTTCTTTTCTTGGATTTTTTCACCCCCGATTTCGGCTACTTCATTTTTCTTTTGGTCCCGTGCCGCCTTGGAAACGTTGAGACCGCTCTTGCAAAATGGGACCCGCATGTCATCCTCTATGTACAATAAAGTTTCTTTTCTTGGATTATTTTTGGCTCGATATTTGGTCACTTGCCTTTTTCTTTCGATCTCATGCCACGCTTGAAACGTTGAGGAATCTGGCGACTCATGGGACCCGAATGTCATCCTCTATGTACAATAAAAGTTTGATTTCTTGGATTTTTTTTCACCCTCTGATTTTAGGCTATTTCCTTTTTCTTTTGATCCCCTGCCGCCTTTGAAACGTTTAGTAAGCTGCTGCCTCATAGGTCCCACATGTCAGCCTGTATGAACGATAAAGCTTTCCTTTCTTGGAGTTTTTTGACCCCTAATTTCTGGCTACTTTCATTTTCTTTTGATCTCAAGCCGCATTTGAAACGTTGGGACCACTGCCGCACAATGGGACCCGCATGTCATCCTCTATGTACAATCAAGTTTCTTTTCTTGGATTATTTTTGGCTCCTGATATTTGGTCACTTGCCTTTTTCTTTCGATCTCATGCCGCCCTTGAAAACGTTGAGGAACCTGCTGGCCCATGGGACCCGCATGTCATCCTCTATGTACTACAAAAGTTTCTTTTCTTGGATTTTTTTCACCCTCTGATCTTTGGCTATTTCCTTTTTCTTTTCATCCCCTGCCGCCTTGGAAACGTTAGTAAGGCTGGATTGGTGGGACCCGCATGTCATCCTCTATGTACAATCAAGTCTCTTTTCTTGGATTTTTTACCCCCTTATTTTTGGTCACTTGCCTTTTTCTTTCGATCTCATGCGACCTACGAAACGTTGAGGAAGCTGCTGGCTCATGGGACCCACATGTCATCCTCGATACTATAAAAGTTTCTTTTTTTGGATTTTTTTCACCCTCTTATTTTTGGCTGTTTCCTTTTTCTTTTGATCCCCTGCCGCCTTGGAAACGTTGATTAATCTGCTCACACAAGGTCTAGACACATATTCAAACAAGACAAATCATGTATCTATACCCCTAACCCCTAAACTCTATCTTATGAAGTCAACAACATGAAGAGAAGTGGTTTTGGGTTTCAAACATGGAAATTTCAAAAACCTCCCAAAAGCTTCATTTTAGAGTGACTAATATATATAAGAAGGATCCATGCCTGCTTACCACCTTTTCATTTTCATATTTTAAACTTGTTTAAATCCGTGTCAAATTAAACCAAGGATTTGACCAAAAGATTCAAATGGGCATAAAATTTAAAAAAAATCAGAAAAATGAAAAACAAAAGCATATAGTCTTCTTATGTCATATACTAAGCATTCAAGTTGATAAACAAGGTTTGGACATGCATATTCAAACCTAGGCAAATCATGTATCTATCCCCTAGCCCCTGAACTATATCTTATGAAGTCAAGCATGAAGAGAAGTGGTTTTGGGTTTCAAACATGAAAATTTCAAGAACATCCCAAAAACTTCATTTTAGAGTGACTAAGAAGGATACAGGCTTCCCCTTTTCATTTTCATGTTTTATACTTGTTTAAATCTTGGTCAAACCTAGGATTTGACAAAGATTCAAATGTGCATCAAAATAAAAAATCAGAAAAATTAAAAACCAAAGCACATAGTTTTCTTATGTCAT
Source organism: Lolium perenne (assembly GCF_019359855.2). Lineage (NCBI taxonomy): Eukaryota > Viridiplantae > Streptophyta > Magnoliopsida > Poales > Poaceae > Lolium > Lolium perenne. The sequence goes on from NC_067247.2 coordinate 7,414,696, forward strand.
ATAGTTAGCATTAAAATTGATATAAACAAGGTCTAGATATATTCAAACAAGAAAAATCATGTATCTACCCCTAACCCTAAACTCTGTATGTCTTATGTAGTCAAGCATGAAGAGAAGTGGTTTTGGGTTTCAAACTTGGAAATTTCAAGAACCCCCCAAAAGCTTCATTTTAGAGTGACTAAAGGATCCAGGCCGGGCTTACCTTTTATTTTCATGTTTTAAAATTGTTCAAATCTTGGTCAAACCGTACCTAGGATTTGATCAAGATTCAAAAATGGGCATAAAATTTCCAAAAAAAATGAAAAACCCAAGCATATAGCCTTCTTATGTCATATAGTAAGCACTCAAGTTGATAAACAAGGTCTAGACATATTCAAACCAGAAAAATCATGTTTCTACCCATAGCCCTAAACTTTGTCTTATGAAGTCAAGCACGAAGAGAAGTCGTTTTGGATTTCAAACATGGAAATTTCAAAAACCTTCCCAAAAGCTTCATTTTGGAGTGACTAATTAAGAAGGATACAGGCTTACCTTTTCATTTTCATGTTTTAAACTTGTTTAAATATTGGTTAAGCCTAGGATTTGACCAAGATCAAATGGGCATAAAAATTCAGAAAAAATCAAAAAATGAAAACCAAAGCACATAGTATTATTATGTCATATAGTAAGCATTCAAGTTGATAAACAAGGTCTAAACAACAAACTAGACAAATCATGTATCTACCCCCTAACCCTAAATTAACTCTGTCTTATGAAGTCAAGCATGAAGAGAAGTGGTTTTGGGTTTCAAACATGGAAATTTCAAAAAACTCCCAAAAGCTTCTCATTTTAGAGTGACTAAGAAGGATTCAGGCTTACCTTCAAGTTGATAAACAAGGTTTGGACATGCATATTCAAACCTAGGCAAATCATGTATCTATCCCCTAGCCCCTAAACTATATCTTATGAAGTCAAGCATGAAGAGAAGTGGTTTTGGGTTTCAAACATGAAAATTTCAAGAACATCCCAAAAACTTCATTTTAGAGTGACTAAGAAGGATACAGGCTTCCCCTTTTCATTTTCATGTTTTATACTTGTTTAAATCTTGGTCAAACCTAGGATTTGACAAAGATTCAAATGTGCATCAAAATAAAAAAATTAGAAAAATTAAAAACCAAAGCACATAGTTTTCTTATGTCACATAGTTAGCATTAAAGTTGATATAAACAAGGTCTAGATATATTCAAACAAGAAAAATCATGTATCTACCCCTAACCCTAAACTCTGTCTTATGTAGTCAAGCATGAAGAGAAGTGGTTTTGGGTTTCAAACTTGGAAATTTCAAGAACCCGCCAAAAGCTTCATTTTAGAGTGACTAAGAAGGATCCATGCTTACCTTTTCATTTTCATGTATTAAACTTGTTTACATCTTGGTCATAGCTAGTGTATTTGACCAAGATTCAAATGGGCATAAAATTAAAAAAATGAAAAAAAATGAAAAACCAAAGTACATAGTCTTCTTATGTCATATAGTAAGCATTCAAGCTGATAAACAAGGTCTAGACATATTCAAACCAAACAAATCATGTATCTACCCCTAACCCCTAAACTTTATCTTATGAAGCCAAGCATGAAGAGAAGTGGTTCTTGGTTTCAAACATGGAAATATCAAAAACCTCCCAAAAGCTTCATTTTAGAGTGACTAAGAAGTATCCATGCTTACCTTTTCATTTTCATATTTTAAACTTGTTTAAATCATTGTCAAACCTAGGATTTGACCAAGATACAAGTATGGGCACAAAACCCTCTTAGCCAAAATCAACTACGAGCAAGATTTACTGTATTGTAGATGCCCCAATTGACTCTCATCCCCAATGTAGTCTTTTTTTATGTCAGTATAGACTTCTTTACTGGATGTATACTATCGTACATGGCATGCATTTGCCTAATGAGCAGCATTGTTTAGCCGTTCTAGCCAACCCGATCAATCTATCAAGCTTCATGCACGAGATGCCAATTTACTCCCTCGCTCCGATCCATATTTCTTGGTGCTAAAAAGAATGTGAATCGGAGGGAGTACTTTTCTTAGATTGTACTATATCAGTTCAAAAAAAAGTATAGTACTACTACATCACAAATGCATCAAAAGAGTACTACTGTACATCACAAGACCACGACAGTTGTATAGTAGAGTTTAATGCTGAACTTTAAACAGGACCGGGAGCATCGGGGGCCGGCGGGGGCGTTGACCGGCAACAAACCAGTCAAAAGACGTAAGGAAGAGGCCATATGCTGCGTGCTTGGCCTTGATTGCAAGGCGGTGATTCTTCGCCGCTCGCCATGTATTCACGCCGTACCAGTTCTGCGTCGCCCGCGAGCGGATCGAAGCGATCCCGCGCGCCGGACACGCTCGAGGAGGCGTGGCGGCTCCCGGTGCAAAGCAGTCCGCCGCCGGGAGTCGGCGCGCGGCGTGCGGTACGGAAGGCTCCTGTACATGCCGTCGTCGCTCCGCGAGTTCGCCCCGGGCGGGCTCTGGTACAAGGCGGATCCGCCGCTCAAACCAATGAGCGGCCCCGTCTTCAACAAATGGTGCACCGACCGGGAGAGGAACCGCCGGTCGAAGGCGGCGTGGGAGGCGAGCACCAGCGGCGGATTCGCGCCGCCAGCCGGCGAGGAGGCGGAGGAGGCGGAGGAAGGGGAAGACCCCCTCTTCTTGAAGGCGCTGGCCGCGTCCCTCAAGGACGATGCCGACAAGAAGAGGGCGGAGGAAGAAGACAAGGCGGCGGCCATCGCCGCCGTGAAGGAGAAGGAGGCGCGGGATGCGGAGGAGAACGCGACCATCATCTTCCTCGACGACTAGATAGGTTAGAAGTCGCGATAAGGATCGCGCAATTCTGTATGTATCATCCGTATGTATGATCAACTATGAATTATGAACAATGAACTATCAAACCAAACCACATAGTTTTTTTTATGTCATATAGTAAGAATTCAAGTTGATAAAACAAGGTCTAGACATATTCAAACTAGACAAATCACGTATATCTACCCCTAACCCTAAATTTTGTCTTATGAAGTAAAGCATGAAGAGAAGTGGTTTTGGGTTTCAAACATGGAAATTTCAAAAACCTTCCCAAAAGCTTCATTTTGGAGTGACTAAGAAGGATGCAGGCTTACCTTTTCATTTTCATGTCTTAAACTTGTTTAAATCTTGGTTAAACCTAGGATTTGACCAAGATCAAATGGGCAAAAAAAATCAGAAAAAATCAAAAAATTGAAAACTAAAGCACATAGTATTCTTATGTGTCATATAGTAAGCATTCAATTTGATAAACAAGGTCTAAACATATTCAAACCAGACAAATCATGTATCTACCCACTAACCCTAAATTCTGTCTTATGAAGTCGATCAAGCATGAAGAGAAGTGGTTTTGGGTTTCAAACATGGAAATTTCAAAAACCTCCCAAAAGCTTCATTTTAGAGTTACTAAGAAGGATCCATGCTTACCTTTTATTTTCATGTTTTAAACATGTTCAAATCTTGTACAAACCGTACCTAGGATTTGACCAAGATTCAAATGGGTATAAAAATTCAAAAAAACTGAAAAACCAAAGCACATAGCCTTCTTATGTCATATATAGTAAGCACTCAAGTTGGTAAACAAGGTCTAGAGATATTCAAACCAGAAAAATCTTGTATCTACCCCTAACCCTAAACTTTGTCTTATGAAGTCAAGCACGAAGAGAAGTCGTTTTGGGTTTCAAACATGGAAATTACAAAAACCTTCCCAAAAGCCTCATTTTGGAGTGACTAAGAAGGATGCAGGCTTACCTTTTCATTTTCATGTTTTAAACTTGTTTAAACCTTGGTTAAACCTAGGATTTTACCAAGATCAAATGGGCATAAAAATTCAGAAAAAATCAAAAAATGAAAACCAAAGCACATAGTATTCTTATGTCATATATTAAGCATTCAAGTTGATAAACAAGGTCAAGACATATTCAAACCAGACAAATCATGTATCTACCCTAACCCTAAACTCCGTCTTATGAAGTCAAACATGAAGAGACGTGGTTTTGGGTTTCAAACATGGAAATTTCAAGAACCCCCCAAAAGCTTCATTTTAGAGTGACTAAGAAGGATCCAGGTCGAGCTTACCTTTTATTTTTATGTTTTAAACTTGTTCAAATCTTGGTCAAACCTAGGATTTGACCAAGATTCAAATGGGTATAAAAAATGAAAAACCAAAGCACATAGCCTTTTTATGTCATATAATAAGCACTCAAGTTGATAAACAAGGTCTAGACATATTCAAACCAGAAAAATCATGTATCTACCCCTAACCCTAAACTTTGTCTTATGAAGTCAAGCACGAAGAGAAGTCGTTTTGGGGTTTCAAACATGGAAATTTCAAAAACCTTCCCAAAAACTTCATTTTGGAGTGACTAAGAAGGATGCAGGCTTACCTTTTTATTTTCATATTTTAAACATGTTTAAATCTTGGTCAAACCTATGATTTGACCAAGATTCAAATGGGCATAAAAATAGTTAGAAAAATCATGTACGTATCTACCCCTAACCCTAAACTCTATCTTACGAAGTCAAGCATGAAGAGAAGTGGTTTTGGGTTTCAAACATGGAAATTTCAAAAACCTCCCAAAAGCTTCATTTCAGAGTGACTAAGAAGGATCCAGACCGGGCTTACATTTTATTTTCATATTTTAAACTTGTTCAAATCTTGGTCAAACCGTACCTAGGATTTGACCAAGATTCAAATGGGCATAAAATTTCAAAAAAAAAAAACCAAAGCACATAGCCTTCTTATGTCATATAGTAAGCACTCAAGTTGATAAACAAGGTCTAGTCATATTCAAACCAGAAAAATCATGTATCTACCCCTAAGCCTGAACTTTGTCTTATGAAGTCAATCACGAAGAGAAGTCGTTTTGGGTTTCAAACATGGAAATTTCAAATACCTTCCGAAAAGCTTCATTTTGGAGTGACTAAGAAGGATGCAGGCTTACCTTTTCATTTTCATGTTTTAAACATGTTTAAATAAGGATGCGTGGTTCTGAAACCTCATACACATTGTTGCAAAAGTAATTACATCACCTAAACAATACTACCAGTTCATAATTCTAAACTTATGTACAATCATGGAAACATATAACGCCAGCCTAGTTCACCAATTATCATCATCCCTCTTGATGCGCTTGCCGGTGCCGCTTGTACCTGCCTCCCATGGGTTGGCAGTCCAAGTTCTGCACTCGTTCGCACTTCGTGTGTCGGGAATCCTTGTTGGAGCTTCCCAACCGGATACAGGCCACCTTGCCCTTGCTAGCTCACCACATCCAGCCGTTGCCCTAGCTTGCTCACCATGTGAACCGCCATCCCACGGAGACCCCGAAGTAGGCTCGCACGGGTCCTTTATCCATGGTGGCATATTCTTCGGATCAAATGGTATGTTGTGCCTAAAGCAATAAGATACAAATTCCCAGTAGGTTGTCCCGACACACTGCTTCTTCTCGTCGCGCTAGGCAGGGGGAAGAGCGGCTAACCTAGCCGCTTCCTTGCAATCCGGGCAAACCACTTCCCTTGGAATTGGTTGTGCTTGACGCTGCCCATCATTGATTTTTTTGAGTCGCCTGTACAACTCAAAACTGACATACCCATCAATCGCAGCATACCTCAAGTTTACTTCAGGCAATGGCATGCACTCCCATTGATCGTGGCTGCTAGTAGGGAACTTGGTCTTCATGTCTTTGTAAGATGGGTCAATGATGGCGGCTGCCAAATCACCCATGCCAGTCCTATTGCCAGGACCATTGAAATTGATCATATCCTGAATGTCAATCCAATTATGTTTAGGAATTTTAATGCCATCTCTAGCAAACCTGCTAGAGTCACCCCTGATGTCAACAGTTGTGAAACAAATTCCTTTATATTGAAGGAATTCTTGCGGTGCCAGTTATCGGGACTCCTGCATGTTAACACAAATCAATCTTGTAAGATCGTATATGCTTTGAAATAGTACACATATTTTTCTTCCAAGAACCTGTATACTTGTTGCGGTGAAACAATGATTTTGCATCGTTGATACACATCAAAATAACATGAATTATTGTTGCGACTATATGATCTAATTATTTAAGTGTCAAGTTAAGATTCAGTTACTATATGTTAATATCTTGACATCCATGCCGATTATCGGTGAGTATGAGTACATGAAATTTGTGCAAATTTTGAGTACCAAAATCATGAAACTAGATATCGTGGTCAATCCAAAAAAATATACAAGTATGTTGGATATTACGTTTCAGACCACATTTTTCATACAAGTTAGTTTGTTCGTGTTTTCATACAAGTTAGAACCTAGTCTATTTCGAAATAAAAAAGCAGATCCAAGATAAAGGAAGAGTTTCTATATTAAAAAACAAAAGGATAAAGGAAGGCATGTGAAGAACATACCTGCAGAAATGGTACACCAGGACGTGGTCGTCCATGGCCAATCGAACGACGGCGGTACTTACTTGGTCCGTTGATGTATTCTAGGTCGAGGCCGACGAACACAGGCCTGTCCTCTAGTAGCTTTTGTTCGTACATCTTGAGGGTGTGCTCGAGAACGGAAGGGTCATTCGTGTAGACCACGTTCACCTTGGTCGTCCCATGGGGAACGACAGCTCCTCTTCAGCGTAAACAGGCCGCCGTCGGCCATGGCAGCTCGAAGCACGTCAACTTGATCGGAGGGATTGAGGGGGAGGGAGGGAGAGCAAGCGCAAACAATGGGGTTTTTGGAACTTGCCGAAATGCAGGGGAGAACGAACCGCCAGGGGTTGTTTAGTGGGGACAGATGGGAATAATACTGCGATGAGGTTGAGGAATTAACTCCAACCGCCATTTAAATCTAGTACTCCCTATAGTCAGGTGATAGGAAATGGACGGGCAAGATTGATTCTAGGGAGGCGAATCCCAGTATTTTCCCAATTTATTTGAGTTGTAATATAACCATCGTTAATACTTGAATTGAAAAATATTTACAAAATTAATTTATTATATACTACATGATGAGATAATCCAACAAACCATGGAAATGCATGGCCATCCAACCATGCCACCCGCTTGTGAAAATTGTATAGGTGGTAGTGTGCGCAATACACGCGGTAGCCACTTCACAAATACATCCTTTTAATTTTGCCCCCCTTAATTCGGCCAATAAAAATGAAAAGACTTTATGTGGAAAACCAAAAAACTGTATTTGGCAAAGTATAGTCGAAAATAAGAAGTTTTTCATTGATCTCTTAAAAAAGGGGTCATGATTCGAAAGTTCGCCATGCATGGTTCTTGCGGTAACCAAGCTAGCTCACCCATGTGGCAAGAAGAGAATCAATGTCCAACATGCATGGTTCCAAAAAAAAATATTTACATAATGATTCTGCTTCTCAAGAATATTTGCATGCCATCATGTTTGTTATTTTTCCTAGATAAAAGTAGTAATTGGTGACTTCGTGATTGCCTTGCTTGCTGATTTCAATAAGTTTGAACAAATTTAGGCAAAAACTTCTTGGCAATCGACTTTGTGAGCTACAATACTTGGATGCAACCCACATTTTCGTTGGCTAATTAATGTTTTCTGATTCCACAACAATAGGGCACATCCCTATATCATCCCAAATTTTGAATTCTTATTAGTTTGGTTGATGACCACCATTCATATCCGAACTTAATTAATTGGAGTACAAATGATGGTTTCATGGTAAGCTAGTTTGACAAATTAGCCTTCGAAATGGCGATTCGCCTACCATGCATGCATGTTTGGCCTACCCGTGAAATTTTGATTTGTGGTATTGTGCACACACTGCACATGATAGCGAATAAACAAAACACATATTTGGACCCCTTTGGCCAGCAAGGGCATGTTTGGTTCCTAGCCACAATTTGTCAAGAAGCCAAAATTTGGCAGCCATGCATATAGTTTATTTGGCATGTGTTTGGTTTTTGCCACAATTTGGCTTATCACACTTCATTGCATGTATATATGGTCCATTTGTCATAGACTCAACTTTTTTTTTACAATGTTTTGACAAAGTTTGGCTTTAATATTTTAAGCCACAACTTGGTGGCTAGCCATACTAGCTTTTTTTTTTGTTGCTAACCACACTTTGGCTTTGGAAAAATGTGGCTACCAAACATGGGTCCTAATAAAAAGAAAACAACACACTAATGTGTGGTAAACCAAAAATCCCTACTTTGCAAAGTTGCATATGTGCAAAAGGGGGGCAATGCATGCATTATTCAGAAGTTGACTGTGGTTTTCGTAGTGTAACCAATTAATTAAGCTTACATATGGGAAGAGGCTAGCGAGGCGAACTCGAGCAGCTATGGTTCCAATGTTGTCAAGTTTGAAATGGACACTGCATGAAGCTTGCTCAAATTAATGGGTAGAAAGCCGAAAGTAGTCCATATTTATTCTATATGTGTGTGAATAATAACTCTTCACCCCAAACCTCTATGTATGATAGGGTTTTATATTTTTTACTTGTTAGTAGTAAGTACATGTCATGTGATGGCTCCATGCACATGTTTCACAACTTTTTTTTTGATTTGTTTCTACCTCATTTGGTTGGTTTCAAATTTGGTCAAACTTCCTATATATGCGCGCAATGTTGTACTATTGGGACCCATGTTTGGGCTTTGTTTGTGGTACCACACTTGCAGGGTACCTCCAAGTATTTTATTCCCAAAAATTATGAATTCTAATTAAATGGTGAACTATAAACTGATCATCTAAAGTTGGAAAATAAAATCCATATATAGCTACACATCGAGATATGTGTATAAGGTAGACAAACTGCATTGCCACACATGCCTTATATAAGTTTGTTTTTTCTAGCGGAGTGGATTCCCTAATCACCCCACGGTTGTGACATTGTCAATGTTGTCATGATAAATAACATTGCGAGACTTTCCATCTTATTCTTTTTTGTAGAAATGATTGTCCCATTATGGCAAACGTCCCCATTCGTTTTTCAAATTAAGTAAACATTATAGGATGAAAATTCATTGAAGTGACAAATTTTCTAGATTTCTAACTATTTTAGCTCATTCAAACAAGTTTGCAATAGGCCGACCTGTTGTCCAGTGACAATTTTAGAGTACAATTTGATCAACATCATAAAAAAGTGATTTTAAGGCTCGTAAGTAGTATCATACATGCCATGTTGGCAAAAATCTAATGTGTCACATCAATTATGAGGTGAGAGATGAGAGTAGTATTATAACACATAAACCTAGAAAACTTAGAAAACTTCATGACAAATACATCATGTACACACATTTGCATTGAGATTCTACAAAACTTTAAATATGACATAAGTATGAACCATATTATGATACTATGCATTGTGGAGGTAGTATCACAAACTAGTAGTGTATGATACTACATACTACGTACTTCCCATTGTGACTAGTCTTAATCACTCTGACCTCGCCGTCTCGCCGTCTTACTATAGTACATACTACACCCCCACTCCGTCTCTCATACATCGCCCCACTCGTTTCCCACTCCGTCTCTCATACAGCGGCTGCGCCTGTAGATATCTTCGAGGATCTGGGCGATTTTGACCCGCTTTTTGGCGCTCGCCGTTTCAAGGTGAAGACCCCAATCTTAGCATGCATGTTGGACCAATTAGGAGTACAAAATTATGTTCTAAATGTTGCTCAAACTTTCCATACAACTAATATATAACTTATACTACGTAGGTTACACCATCGAAAAAGGTATGACCAGTTGAGAAATGGGAACAATAACTTGGAACCTTTCTTACTATCGAGTGGGACGTGTGATATTGGTGTGACCCTGCTTTTTTCTTCTTCTACATAATGGCTACATGATGGTTCTAGAAAGAAGTGTATGCTGTTGTGGTATCTCTTGACGCGAATCCCTCTAATCACAAGCGTTAGATTTTGGAAACCAACGGTTAGTACTGCTGTTACATGTCTAGTTCAAAACTGGTGCATTTTGTATGTTGTTGTAGTAGTCTAGTAGATAGATTCAGATGCATGGTCAGGCGTGCAAACATTTCGCAACTAGTTGATCCCTCATCTTATTGTCGGATGTCACATTTCGAGTTTGTAAAAAAATGTAAATTCAAATCATAGTCACGGGTTATGTTGTATCTTGCGCACATCTAAACATTTGTTTCAAAAAGTGACCATATGTGAGCTGTGGAAAAAGAAAAGACCAAAGTGAATAATATTCCTTAACTATTCACATATCATTTGTCTTTTTTGTGCAAGCTAGATTTTTTTTTACATCTCGTGACTGTGGAGCAATACACAACATAATATGTGTCCCAGTTTTGTTTTTCTTCATATTTTTTAAAAGTGCGAAGTGTGATATCCGATAATAGGATGCGAGTGCAACTAGTTGCAAATGAGATGCTAATGCATGCTGATATGATACTACCTCTGTCCATAAATAGATGTATGTCTTTTGTCGTGGCCCCATCCTACTTCTGCATTTTCTTTACGGCCATTTTTGAGTAGTTGGGACCCGGACGTGATCGGACTAGTCGATACTCGATAGTAGTCGTAGTACTGTACAACTTCTGCATGTGGCGTCAGCCTCTAGAGTAGTAGTACTAGCTAACGGATAGATTATATCTGAGAAACCGACATGGCCATTGATATGACAAGACTATACCCGGATTCGGACGCATTGTAGTGACTCCATCAATGTTCCCCTATGATGGTGTATTTCTTGCTACACCGCATTGTCGACGCAGAGGATTCCTTGGCTTCTGCAAGACCCTTCCCAAAGAAGGCATCCTGCTCCGGCCCGTTGATTCTATGTGGACGGTTCCAGTTGCTTTATGTGTTTTTGTACGATGTCGGATACTAGGTTTTCCTTCCCTCCATATTAGGGGTTGTTTGGTTTAGGAGATAGGTTTATGGGGTGAGAGTATCCCCAACCACCTGGCTAGGGATAGCCAATTTTTGTTGTTTGGTTGTGTAGGAATTGAGTGTAGGACGAGAGGTGGGTAGTGGTATAGATTTTTTTGTTTGCTCGAAATGTTAGGGGTGGCTATAAGATGGTGAGATTATCTCTACACACATCAAATATACCACACCTCCTATTTTTATAGCCCAAAAAATACATAACCGGTGGTATGTGAATTGATCTGGGTAAAAATATTACACAACCGTACAAATATTCAAATCCTATAGTCAAATCCTACATAACTCCTATAGTCAAATCCTACATAACTCCTATACAAATTGTACGAATCAAAGGATATGATTTTCCACCTATATAGCTTGTTTGATTTGAAGAATTGAATCCTCCAAAATTTCTATGTATTGTTTTCTTATACTAGTACAACCCTATGGGATTTCTAATAAGAGGTTAGACCTCTTGGAAAAATTCATATGCATCTGTGACAACTATGCTATGCACTCTCAATCTATATAGAAATTTCCTTTGTCTTTCCTATGATACCATCACACACCTAGCTCTACCAATTCCGTAGATTTCTTTCCCGTAGGATTCAAGGAGGCATATGTCATAGCGATTCTCCATTATTCTATCATATGAATCTAACATGCACTCTCGGTTTGAGTGATGCAAAGTGGCCACTATAAGATTTATTTAGTCGATTAATTGGTCATGCATACACTAGTTGTTTTCTATCTTTCCTACACATGTCAATTAGCGAAATTTATAAGTAAAATCCTAAAATTCAAATAAATTGCTGAAAATTGGAAATAATATTATAGTTGTAGCAAATTACTAAATCGATCCAGAAAATATGTACATGGCTTCAAGAATCTTTTTGCCGAACTGAGTAGTCCGTAAATGATGTCCTTGGAGTAGTTTGTGAGTTAAAGAACGTCCATTTCGTCAAACTGACATGGCCTTTGATTTGACAAGAGAACACTAATATTTTGGACCTGAATCAGAGTGGTAAAGGCGTACAGCTCGATCAATGCAATGGTATGATGGCTATGCAGCTATACCTATATAGGAGTAGACTACTAGTAGACTTTGGGACACAGAGATTTGGCTTCCGCGGCCGACCCCGAACAAGATTCTTTTCACTGACATTGAATCGCTGAAACTTGGGGTCCGCCTGTGGCAGGACCAGCCTGTCAATGGCCCAAAGTCTTATGTGCTCCCGCCCTTTGATTTTGGATGGACGGACAAGATTGCCCAGTCCCATCCCTGTCCTGTTCGTTCCAGTTTTCATCCTCCTCCCCGGGGAACCCTCCCCGGAGAGCTCTACACCGACCCCTTCTATCCCCACCTGCTTGTCCCTTCCTTCTTCCTCCAGCGATTCATCCATCGTTCAACAAGTTGTCTAAGAAGAACATGAAGAAGTGTAAGAAGAGGAAGGAGGCGTTGTTGTCTGAGACTAAATCCGCGGTGAAATCCATCCCGCTGAAAGTCCTGCAAACTCCGACTTTGAATGTGTACCAGCGGCGCCGGCGGACAGGCATGTCTGCGCTTCCATCGCAAGCTCAGTCTGCGCTTCCATCGCAAGCTCAGTCTGCGCTTCCATCGCAAGCTCGATGCCGCTTCGGGCTTGTTGGGTCGAGGCGAGTAATCCAAAGCAAGAGTCCTGGTAGGTTTTTATCGCCATGTGCTTTCTTTGCCCCCATGAACGCAGATTACAGCAAGGCAAACAGATCCAACTATTTTTTTTACCCGGGAGAACCAGCTATTTGACCGTCTTTCTTCCAGGGCCGCCCGTTCAAGTGTCACTACAAGAAAAGTTGCCATGGCCGACGAAGTTGAAGTCGCGCCGTGGTTGATGGTGTACCATGGCCGACGATTTTGGTCCCTCCGTGGTGCATGTCAAAACTTTTTTTTTTCTCGTTTTTGAGGCCACCTAGCCCGACGAAAGCGGCCAAAACGTCGCGTATGGTGGCCCGGGACGTGGTGCATCGCGAATTCTCGGGTTCGCCGGCCGAGTCAACGCAAATCCGCACCGCCGAGGGATGTAGGGCCCAGATGGCAGCCTCTCTGGCATTGTTTTTTTTCTCGATCGCGCCATCTCGTTCAACGTTCTCCGATCGAGCCGTTTACGATGCAGGATCATGGGTCCCGCATGTCATCCTCTATGAACCAAAATTCTTTCTATTCTTGGATTTTTTTTGACCCCCTGATTTCTGGCTACTTCCTTTTTCTTTTGATCCCTTGCCGCCTTGGAAACGTTGAGACCGCTGCTGCTAAATGGGACCCGCATGTCATCCTCTATGTGCAATCAACTTTCTTTTCTTGGAGTTTTTTTTGGCACCTCAAATTTGGTCACTTGCCTTTTTCTTTCGATCCCCTGCCGCCTCTCAAACGGTGATACCGCTGCTGCTAAATGGGACCCGCATGTCATCCTCTATGTACTATAAAACTTTCTTTTCTTGAATTATTTTTGGCACCTCATATTTGGTCACTTGCCTTTTTCTTTCGATCTCATGCCACGTTTGAAACGTTGAGGAACCTGCTGGCTCATGGGACCCGCATGTCATCCTCTATGTGCTATAAAAGTTTATTTTCTTTAATTTTTTTTTCACCCTCTGATTTTTGGCTATTTCCTTTTTCTTTTGATCCCCTGCCGCCTTGGAAACGTTGGGTAAGCTGCTGACTCATGGGACCCGCATGTCATCCTCTATGTACAATCAACTTTCTTTTTCTTTTGATCTCAAGCCGCATTTGAAACGTTGAGACCGCTGCTGCTAAATGGGACCCGCATGTCATCCTCTACGTACAATAAAGTTTCTTTTCTTGGATTATCTTTGGCTCCTGATATTTTGTCACTTGCCTTTTTCTTTCGATCTCATGCCGCCTTTGAAACGTTGAGTAAGCTGCTGGCTCATGGGTCCCGCATGTCATCCTCTACGAACAATAAAAGTTTCCTTTCTTGGAGTTATTTTTTACCCCTAATTTACGGCTATTTGCCTTTTTCTTTTGATCTCCGCCCCCTCTCGAAACGATGAGGACGCTGTTGGCGGAGTCGATCCCACATGTCATCCTCTATGAACAATAAAAGTTTCCTTTGATGGATTTATTTTGAACCCCTAATTAATTTCTGGATATTTCCCCTGCCGCCTTGGAATCGTTGAGGATGCTGCTGCCTCATGGGTCCCGCATGTCATCCTCTCAGAACGGTAAATGTTTATTTTCTTGGATTTTGTTGACCAAACGATTTTTGGCTTATTTTTTCTTTCGATCACCTGCAGCCTTTAAAACGTTGAGGACGTCATGGCTCACGGGTCCCACATGTCAACCTCTATGAACAATAAACGCCGAGGCTGCCGCCGCCTCATGGGTCCCGCATGTCATCCTCTCAGAACGAAAATGTTTCTTTTCTTGGATTTTTTACCAACAGATTTTTGGTTCATTTTTTCTTTCCATCCCCTGCCGCCTTTAAAACGTTGACGACGCTGTTGGCTCATGGGTCCCCGATGTCAGCCTCCCCGTATAAGAAACATATGATATCTTGATTATTTTGCAGACAATAAACAATGTATTGCGCTCTGAGCTATTTCAAACGGATAATTAAATCTTTATTTTTACATAAACAAACTTATATGTTGAATCTCCTTGTTTTTTTGTCTTTGCGAAGCATAGGACTTTCTGTTTTTAGAAAATTCGGAACTTTCCTGTTTTGGAGTGGGCTGAAATTGTACGAGTCAAAAGGCCTAGCAGATAGTTCGAAGGCCCGGATGTCCGGATGCAGCCCAATTGAAATCTTTCTTCTTGGATTTTTTCACCCCCCTGATTTCTGGCTACTTCATTTTTCTTTTGGTTCTGTGCCGCCTTGGAAACGTTGAGACCGCTGCTGCAAAATGGGACCCGCATGTCATCCTCTACGTACAATAAAATTTCTTTTCTTGGATTATTTTTGGCTCCTGATATTTGGTCATTTGCCTTTTTCTTTCGATCCCGTGCAGCCTCTCAAACGTTGATACCGCTGCTGCTAATTGGGACCCGCATGTCATCCTCTATGTACAATCAAGTTTCTTTTCTTGAATTATTTTTGGCTCCTGGTATTTGGTCACTTGCCTTTTTCTTTCGATCTCATGCCACGTTTGAAATGTTGAGGAACCTGCTGGCTCATGGGACCCGCATGTCATCCTCTATGTACTATAAAAGTTCATTTTCTTTGTTTTTTTTTCACCCTCTGATTTTTGGCTATTTCCTTTTTCTTTTGATCCCCTGCCGCCTTGGAAACGTTGAGTAAGCTGCTAGCTCATGGGACTCGCATGTCATCCTCTATGTCCATCAACTTTATTTTCTTGGATTTTTTTTGACCCCCTAATTTCTGGCTACTTTCTTTTTCTTTTGATCTCAAGCCGTATTTGAAACGTTGGGACCGCCGCAAAATGGGACCCGCATGTCATCCTCTATGTAAATAAAGTTTCTTTTCTTGGATTATCTTGGGCTCCTGATATTTTGTCACTTGCCTTTTTCTTTCGATCTCATGCCGCCTTTGAAACGTTAAGTAAGCTGCTGGCTCATGGGTCCCGCATGTCATCCTCTACGAACAATAAAAGTTTCCTTTCTTGGAGTTATTTTTTACCCCTAATTTCTGGCTATTTGCCTTTTTCTTTTGATCTCCGGCCCCTTTGAAACGATGAGGACACTGTTGGCAGGTCGGTCCCACATGTCATCCTCTATGAACAATAAAACTTTCCTTTGATGGATTTATTTTGAACCCCTAATTAATTTACGGATATTTCCTTTTTTCTTTTGATCCCCTGCCGCCTTGGAATCGTTGAGGATGTCGTTGCCTCATGGGTCCCGCATGTCATCCTCTCAGAACGGTAAATGTTTATTTTCTTGGATTTTGAATACCAAATGATTTTTGGCTTATTTTTTCTTTCGATCTCCTGCCGCCTTTAAAACGTTGAGGACGCTGCTGGCTCACGGGTCCCACATGTCAGCCTCTAACATTAAACGCTGAGGATCTTTGCTGCCTCATGGGTCCCGCATGTTATCCTCTCGGAAACGAAAATGTTTCTTTTCTTGGATTTTGTACCAACAGATTTTTGGTTTATTTTTTCTTTCCATCCCTGCCGCCTTTAAAATGTTGACGACGCTGCTGGCGCATGGGTCCCCGATGTCAGCCTCCCCGTATAAGAAACATGTGATATCTTGATTATTTTGCAGACAATAAACAGTGTATTTTGCTCTGAGCTATTGCAAAGGGATAAATTAAATCTTTATTTTTACATAAACAAACTTATATGCTGAATGTCCTTGTTTTTTTTTCTTTGCGAGGCATAAGACTTTCCTGTTTTGGAATGGGCTGAAATTGTACGAATCAAAAGGCGTCCAGCGGGATAGTTTGAAGGCCCAGATGGCCAGAAGCAGCCCAATTGAAATATTCCATTTCTTGGATTTTTTGACACCCTTATTTCTGGCTACTTCCTTTTTCTTTTGGTCATGTGCCGCCTTGGAAACATTGAGACCGCTGCTGCAAAATGGGACCCGCATGTCATCCTCTATGTACTATAAAGATTCTTTTCTTAGATTATTTTTGGCTCCTGATATTTGGTCACTTTCCTTTTCCTTTCGATCTCATGCCGCCTTTGAAACGTTGAGGAAGCTGCTGGCTCATGGGTCCCGCATGTCATACTCTATGAACAATAAAGTGTCCTTCATTGGATTTATTTTTTACCCCTAATTTACGGCTATTTACCGTTTTCTTTTGATCCCCTACCCCCTTTGAAACGATGAGGACGCTACTGGCAGGTCGGTCCCACATCCTCTATGAACAATAAAAGTTTCCTATGATGGATTTATTTTTGACCCCTTTTGATCCCCTGCCGCCTTGGAATCGTTGAGGATGCTGCTGCCTCATGGGTCCCGCATGTCAGCCTCTCAGAACGGTAAATGTTTCTTTTCTTGGATTTTTTTACCAACTGATTTTTGGCCTTTGTCTTTCTATCTCCTGCCGCCTTTAACACGTTGGGGACGCTGCCGGCTCAGGGGTCCCACATGTTAGCCTCTATGAACAATAAACCTTTTGTTTGATTTATTATTGACCCATAATTTCTTGGTATTTGCCTTTTTCTTTCGATCTCATGCCGCCTCTGAAACGTTGAGACGCAGGCTCATGGGTCCCCTGTCGGCCTCTATGAACAGTAAAAGTTTCCTTTGATTGATTTATTTTTGACCCTAATTACTGGCTATTTGCCTTTTTTTATCCCATGCCGCCTTTGAAACTAAGAGGATGCTGCTGGCCCATGGGTCCCACATCTCAGCCTCTCTGAACGATAAACCTTTCCTTTCTTTTTTTTCGATCCCGTGCCGCCTTGGAAAATGTGAGACCGCTCCTGCAAAACGGGACCCATATGTCATCCTCTATGTACAATAAAAGTTTCTTTCCTTGGATTATTTTTGGCTTTGATATATGGTCACTTGCCTTTTTTCGATCCTGCCGCCTTTGAAACGTTGAGGACTGCTGGCTCGTGGGTCCCACATGTCAGCCTCTATGAACAATAAACATTTCATTTCTTGGATTTATTTTTGACCGTGATTTACGGGAACTTTGCTTTTTCTTTCGATCCCCACGCCTTTGTTAAAGTTGAGGACGCTGCTGCAAAATGCGTCCCACATGTCGACTTCTGCGTACGATAATTGTTTCCTTTCTTGGATTTTTCCACGGCTGGCCGATGGGTCCACGATGTCAGCCTCTATGTACAAGAAATATGTGATTTCTCGATATGTTTTAACCCGAGATATGTAGGATACTTGCTTTTTTCGATCCCTTTTGTTTGTCTTTACCTTCAAATGTTGAGGGACGCTGGCAAATGGGTCCTGCTCTAGCATTCTCAATCTGAAGGAAAAACTGAAATATTGCCTATTCATTTGTTCTTCGTACTCCATGCACATAATCCATACTAACTGTTGATCCGGGTTAATTTTAGTTCAACTTAATTAGTTCAAATTTGATCTACGAGCAAGTATGTAATATATTTTGGGTTCACAACACTACACTTGTTAACAACAATCGATGAAGAGGTTTGTCATTTTTTTAAACTACAAATACACTCTAAGATCTTGCAAAGCTAGAATAAATCTTGGAACTTTAAATAGTTTATGAAAATTTTGAAATCAACTATATGAATATATCAAAATATAGAGCCCATGTAGATGCGCATACTGGCTATGCGCATTTAAAAAAGAATCATAATCATAATTGATACGAAATAAAAATAACTTTATATTTAGAATCTCGGTTTCTTGAGGGCCAATCATAGGATCTCCGTGTTTAAATTAGGAAGGGCCCCAATGGCATGAGTCGGAGGCCCATTAAATGTTTTAGGATTGTTATCGTAAGCAAGCAGCGGTGACAGCCAATCACCATGTACATTGCGGCGGCAGCCTAAAAGTACAAACAATTGGCCCATGCAGGGAAGGTAGTACTTTTTTTATTGGGAAGGTTATGCAGGCTAACCCAAAAAAAAAGTGGTGCTACATGGGGTAGCACTTGAACCCGGAATGAGACCATGAACAGTACATATGCTACATGCTACAGTACTTAGTTCTTAGCTATCTATTTTCGATCCAACATCCAAATCTACAAGTCAACCAACTGTTCATCTGTGCTTGCTGATGTCAAGGCAGTGGATCCTGGACGCTTGAACCCATGATCGTTACTGAGGGTTACCTATTTGCGCATAATATGTTTTGTCAGTGGGCACTTCACTAGTTTGTGCAAAACATATCCAGTAGCGAGGATTCGAAAAAACAACACGTTTTTTTCTTTACGGAAACAACAGAACATCTCATGTTCATCACAATCCAGCCAACATAAGCACATAATAATTAATAGTACAACTAGAGAGCTGTACATATAAATAAGGTTTGTCAAGCTTCATGCACTAGCCAACGCAACCAAAAGTCCGAACTGATGGAAAGGGCTAGGCAATCCACTTATACATCTGAACACCCCTCCTCACGTGTGACCGGAAGAAGGGAAGAGGTCAACACAAGGAGACTCTCAAGAGGCATATACGTGGACTCCGAGGAGGGCAACGGAGGGCAGCACCAATTTTTAGGATAAATTACGAAAGCCAGGTCTCGAACTCGAGACCCTGGGCTCTGATACCATGCCAAGCTTCATACACAAGCCAACGCAACCAAAAGTCCGAACTAATGGAAAGGGCTAGGCAATCCACTTATACACCCCCCCCTCACATGTGACCACAATCCAGTAATGGTACCATCATGTTCACCACAATACATCATCATTATAGTACAGAACATTTGTAAGACAACTTAATGCAGCTGTGATTCATTTTGTTGCCCCGACGATGGGTGATAACCTGAACACCATATAACCTTCTCACAAAGCAATTGTAACCAAATATGAGCACCGCAATGATTTGGTGTCAATCTTCTTGAAGGTCGGGAGGTATCCTACCTTCAAGTCATGTGCTGACAAACTACGGCCATCCTGCGTCCATTAAAACATTGCCATCTTGTTGCTTCAGGTCCACAATCCAGGTGCATGCGGTGGACATCTTCAAAGTTGATGGACTCTGGACACCCACCGTAAAACCAGGGTAGAACACGGTAGGGGATGGTAATCACCTCTAACTCCGATGTACATAGTACCTTGCGAAAGGCATCGACGGTATTCTCCTCATCGATGCGCCTAAACACCTTGCACACTGGGGCTGGCTCTACAGATGTCTCCTTCCATGATAAGCTCTCTCCAAGCTTGAGCTTCTTGTTTGAACACTGCAAAAAAGAGGCCTCAATTAGATAATGCCTCTAGCTTCTGACCGTAATTCCAAGCAAATGCATAATCAAAGGCACCTAGCAAAGTCAGCGGATCATTGTTCTTATCGAACACACAGTCTGAACAATAAGCTTCTGAATCTAGCTAGGCTGATATGTACAACCTTGTATCATCAAATTATTCAGCATAGTGTATCATTGTATCGCAGAAGCCAAATCGATATAAATAGTAGCTATGAGAATAGAAATCAAGCTAGCATGAGCCATGCATGCTTGCTGGCTAGGTCTAGCATCAGAGTAATGCATCTGCAGTTCATCATCCGCCGATCTGATCGACCAAGCAAACAAAAAAATCAGCGTCGGCCTAAAGAGTCCATAAGCCGGACATGCATGCTCGGTGTCCTCATATGTGATTATCGGCCGTGGATTGACCAATATCATATTTGAACGATTATTATTGCACACATTAGATCCGGTCCCAACCTAGCTAGCATGCGTGCATGTGTAGCCCGAGTCTTTACCGGAGGATTAATATATACACCGGATGAGAGAAATAGTCTATATCAAACAATGCTAAGCAACCGGCAATACAGCTTAGATATAATAAAGATGTGACCGGCAACCCTAGTGATTCGGGGGAAACATACCGCCATTGCAGCCATAGACCGAGAGAATCGGGGATGCCGCGCCGCCTTAGTGGAGTTTTTAGGTGCGACGTCGCCGCATCCGTAGAGGACGGAGTCCAAGCCGCGTAGTCCGAGCAGTGGTGGACGCCGGTGGTGTAGGGAGAGGACTCAGGGGAGATGGACGGCGAGGGATCTGGGGAGATCTGAACATGAGGGGACTGTGAGAAACCGAGAATTATACATCAGCAAGGGAATAAATGCGCGTGTCCCCCCGGTCAAAAAAAATGCGCGTTTCTTGGAGGAACGAAGCCAGGTACGCAGGAATCCACACAGAAAACTTCACCCGGCGGGTCACTGGGCTTTATCAGTATCTGGTGGGGCCTGGACCTACATACCAGTGAGACAGGTCGTGTGGGTTATGATCCGATCAGTGTGCACACAGAAATTGCATTCAGAGCTAAGGGCCTCAGACTACGTTGTACTATACAGTATATCCGTTTCTTTTGGTAAAATGAAAACGATACTCCATCTGATCCTCATTACTTGATGATAAAATGGATGTCTCTACAACTAATATGTGTCTAGATACATCTATATGAGGGCGTCTGTGTTTGTACTGTGTATCTCAAAAAAATATGGATCGGAGGGAGCATTAAGAGGTGTAAAAAAAACTGCAAACAAACATGGATGTAATTAAACCAGTGCGTAAAATACCTTTATATCTCGACCATGTAACAATGAATATGAGAAGTTTTGGGGGTTTGACCATCTGCACTTGTGTTCGCTACAATCAGATCAAAAAAATTGGTCACTTTTACACTTCCTAAAATAAAATGTATTTTGCCCTGAGATTTTACAAGCTCGTACAAGAAAGCATTGACTACATATGGGATATATCACATTTACACTTACAAATCTATGAATATTTCAAAATGTTGAGCTCCATGTAGCTAGGTATAATACAAATCATCAGACCGCACATTGAAACTACCGCAGCATATCACAGTAAATTAAAGTAAAATAAAACATGTCTAACATATACTATATTAGCTAATTAACAAAGTCTCATCACAGTGTATCTGATCCCCAGTTCAGCTTAATACAAAAACCAAGTTCAGCATGAACATCAAAGGAGCACTACCCCGAGGTCCAAAAGCAGCATCTAGTTAATTCAATAAAATATTGAGGTGTTTCGATCCCCTCTTCCTAAAAGCACTCGCAGATCATGCATGCAACTAAGGGTGATCAGCACAAAATATTACCCTGCAGGTGGAGGTGTTACGGTCGTAGATCAACACATTCATCAAGGAAGTGTCTTTCACCTCGAAGACGAGAATGTCATCGAGCTGCAGTTCATGCGCCTCTGCAAACCCGAACCAACCATCCTTCAAGACCAGTTCACCACGGTACTCATCGATGTGCACATACCGGGCGCAGCCTACGCTCGTCTTGAGCTTGATAGGCCTGGGAAGAATCCCTTTCAGACATTGCTTGAATTCTCTGGGGATGACCAACATATACATGTCATCGTTGCCATCCAGTTGCACATAGAAGCGCGAGGGCTGAGGAGGGTCCGCCGAGTGACCAACCCGTTTAGGGCGGCCTTTCCCTCGCCCTTTTAATATAAAACGTTGAATTGCTGCATCACGCCTGCCCGTCACCTTCGGCTTTTTGGCTAGTGAGTTTCTTTGAATTCTGAACTCGGGGGTGCGAGAGGACATGTACAATCGACGAGTCCTAAGACGTAGTTGCTCATTGACGTTGGAGCGAGTTTGCTTCGCATCTAGTTAAGCATGGTATATATCAATCAACGACATATAAATCAGAACGTAACATACATGGAGAAAATGCATCTAGCTATCTCTTTAATTAGTTTGCACAAAATCTAGCAGCAGCAAGACAATTTGATTTTACAGTGCGAGCAAGCTTTCGAGACTTTACGAAACAGGTAACATGGAGCATATATTTGTATGTTCAGACTGCCAAACCCTGCTCTGTGATGGATACTATTACTTAACATCTTTTTTTGCCAGAACTAGTACTTAACATCTCTTGTTTCCCGTCATTAAAAAAACATTTGCAGAAGAATACTAGTTTCCCATCATTAAAGAAAACAGAACTTGTTTAAAACCCCAACTATCATTGACTACTTACACCTGCATCCTAGTGAGTTCAGGACAACTTACAGCCACTTTTGGTGGTGCCGCCACCGGAGAAGACCGTGCCGCGGGGGTTGGGGTCGGCGCAGCCGGAGAAGCTGGTGCCGCCGCCAGGGAAATCAGTGCCGAGCCAGATGGTGCTTCCAACGGAGAAGAAAGTACCGCGAGAGATGGAACCGACGCTGCCAAAGGGTAAGAAACGGATGTACTCGTAGATCCTTCTCTAGTCACGATCTGGATAGAAGAGGCGGACGTCCATCAAGCTGCCGGAGGATGCGGTGGATCAAATCGGCTGAGTTCAGGAAATATCGGCGATGTTCATACGTAGTCGGCGGCCGTTACCGCCAGGCAGCTGCCGGTGGAGGGAGGAGGCGAGCCGTTCATGGCAGTCATTAGTGTAAAAGAGGTGAAGTAGGTGGGAGAGATAGAGGGTTCGGGACTGAAGTAATTGTAGTCTGCTCTCTCATTTTTACAAGCATGCGTCCTCAGGCAGATTTTTTTTTTAGATGCGTACTCAGGCTGCTTTGTCAAACCAGGGCCTCAATGAAGCCCAGTTAACTATTTCTCCGCTAAAAGCGCACTATAGCATATCTAGAGGGTCCACGCTTAGTAATTTTGCACGCTGTGGCGCTATTTGCGAAACAGCATGCTATATCGTCCTACTTCATAGTGTTAGCGCTATTTTTTAGGCAAGTTGCTTTCACTTTTTCGTGGTGATGAACTACAATCTGTTGGTTCCACTTCTAAGTCAGAAGATAATATCGCTCATGCTAATATGTTTTAATAAATAATTTATACTATGTTGTTGCCTTGTGAAATGTTGATGTTAGCCTTCTAAAATACTTGAGATCTATTTCTATATGTGGTTATGTATGTATGATTCAGTCACTTTTGGACTATATATATCTATTCGCTCTAGTAAAATTATTTATTTTTAGGCTATATTTAGTATTATTTTGAAAATGCTATTTAAAATATACCACACTATTACCACGATATAGCGTTCATATCGTTTGAAGGAGGCTGCCGCTAATTCATTTAACACGCTATTTTAAACATTGGTTAAGACGCGTTTGGCGGCTGCATCCAGGAGCTGGTGGGGAAATACCGTACCCAAGTGCTTAAAAGATTGCAATTTTTAGCGGGGAAAACATTAGGGCACGTCCAACACAGGCGCTACTGCAAGGGGCGTGAAACTCTTTTCACCGAGTCCTAGCTACGACACCGGAACCAACAGAAGTCGATCTGCCATCGGCAATTAGCGGCGTAAGGAGAGTACACGGAGGATTTTACAATCTTTTCACATTCATTTGTTCTCTATTAGCGCCATATAGTATATAGCATTGTAATGCCCTTATACTCCTCTCAACATTAAAAAAAGGTGTGCATATACTAATAATAGTTGCTGAAATGAAACTAAAAATAAACAGACATGCACGGTTTACGAAGGATGGAAATACGAGTTCATCACCATCCGTTTAAATAAGATTAGATTACTTCAATGTGGGCTACATACACACTAAAATGAGTAAACAGACACACTGAAATGGGTCAAGGTATATAAGATTCAGAAAAAGGAAGAGCATATTAAGATACGGAACAGTTCTTGAATTGTTCAAATATATCGTACAAAAAAGATTATTTTCTCGAGAAAGATTCATGGCTCGGTTTAGGGTTGCATCAACATGCGGATATTTTTCAGACTAGGCTTAAACCACATTGTGCACTGTCGGGAAATCCCCAACCTTCTTTTGGAAGGGTGATAACTCCCATGAGCTCATTTTCCCCTTGCTGCAGGTTACAACGACAAATACAACTAAATGCTGGTTCCCGAAATGCATAGTACGCGATGTACACACAATTTGACCTCATGAATGGAGTCAATTTTCCATCGGGAGCATTGCCATCATTTATCTTCGGGTTCATTGGATAATTCAGTCCAATGAGCAGAGAGTGTGTGCCAAGGCTGTCAACTCGACTCCAATTGGGTCCAATCGAGGATAGATCTTTCTCAAAAATATGTATGACGGGGGCAGGACACTCCCGCGAGGATAAGGCCATTACCATCATGCAGAACTTCTGCAGGCTCAAGGTGATCATTGCTACGTATATACCGATCTTCATGGATGATCATCAAGCGCTTGCCATCAGCTGATCGAGCTAAAAACCATCTGCCAAATGGATCCTCCATCGGTGATGGGATCACGAATGGCAGGGCAAGGTGTGCATCTGCATTGTAAATGGAGACCAAAAAAAATTAGTGTTTGAATGGCTCAGGAAGACAATAATACCAATAGCTGCAACTTCACATTTGTTGGATCAAATGGAAGATGCAGTCATTATACTTGTATAAAAACTCGAAGAAATAAAGTTGTTCCCATTTGAGATGTATGTTAATTACACTCATATTCATTGATGGTAGATACATGTCTCAACCTTATCGATCCATGATTGTAAAGCTTTGAGTACATCGAATATTCAAATAAATTGAAAGTTTGCATGCATCAATTGATGAAGAGGCCAGGGCTAAGCTCCTTATTCATATTCTGACAAGAGCATGCAGTAACTAATTCAGGAATGCATTCATATACTGCAATAATCTGGTTTGGGTTGAGAGATTAGTGCACTGCATATAGTACTTGTAATTCGTTTGTAGCAA
The DNA here is from genome assembly GCF_019359855.2 of Lolium perenne. NCBI lineage: Eukaryota > Viridiplantae > Streptophyta > Magnoliopsida > Poales > Poaceae > Lolium > Lolium perenne. Next base: position 7,439,867 of record NC_067247.2, read on the forward strand.
TGGTTCGATCAGGTTTGGATAATTAAATGGTGCACGAGTCATTTGAAAGGTGAAAAAAATCTTATTGAGCAATTAGTTAATTCAGTTACAATATATCATGAATGCGCTTGATATTAAAATTTATTGCGAAGTATATCATATGGATTGAAGAATTACCGGCCTGTGATTGATCCCAGCAATATGTGGTGCCGGTCCACCCATCCACCGCAACAATGAAGCCGTTGTGCTCGATGGCGTCACTGTAATCTACACCCCAACTAGCAAGAGAGAATAACCTCCACTCCTGGCTACCATTAGCCAGGTAAGCGAGTCCAGAATTGAATAGAGCGATGAGCTTGTAATCTGAGTAATGTCCAGCTTTTGTGGGCACTTCGCAAATTACAATCTTCAACAAAAACATGGCACGCCCATACGTCATGTACCTTTCAGGAGGCAAGCCGGGGAAGCCAATCCATTCCTCCCGAAAAATGTTGCAAGTTTCCGACGATGGTAGGGAGATTTCTTGGTGCGTGTAGATGTTCGCGAGGAACCAGTTCCCACCACTGTCCACGCCGGCGATCCAGTCGCCGTTCATGCCAACCCAGAATCTATTGTCCATGAACGGCAGGATGGGCATGCGCCGAGGATGGTCGCGGGGCACAGCTTGCTACACCGTGTGGTGCGCACTACTATCATCATAGTGCCAATGGGCAGAATCGGGCATCATCAAGCTGGGTCCATCCCAATGGTGTAGATTCATGTTGTCGGCGACATGGCGGCACAGCGTTTTGGAGCATGCGGCCAGCCGGACGTCGACTGTAACGTCCAGACTCTGGGCAATGAGATTGAACAGCTCGGCGGGGAGCTTCCCCCAGTCGCCATACAGCTGGTCGTCGTTCGATGCCGCCATGGAGACGAGATGGATTTAAGAGGGCGGAAGCAAGTATGTGTGATTGGAGATTTGTAGGAGAGTCGAGCGGGAAGAAGGAGTGCTGCGGTTATGCGGAGGGGTGAGGAGAGAAAGCTATGCAAATGGGAGATCTAGAGGATGAAAAAATTTGCTAGCAGCGCTTGGCGAGTGGAGAACGATGATGGAAGTGGAGAGCCAAGGATGGAAACGATGGAGGTGAAGAGTAGGAGTGGATATGACTTTTTTTATTCTTCGGCGTTTGCATCGATGCGCCGAGTAAAACTTCGGCTAGGATAGCACGCCACTACGTCCTGGTGCGATTCTTGTCCCGTCAAATCGGTTTGACCACGAAATGGTTTCTTTATTAGTACAGTATAACTTAATTTTTTCGAACAATATATACTAATCCATTTAATATACTCACTCCGATTCATATTACTTGTCAAATGATATGGATGAATCTTGAACTAAAATGTGTCTAGATATATCCATATTATAGTCTACTAATATGAATCGGAGTTTGTTTGGTTCAAAGGATTTCTAAAGGTATCTTGTACGGAGTAACCCTCCAAAATACCTATGGATTGCTTTCTCTACAATCCTATCTCTTGGTAATATTGCTATGTGTCTATAACAACTATGAAATGAACTCAATCTCAATAGAAATTTCCTTTGTCTTTCCTAATCAAACAACTAGTTATTTTATGTCTTCGTTTACAAATTAAGATAATTTTTAGGTTATAGGTAATCATCGAGCTTATGTGATCATCTTTTATGATCAAACTTACTTGATCGGCCGCGGAGCGCAAAGGACTAAAGGAGCAGTGGTGTGCATTAATACGGCCGCATGGGAAGGCACAGCTAGCGACGATGAGACGTATCGCCGACATTGGCCTAGGGAACCGTCGCCACCATTAATAAAAGCTATCCCTTTGGGCACCATGTCTCCCACTACTCGTGTCACGCGCGCATGTAGATTACGGATGGATGAGCTGGGGAAGCCGGATGAGAAAACATGACAACCAGGGGGAAATGAATAAAAATAATACAAAGTCGAAAATATTTCGAAAAATAAACTTTGTAAGAAACTCCATGCGTTTAGAAAATGCGAAGGTAATATGTTGAAACACGTCTAGACCACGTCTAGAACCACCGTCCCAAAGCTTAAGGATTAAATTGATTTTTCGAAAGTCAAACTAAGTTAAGTTTGACTAAGTTTTTACCAAAAGCATTAATATGCAAGATACAAAATCAATATTATTAGATAGAAAATAAATTATAGTTTCATATGGTGTCTACAAAATATTATATGTCTTTGATAGATTCTTTTAAGAGTTTTGTCGAACTTTACTTGGTTTGACTTTTCAAGATAAATATACTAAGCTTTAAGCATTGGAACGGAGGTATTTTTGAAGCACCTACATGTCTTTAGAAGACAAAAGAAAACATGGAGTAAGGTTGTTTTTGTGCAAAAGTTAACGTCAAAATCTGGTTATTTGTGTAAAAAGAATCTCAAATTGTGTTATGTGCAAAACTGCACCAACAAGTGGTGGTATGTGCAATTTCCTCCGTCACACAAAAGGCAAGCCATTGATACATACTTAATTGTGAATAATTACAAAAGTAGTAGGCAACTAATAAGCGCACATGATTAAACTGCTATGCGAGATCTTCAGCCACCGAAGTCGTTCCCGCGCCTCTCTAGCATTGAAAATCACGCGTTCTGCGACTTCCATCAAAGAGACAAGCTGAGCTTTGATCCGTTCTCCCAGATGAATGGCCTCGTCACAACTCCTACGAGCACGAGGCCGTGATCTCATCCACTTCTAGGAAAGACACCGCACGCTGTGCAGAAATATCTTGATCCCTAACTCTCTGTTCTCCTCCCGCATGCTTTGGCAAGATCCAACTTCATCCTTCGACGGGATAAGCAAGGGGAGTGATCCTGCCAAAGGTAACAACAAACATATCGAGCGTTACCGGCAAGCGAAGGGCACAAATTGGCTGATTAACGAATGTGGTCACAAACATGTAGGACAGACTTAAGTGGTGTCTACATGTCAGTGACTCGAAGTACCCAAAAACCAGCAACCCAAAGTCAGCTAATATTAACCTCCGTCTTCAGCTCCTTCATCCTCTTGAACGGCGGGAAGCTGGCAACTTATCTTCTTCTACGACCTCTCGGCTGGAACCGACGTCGAAGGATGAGAGATCCTGCGAACGGATGTGCTTTGCGCTGCGCGTGCGATTCACCAGGGCGCTTACGGCGTAACTCGGAGTTCTCGGCGCCGAGATGCGGAAGTTCCGCTCCGGGGCCTTGTTGACCCTAAGCCGAGATAGCTCTGTGTAAGCCGGACGAAAAACGTTCAAAATGTTACAGATCAGGCATATCATTACCGGTGCAAACGAGGTAAGTGAATCTCAGGATCTCGCCCAACGACAGCGGTTGGTCCAATGCCACCACATCTTCTCCGAGATTGACTAACTCCTTTACATCATCTTCTCCGAGCATTGACTATCTCCTTTACATCATCTTCTGCTCAGAGCTTGACCATCTCCTTTACATCATCTTCTCTGCGAGCTTGATCATCTGCCTCACATCATCTTCTCCGGCGATATCGACACTCTCTGCGGAAGATAACGAGATATAAGTCCGAGTATTAGCGACAAAACGAAGGTAATTAAAAGAGGCGTAGTAACCCTTGTGTCCTGGCTCATCAACGGCGGGGACGCTGAGCCCGCATCGTCTCCTCCGAGATCTCCCTTCGGAGGCGAGGATTGTTAGAGACGGTGTACTTCTGGTAGTAGTATTTATGCGTGGGGGCGCCGAGGGGCCGAGAAGCTAGGACTGCATCTTCTCCTCCGAGCTCTTCCTTGGTAGACATGACAAATGAAACGAGGTGTGAGGGCGTAAGGTATAAAAATGGCGGACGGCCGCCCCGCCTCGGCCCTCCAAGGCTTATTTTTTGCCTTACTAAACTAAAAAACATATTTTGCGTCTCACACGTCTGCCCTAAGAGGGCTGCAGGGTCCCATACATGCAGGTCCCACACTTTAGTGAGCACAAGTCATGTGCGGTAGGTAGGCAAACTTCCAACAATCTTCTTTGTCAAGTACTCAAGTGAAAACACGTCGTCAAGACTCTCTCTCTCTCTCTCTCTCCCCCCTTTTGTCATTGAAAAAAAAGAATATTAGACGGGCGCGTAGCACACTGCAGGGGCGATTTTGACAAAGTAACCCTTTTGGCGAAGAAAAACATAGAATAAGCCACACAAAAAGGTTAGTCCGAGTGAAATAGATTGCTCGAGAGGCTCGATCCGTGTTTTTCTTTGCCAAAAGGGTTATTTACTGTCAAAATCGCCGCAATGCGGGTTTGCGTACTGAAAAACCTTGCGTGCCGATCAACATCACTTCCCGGAAAGGTTGAAGCATTTCGAGGCCGTGACTGCTCTCCCTTCCTCTTCTCCTTCCGTGTGACCCTCTTCCACCTTTTATCCTTTGCAACATTTGCAAAAAATTGTCCGTGACTTGTGCTCCTTGAAGTGTGGGACCTCACGCATGGGAACCACACGTAAGTGACAGACTGTTGGTGTAATAATTCGGGTGATCATTATCTTTGTATTAGAACTCCGTACAAAGTTTCGTATGGATTCAAGGGTAGGAAAGCCAAGTTAACTCATTTACATGACATTATTTTTTCCATGAACCCAAGTTAACTCATCTAACACTTGGTACATTTTGGTTATATATTCGAAATTTTAATTGAAACTTGTTGGTCATGCCATTTTACTACTCGCCTAACACTTTTCCGCGTGTGAAGGGATGGTGGGACCCCAAAAAACTTGCAAATACGAGCTAAATTTGTGGGACCCCAAAAAACTTGCAAATACGAGCGCTTCATCCAAAAGAAACACACTCGTTTCCCCTACCACCACCACCACCCCATGATTTTGACCTAAATTTGAAATCAAGCCAAAGGTGGTTCAAAACCGGCAATCGGAAAGCATGGATTGTGCGTCTTTTTTCTATATAGCTAGGGAAGATAGCAGACATGCCATACCAATGTTTTAGAAAAGAGAGCTTTTACTTGTGCATTTTGGGTTGTCGCGCATAAATGTGCTTTTACTTGTCTGCCACCAATTAATCCAATTCTCATTTGTGGGGAAACATGAAACTAGATGGCCATTTCCAAAGTTTCATGAATTATCTCAATGTGAATCCATATATGTACCATTTTTGGGGGCTAAATTGCTTAAATGCAAATTTGAACGATTGCATAGATGAAGTACATATCAAACAAATAAGCTGAAAAAATACGAGAGGTGTGTGACCCGATATGCGGAGCCATGGTACAAGAGATATAATGGCTAACCACACGAGCCCCTTCGTCCAACTAGCTAGCACAAAACAAGGGTGAGCGTCATGAGATTGATCGACATCAATTTCAGAACATGCCAAAGTTATTGTGGGGCTCGATATAAAAAAGCTCGAAACAAAGCATGAATATTGAGTCATATCATTTGTGGTTTACATACTACCTCTATATATATATATGACAATACCAAATGAACGTGTGGCATATATATACACACTTGTATATCCTCTTTTAGAAGAACCACCTGCACAGTTTCGGCACCACATGTGTGTTTGAGTACAAGTTCCACTCACTTCCCAAAAGTGTGTGAGCATTGTATTAAGTACTACAAGAAAACAATGGCAAACCTTTGAATCCCATGACTGATTTTTTGTTGTAGTGATATATAGATTTATAAGTGTTTAGGGTTAGGGGGTTAGGGTTTATAGAGATGATGCACATATTTTGATTTCACGCTTGTGATGTACAATACTACATAAGTAAGAAATTAATTAAACAAGCATGACCTTTGTTAGAATAACATTTAACATGTTCTCTCACCATTCATATATGTTGGAGTTTGCCTTGCTTCTTCAATTTCCCACGTGCACATGTTACTACGAGAACCAAGGCAAACTTTTAAATCATTGTTGGGACTGGCTAGATGCACCACCATGCCCAATTTGGGCACATTATAATAAAATATGTCACAAATATGGCCATATATAACTATATATATTATTCGGCTTGAAACCCATGAATCTTCATACACGATAGTCCATTTTGTGAAGAAAAAATGTTTTTTATTACCCTATCACGGGTTTCTTATTTTCCCTGTCCACTAGTACACCTACATATGAGCACTCAATGCGGAAGGGTTTCATTTTTTTTATTTCAAAACCAGATCAAAATGGTCGACATGATTATCCATTCAAAGGGGTTGAATATTTCAAGGTACTATCATTGGTTTATGTATATAGTGTAAGTAATATGAATCTAAAAATGATTTTGGGGATTTCTATGACCAAGTTATAACACACCTACATTTCAAATTTGAATTACTTCCAATAAATCAGCATATAGTCATTTAAATGTGTGAAACTGGCTAAAAACACTAAAAATCGTAAAGAGTTGGGAATTGGCACTAAAATATGGCCTAGTTTATCTTAAAAATGTAGAGGCGCCATTTTGACCCGTATCTTATGTACCCCACTCGAAAATGATAAACTATCACGAATTACCATTTATTGTAGGCATTACTTTTCACGGTAAAATGATAAACTATATCACGAAGTTCCATTTCCGTCAAGATAGTCCGCATTACTTTTTTGTTGAGATATAAACCCCCACAACGGCGGACACAGATTTGGGGTTTTGGGTTTCAAAATGGAAATTTCAAATTGATGAACAAGTTCTAGGCATATTCAAAATAGAAAAAGCATGTATCTACCCCTAACCATAAAGTCGGTCGATCTTACGAAGTCTATTGGTTTCAAACATGGAAATTTCAAGAACCTCCCAAAAGCTTCATTTTAGAGTGACTAAAAAAGATCCATGCTTGCCTTTTCATTTTCATGTTTTAAAATTGTTTAAATCTTGGTCGATCAAACCTAGCTATTATTCAACAAAGATTCAAATGGGCATAAAATTAAAAAAAACAGAAAATGAAAACCAAAGCACATAGCCTTCTTATGTCATATATAGTAAGAATTCAAGTTGATCAACAAGGTCTAGACATATTCAAAACAGAAAAAAGCATGTATCGATCTACCCCTAACCCTTAACTTTGTCTTATGAAGTCAAGCATGAAGAGAAGTGGTTTTGGGTTACAAACATTATATTGAGATTTCAAGATCGACCCCCCCAAAAGCTTCATTTTAGAATGACTAAGAAGGATCCATGCTTGCCTTTTCATTTTCATGTGTTTTAAACTTGCTAAAATCTTGGTCAAACCTAGGACTTGACCAAGATTCAAATGGGCATAAACATTCAGAAAAAATCAAAAAATGAAAACCAAAGCACATAGCCTTCTTATGTCATATATATATAGTAAGCATTCAAGTTGATCGATATGAACAAGGTCTAGACATATTCAAAACAGAAAAAGCATGTATCTACCCCTGGCCCTTAACTATATATGTCTTATGAAGTCAAGCATGAAGAGAAGTGGTTATTTTGGGTTTCAAACATGGAAATTTCAAAAACTTCCCACCAAAAGCTTAATTTTAGAGTGAATAAGAAGGATCCAAGCTTAATTACCTTTTCATTTTCAGGATTTATGCTTGTTTAAATCTTGGTCAAACATAGGATTTGACCAACACACATATAGTCTTCTTATGTCATATAGTAAGCATTCAAGTTGATAAATAAGCATGCATGTCTAGACATATTCAAATTAACCCGACAAATCATGTATCTACCCCTAACACCCTAAACTCTGTCTTATGAAGTCAACCATGAAGAGAAGTGGTTTTGGGTTTCAAACATTGAGATTTCAAGAACCCCCCAAAAGCTTCATTCTAGAATGACTAAGAAGGATCCAGGCTTACCTTTTCATTTTATGTTTTAAACTTGTTTAAATCTTGGTCAAACCTAGGATTTGACAAGATTCAAATGGGCATAAACATTAATTCAGAAAAAAACAAAAAAATGAAAATACAACGCACATATAGTCTTCTTATGTCATATAGTAAGCATTCAAGTTGATAAACAAGCATGTCTAGACATATTCAAACCCGACAAATCATGTATCGATCTACCCCCTAACCCTAAACACTCTGTCTTATGAAGTCAACCATGAAGAGAAGTGGCTTACCCTTTTCATTTTCATGTGTTTTAAACTTGCTTAAGTCTTGGTCAAACCTAGGATTTGACCAAGACTCAAATGGGCATAAAAACTCAAACCCGATAAACATTCACCTTTTTCTATATAGTTAGGGTTAGGGTTTATGGTTTATAGAGATCGATGCACATATTTTCATTTCACATTTGTGATGTACAATAATACATAGGTAAGATTCCAAGCATGACCTTTGTTAGAATAACCTTTAACGTGTTCTCTCACCGGCCTTTAGATTCAAATGGGCATAAACATTCAGAAAAAATCAAAAAAAGAAAAACCAAAGCACATAGTCTTCTTATGTCATATAGTAAGAATTGAAGTTGATAAACAAGGTCTAGACATATTCAAACCAGCCAAATCATGTATCTACACCTAACCCTAAACTTTATCTTACGAAGTCAACCATGAAGAGAAATGGTTTTGGGTTTCAAACATGGAAATTTCAAAAACCTCCCAAAAGCTTCATTTTAGAGTGACTAAGAAGGATACAGGCTTACCTTTTCATTTTCATGTTTTAAGTTTGTTTAAATCTTGGTCAAACCTAGGATTTGACCAACAAGATTCAAATGAGCATAAAAATTTAGAAAAAAATCAAAAAAATAGAAAAGAAAAACCAAAGCACATAGTATTCTTAAGTCATATATATAGTAAGCATTCAAATTGATAAACAAGTTCTAGACATATTCAAACCCGACAAATCATGTATCTACCCCTACCCCTAAACTCTTTCTTATGAAGCCAACCATATGAAGAGAAGTGGTTTTGGGTTTCAAACATTGAGATTTAAAAAAAAACCAAAAGCTTCATTTTAGAATGACTAAGAAGGATCCAGGCTTACCTTTTCATTTTCATGTGTTTTAAACTTGCTTAAATCTTGGTCAAACCTAGGATTTGACCAAGATTCAAATGGGCATAAACATGCAGAAAAAAATCAAAAATTGAAAACCAAAGCACATGAATCTTCATACACACTATAGTCCGTCTTGTGAAGACATTTTGTTTTTTACTACCCTATGTCCCTATCACAGGTTTCTTATTTTCCCTGTCAACTAGTACACCTATAAGCACTCAATGCGGAAGGGTTTCATTTTTGAGGTTTTCTTCATTTTCATTTATTTATTTCAAAACCAGGTAAAAATGGTCGACATGATTATCCATGCAAAGGGGTCGAATATTTCTAGGCAGCACATGTGTTTGCCCGTCCAGTGAAACTCGGAGGAAGAGGGATCACACGGAAGGAGACGAAGGGAGAGAAGTGAGTGGGGCCCTCTTATTTATGGTGTACGACCTTTTTCGGGGTTTGTCACTGCGCGGAGGTGCGGCGAGCGAGCGAGGCCGATAATGAGAGAGATGTTTTTTCTTTTTTGAGAGAGAGAGGGACAACCGAAGGATCTGAAGGACTCGAGACTTCCAGTACGCACCAGAGCACAGTTTACAACAAGACACAGAATAAACAGGAAATTTCATCTAAATCCCTAACTTTTACATGGAAGACCCCCAAAGGTGTATCAAAAAAGGCAATCGAAAAGCATGGATTGTTCATCTTTTCTATATAGTTAGGGTTAGGGTTTATGGTTTATAGAGATGCACATATTTTCATTTCACATTTGTGATGTACAATAATACATAGGTAAGATTCCAAGCATGACCTTTGTTAGAATAACCTTTAACGTGTTCTCTCACCTTTAGATTCAAATGGGCATAAACATTCGAGAAAAAAATAAAAATGAAAAACCAAAGCACATAGTCTTCTTATGTCATATAGTAAGAATTGAAGTTGATAAACAAGGTCTAGACATATTCAAACCAGTCAAATCATGTATCAACACCTAACCCTAAACTTTATCTTATGAAGTCAAGCATGAAGAGAAATGGTTTTGGGTTTCAAACATGGAAATTTCAAAAACCTCCCAAAAACTTCATTTTAGAGTGACTAAGAAGGATACAGGCTTACCTTTTCATTTTCATGTTTTAAACTTGTTTAAATCCTGGTCAAAACTAGGATTTGAACGAGATTCAAATGGGTATAAAAAAATAAAAAAACGCACATAGCCTTTTTATGTCATATAATGCATGAGCACTCGAGTTGATAAACATGGTCTAGACATATTCAAACTAGAAAAATCATGTATCTACCCTGGCCCTAACCTTAAACTTTGTATTATGGAGTCAAGCATGAAGAGAAGTGGGGTTTTGGGTTTCAAACATGGAAATTTCAAATTGATGAACAAGTTCTAGGCATATTCAAAACGAGAGAAAGCATGTATCTACCCCTAACCATAAAGTCGGTCGATCTTACGAAGTCTATTGGTTTCAAACATGGAAATTTCAAGAACCTCCCAAAAGCTTCATTTTAGAGTGACTAAAAAGATCCATGCTTGCCTTTTCATTTTCATGTTTTAAAATTGTTTAAATCTTGGTCGATCAAACCTAGCTAGTATTCAACCAAGATTCAAATGGGCATAAAATTAAAAAAAAACAGAAAATGAAAACCAAAGCACATAGCCTTCTTATGTCATATATAGTAAGAATTCAAGTTGATCAGATCAACAAGGTCTAGACATATTCAAAACAGAAAAAAGCATGTATCGATCTACCCCTAACCCTTAACTTTGTCTTATGAAGTCAAGCATGAAGAGAAGTGGTTTTGGGTTAAAAACATTATATTGAGATTTCAAGATCGAACCCGCCCCCAAAAGCTTCATTTTAGAATGACTAAGAAGGATCCAGGCTTGCCTTTTCATTTTCATGTGTTTTAAACTTGCTAAAATCTTGGTCAAACCTAGGACTTGACCAAGATTCAAGTGGGCATAAACATTCAGAAAAAATCAAAAAATGAAAACCAAAGCACATAGCCTTCTTATGTCATATATATATAGTAAGCATTCAAGTTGATCGATATATATGAACAAGGTCTAGACATATTCAAAACAGAAAAAGCATGTATCTACCCCTGGCCCTTAACTATATATGTCTTATGAAGTCAAGCATGAAGAGAAGTGGTTTTGGGTTTCAAACATGGAAATTTCAAAACTTCCCGCCAAAAGCTTAATTTTAGAGTGAATAAGAAGGATCCAAGCTTAATTACCTTTTCATTTTCAGGATTTATGCTTGTTTAAATCTTGGTCAAACATAGGATTTGACCAACACACATATAGTCTTCTTATGTCATATAGTAAGCATTCAAGTTGATAAATAAGCATGCATGTCTAGACATATTCAAATTAACCGACAAATCATGTATCTACCCTAACACCCTAAACTCTGTCTTATGAAGTCAACCATGAAGAGAAGTGGTTTTGGGTTTCAAACATTGAGATTTCAAGAACCCCCCAAAAGCTTCATTCTAGAATGACTAAGAAGGATCCAGGCTTACCTTTTCATTTTATGTTTTAAACTTGTTTAAATCTTGGTCAAACCTAGGATTTGACAAGATTCAAATGGGCATAAACATTAATTCAGAAAAAACAAAAAATGAAAATACAACGCACATATAGTCTTCTTATGTCATATAGTAAGCATTCAAGTTGATAAACAAGCATGTCTAGACATATTCAAACCCGACAAATCATGTATCGATCTACCCCCTAACCCTAAACACTCTGTCTTATGAAGTCAACCATGAAGAGAAGTGGTTTTGGGTTTCAAACATTGAGATTTCAAGAACCCCCAAAAGCTTCACTTTTGAATGACTAAGAAGGATCCAGACTTACCTTTTCATTTTCATGTTTTAAACTTGTTTAAATCTTGGTCAAACCTAGGATTTAACCAAGATTCAATGGGCATAAAAATTCAAAAAACTAGAAAATGTACAAAGCACATAGCCTTTTTATGTCATATAATGAGCATTCAAGTTGATAAACATGGTCTAGACATATTAAAACAAGAAAAATCGTGTATCTACCATGTCCCTAACCCTAAACTCGATCTGTCTTATGAAGTCAAACATGAAGAGAAGTGGTTTTGGGTTTCAAACATGGAAATTTCAATAACCTCCCAAAAACTTCATCTTAGAGTGACTAAGAAGGTTCAATGCTTACCTTTTCATTTTCATGTTTTAAATTAACTTGTTTAAATCTTGGTCAAACATAGGATTGACCAAGATTCAAATGGGCATAAACATTTAGCAAAAATTTAAAAATAAGAAACGAACGCACATATAGTCTTCTTATGTCATATAGTAAGCATTCAAGTTGATAAACAAGCATGTGTAGACATATTCAAACCCGACAAATCATGTATCTACCCCCTAACCCTAAACTAGATTTGTCTTATGAAGTCAAGCATGAAGAGAAATGGTTTTGGGTTTCAAACATGGAAATTTCTAGACCCCCCCAAAGCTTCATTTTAGAGTGACTAATTAAGAAGGATTCAGGCTTACCTTTTCATTTTCATGTTTTAATCTTGTTTAAATCCAAGATTCAAATGGGCATAAAAATTCAAAAAAACATAAAAAATGAAAAACCAAAGCACATAGCCTTCTTATGTCATATATATATAGTAAGCCTTCAAGTTGATGAACAAGGTGTAGACATATTCAAAATAGAAAAAGCATGTATCTACCCCTAACCCTAAACTCGATCTGTCTTATGAAGTCAAACATGAAGAGAAGTGGTTTTGGGTTTCAAACATGGAAATTTCAAAAACATCCCAAAAGCTTAATTTTAGAGTGACTAAAAAGGATCGAAGCTTACCTTTTCATTTTCATGTTTATGCGTGTTTAAATCTTGGTCAAACATAGGATTTGACCAAGATTCAAATGGGCATAAACATTCAGAAAAAAATAAAAAATAAAAAACCAACGCACATTAGTAGCCCAAAATCGAACCAGTAGTTGGATATTTTTGAACTTGATCTGTAGTAGTGGGCAAAACCCTAGATTAACCGATTTAATCATAGATTCGTAGGTCGATTTTTCTACTTTTTTATTATTACTATGCAGCACATGTGTGTTTGCCCGTCGAGTGAAACTCGAAGGAAAAGAGGGATCACTCGGAAGGAGTGAAGAAGGGAGTGCATTATGGTGTCTCCCCTTTTTCGGGTGATGATGTTGGTGTTGTGCAGGTTTTGTCAGTGAGCAGGAGGTGCGAGCGAGCGAGTCGAGCGAGGCCGAGAACGAGAGAGGTTTTTTTTTTTTTGTGAGAGGGACAACCGAAGGATCCTGAAGGACCCAGAGACTTCCAATACGCATCCTCATGCGTCTTCTCTTGACAAAGAAGATGGCTGGGAGTTTGCGTACCTACTGCACGTGACTTGTGCTCATCAAGTGTGGGACCTCACGCATGGGCACCACACGTAAGTGACAGACCTGTTGTGTAAAAGCTCAGTTGATTATTATAGTGCATTAGAACAAAGTTACCTATGGACTAAAGGGTAGGAAATCCAAGTTAACTCATTTACATGACATTAATTTTTCCATGAAGCAAAGTTAACACATCTATCAATTGGTACATTTTGGAGTGACTAAGAAGGAGCCATGCTTACTTATTCGTTTACACGTGTTAAACTTGTTTAAATCTTGCTCAAACCAGACAAATCATGTATCTACCCCCTAACCATAAACTCTCGGTCGATCTTATGAAGCCTAGCATGAAGAGAAGTCGTATTGGTTTCAAACATGGAAATTTCAAGAACCTCCCACGAGCTTCATTTTAGAGTGACTACAAAAGATCCAGGCTTGCCTTTTCATTTTCATGTTTTTAAATTGTTTAAATCTTGGTCAAACCTAGCTAGTATTTGACCAAGATTCAAATGGGCATAAAATTAAAAAACCAGAAAAATGAAAAACCAAAGCACATAGCCTTCTTATGTCATATAAAATAAGCATTCAAGTTGATAAACAAGGTCTAGACATATTCAAAATAGAAAAAGCATGTATCTACCCCTAACCCTTAACTCTGTCTTATGAAGTCAAGCATGAAGAGAAGTGGTTTTGGGTTTCAAACATGGAAATTTCAAAAACTTCCCAAAAGCTTAATTTTAGAGTGACTAGGAAAGGATCCAGGCTTAACTTTTAATTTTCATGTTTCAAGTTTGTTTAAATCTTGGTCAAACCTAGGATTTGACCAACAAGATTCAAATGAGCATAATAATTTAGAAAAAAACAAAAAAAAACCAAAGAACATAGTCTTCTTACGTCATATATATAGTAAGCATTCAAGATGATAAACAAGGTCTAGACATATTCAAACCCGACAAATCATGTATCTACTCCTAACCCTAAACTCTGTCTTATGAAGTCAACCGTGAAGAGAAGTGGTTTTGGGTTTAAACATTGAGATTTCAAGAACACCCCAAAAGCTTCATTTTTAGAATGACTAAGAAGGATCCATGCTTACCTTTTCATTTTCATGTCTTAAACTTGTTTAAATCCTGATCAAAACTAGGATTTGAACGAGATTCAAATGGGTATAAAAAATAAAAAAACGCACATAGCCTTTTTATGTCATATAATGCATGAGCACTCAAGTTGATAAACATGGTCTAGACATATTCAAACTAGAAAAATCATGTATCTACCCTGCTGGCCCTAACCCTAAGAAGGATCCAGGCTTACCCTTTTCATTTTCATGTGTTTTAAACTTGCTTAAGTCTTGGTAAAACCTAGGATTTGACCAAGACTCAAATGGGCATAAAAACTCAAACCCGATAAACATTCACCTTTTTCTATATAGTTAGGGTTAGGGTTTATGGTTTATAGAGATCGATGCACATATTTTCATTTCACATTTGTGATGTACAATAATACATAGGTAAGATTCCAAGCATGACCTTTGTTAGAATAACCTTTGACGTGTTCTCTCACCGGCCTTTAGATTCAAATGGGCATAAACATTCAGAAAAAATCAAAAAAAGAAAAACCAAAGCACATAGTCTTCTTATGTCATATAGTAAGAATTGAAGTTGATAAACAAGGTCTAGACATATTCAAACCAGCCAAATCATGTATCTACACCTAACCCTAAACTTTATCTTATGAAGTCAAGCATGAAGAGAAATGGTTTTGGGTTTCAAACATGGAAATTTCAAAAACCTCCCAAAAGCTTCATTTTAGAGTGACTAAGAAGGATACAGGCTTACCTTTTCATTTTCATGTTTTAAGTTTGTTTAAATCTTGGTCAAACCTAGGATTTGACCAACAAGATTCAAATGAGCATAAAAATTTAGAAAAAAATCAAAAAAAATAGAAAAGAAAAACCAAAGCACATAGTATTCTTAAGTCATATATATAGTAAGCATTCAAATTGATAAACAAGTTCTAGACATATTCAAACCCGACAAATCATGTATCTACCCCTAACCGTAAACTCTTTCTTATGAAGCCAACCATATGAAGAGAAGTGGTTTTGGGTTTCAAACATTGAGATATAAAAAAAAACCAAAAGCTTCATTTTAGAATGACTAAGAAGGATCCAGGCTTACCTTTTCATTTTCATGTGTTTTAAACTTGCTTAAATCTTGGTCAAACCTAGGATTTGACCAAGATTCAAATGGGCATAAACATGCAGAAAAAAATCAAAAATTGAAAACCAAAGCACATGAATCTTCATACACACTATAGTCCGTCTTGTGAAGACATTTTGTTTTTTACTACCCTATGTCCCTATCACAGGTTTCTTATTTTCCCTGTCAACTAGTACACCTATAAGCACTCAATGCGGAAGGGTTTCATTTTTGAGGTTTTCTTCATTTTCATTTATTTATTTCAAAACCAGGTAAAAATGGTCGACATGATTATCCATGCAAAGGGGTCGAATATTTCTAGGCAGCACATGTGTTTGCCCGTCCAGTGAAACTCGGAGGAAGAGGGATCACACGGAAGGAGACGAAGGGAGAGAAGTGAGTGGGGCCCTCTTATTTATGGTGTCTGACCTTTTTCAGGGTTTGTCACTGCGCAGGAGGTGCGAGCAAGCGAGCGAGGCCGATAATGAGAGAGATGTTTTTTCTTTTTTTTTGAGAGAGAGAGGGACTACCGAAGGATCCTGAAGGACTCAGACTTCCAATACGCACCAGAGCACAGTTTACAACAAGACACAGAATAAACAGGAAATTTCATCTAAATCCCTAACTTTTACATGGAAGACCCCCAAAGGTGTATCAAAAAAGGCAATCGAAAAGCATGGATTGTTCATCTTTTTCTATATAGTTAGGGTTAGGGTTTATGGTTTATAGAGATGCACATATTTTCATTTCACATTTGTGATGTACAATAATACATAGGTAAGATTCCAAGCATGACCTTTGTTAGAATAACCTTTAACGTGTTCTCTCAC
The DNA here is from genome assembly GCF_019359855.2 of Lolium perenne. Lineage (NCBI taxonomy): Eukaryota > Viridiplantae > Streptophyta > Magnoliopsida > Poales > Poaceae > Lolium > Lolium perenne. Next base: position 7,456,225 of record NC_067247.2, read on the forward strand.
CTTTAGATTCAAATGGGCATAAACATTCAGAAAAAAATAAAAAAATGAAAAACCAAAGCACATAGTCTTCTTATGTCATATAGTAAGAATTGAAGTTGATAAACAAGGTCTAGACATATTCAAACCAGTCAAATCATGTATCAACACCTAACCCTAAACTTTATCTTATGAAGTCAAGCATGAAGAGAAATGGTTTTGGGTTTCAAACATGGAAATTTCAAAAACCTCCCAAAAACTTCATTTTAGAGTGACTAAGAAGGATACAGGCTTACCTTTTCATTTTCATGTTTTAAACTTGTTTAAATCCTGGTCAAAACTAGGATTTGAACGAGATTCAAATGGGTATAAAAAAATAAGAAAACGCACATAGCCTTTTTATGTCATATAATGCATGAGCACTCAAGTTGATAAACATGGTCTAGACATATTCAAACTATAAAAATCATGTATCTACCCTGGCCCTAACCTTAAACTTTGTATTATGGAGTCAAGCATGAAGAGAAGTGGGGTTTTGGGTTTCAAACATGGAAATTTCAAATTGATGAACAAGTTCTAGGCATATTCAAAACAGAGAAAGCATGTATCTACCCCCTAACCATAAAGTCGGTCGATCTTACGAAGTCTATTGGTTTCAAACATGGAAATTTCAAGAACCTCCCAAAAGCTTCATTTTAGAGTGACTAAAAAAGATCCATGCTTGCCTTTTCATTTTCATGTTTTAAAATTGTTTAAATCTTGGTCGATCAAACCTAGCTAGTATTCAACCAAGATTCAAATGGGCATAAAATTAAAAAAAAACAGAAAATGAAAACCAAAGCACATAGCCTTCTTATGTCATATATAGTAAGAATTCAAGTTGATCAGATCAACAAGGTCTAGACATATTCAAAACAGAAAAAAGCATGTATCGATCTACCCCTAACCCTTAACTTTGTCTTATGAAGTCAAGCATGAAGAGAAGTGGTTTTGGGTTAAAAACATTATATTGAGATTTCAAGATCGAACCCGCCCCAAAAGCTTCATTTTAGAATGACTAAGAAGGATCCAGGCTTGCCTTTTCATTTTCATGTGTTTTAAACTTGCTAAAATCTTGGTCAAACCTAGGACTTGACCAAGATTCAAGTGGGCATAAACATTCAGAAAAAATCAAAAAATGAAAACCAAAGCACATAGCCTTCTTATGTCATATATATATAGTAAGCATTCAAGTTGATCGATATATATGAACAAGGTCTAGACATATTCAAAACAGAAAAAGCATGTATCTACCCCTGGCCCTTAACTATATATGTCTTATGAAGTCAAGCATGAAGAGAAGTGGTTTTGGGTTTCAAACATGGAAATTTCAAAAACTTCCCGCCAAAAGCTTAATTTTAGAGTGAATAAGAAGGATCCAAGCTTAATTACCTTTTCATTTTCAGGATTTATGCTTGTTTAAATCTTGGTCAAACATAGGATTTGACCAACACACATATAGTCTTCTTATGTCATATAGTAAGCATTCAAGTTGATAAATAAGCATGCATGTCTAGACATATTCAAATTAACCCGACAAATCATGTATCTACCCCTAACACCCTAAACTCTGTCTTATGAAGTCAACCATGAAGAGAAGTGGTTTTGGGTTTCAAACATTGAGATTTCAAGAACCCCCCAAAAGCTTCATTCTAGAATGACTAAGAAGGATCCAGGCTTACCTTTTCATTTTATGTTTTAAACTTGTTTAAATCTTGGTCAAACCTAGGATTTGACAAGATTCAAATGGGCATAAACATTAATTCAGAAAAAAACAAAAAATGAAAATACAACGCACATATAGTCTTCTTATGTCATATAGTAAGCATTCAAGTTGATAAACAAGCATGTCTAGACATATTCAAACCCGACAAATCATGTATCGATCTACCCCCTAACCCTAAACACTCTGTCTTATGAAGTCAACCATGAAGAGAAGTGGTTTTGGGTTTCAAACATTGAGATTTCAAGAACCACCCAAAAGCTTCACTTTTGAATGACTAAGAAGGATCCAGACTTACCTTTTCATTTTCATGTTTTAAACTTGTTTAAATCTTGGTCAAACCTAGGATTTAACCAAGATTCAATGGGCATAAAAATTCAAAAAACTAGAAAATGTACAAAGCACATAGCCTTTTTATGTCATATAATGAGCATTCAAGTTGATAAACATGGTCTAGACATATTAAAACAAGAAAAATCGTGTATCTACCATGTCCCTAACCCTAAACTCGATCTGTCTTATGAAGTCAAACATGAAGAGAAGTGGTTTTGGGTTTCAAACATGGAAATTTCAATAACCTCCCAAAAACTTCATCTTAGAGTGACTAAGAAGGTTCAATGCTTACCTTTTCATTTTCATGTTTTAAATTAACTTGTTTAAATCTTGGTCAAACATAGGATTGACCAAGATTCAAATGGGCATAAACATTTAGCAAAAATTTAAAAATAAGAAATGAACGCACATATAGTCTTCTTATGTCATATAGTAAGCATTCAAGTTGATAAACAAGCATGTGTAGACATATTCAAACCCGACAAATCATGTATCTACCCCCTAACCCTAAACTAGATTTGTCTTATGAAGTCAAGCATGAAGAGAAATGGTTTTGGGTTTCAAACATGGAAATTTCTAGACCCCCCCCCAAAGCTTCATTTTAGAGTGACTAATTAAGAAGGATTCATGCTTACCTTTTCATTTTCATGTTTTAATCTTGTTTAAATCCAAGATTCAAATGGGCATAAAAATTCAAAAAAACATAAAAAATGAAAAACTAAAGCACATAGCCTTCTTATGTCATATATATATAGTAAGCCTTCAAGTTGATGAACAAGGTGTAGACATATTCAAAATAGAAAAAGCATGTATCTACCCCCTAACCCTTAACTCTGTCTTATGAAGTCAGGCATGAAGAGAAGTGGTTTTGGGTTTCAAACATGGAAATTTCAAAAACATCCCAAAAGCTTAATTTTAGAGTGACTAAAAAGGATCGAAGCTTACCTTTTCATTTTCATGTTTATGCGTGTTTAAATCTTGGTCAAACATAGGATTTGACCAAGATTCAAATGGGCATACACATTCAGAAAAAAATAAAAAATAAAAAACCAACGCACATTAGTAGCCCAAAATCGAACCAGTAGTTGGATATTTTTGAACTTGATCTGTAGTAGTGGGCAAAACCCTAGATTAACCGATTTAATCATAGATTCGTAGGTCGATTTTTCTACTTTTTTATTATTACTATGCAGCACATGTGTGTTTGCCCGTCGAGTGAAACTCGAAGGAAAAAGAGGGATCACTCGGAAGGAGTGAAGAAGGGAGTGCATTATGGTGTCTCCCCTTTTTCGGGTGATGATGTTGACTGTTGTGCAGGTTTTGTCAGTGAGCAGGAGGTGCGAGCGAGCGAGTCGAGCGAGGCCGAGAACGAGAGAGGTTTTTTTTTTTGTGAGAGGGACAACCGAAGGATCCTGAAGGACCCAGAGACTTCCAATACGCATCCTCATGCGTCTTCTCTTGACAAAGAAGATGGCTGGGAGTTTGCGTACCTACTGCACATGACTTGTGCTCACTGAAGTGTGGGACCTCACGCATGGGCACCACACGTAAGTGACAGACCTGTTGTGTAAAAGCTCAGTTGATTATTATAGTGCATTAGAACAAAGTTACCTATGGACTAAAGGGTAGGAAATCCAAGTTAACTCATTTACATGACATTAATTTTTCCATGAAGCAAAGTTAACACATCTATCAATTGGTACATTTTGGAGTGACTAAGAAGGAGCCATGGTTACTTATTCGTTTACACGTGTTAAACTTGTTTAAATCTTGCTCAAACCAGACAAATCATGTATCTACCCCCTAACCATAAACTCTCGGTCGATCTTATGAAGCCTAGCATGAAGAGAAGTCGTATTGGTTTCAAACATGGAAATTTCAAGAACCTCCCACGAGCTTCATTTTAGAGTGACTACAAAAGATCCAGGCTTGCCTTTTCATTTTCATGTTTTTAAATTGTTTAAATCTTGGTCAAACCTAGCTAGTATTTGACCAAGATTCAAATGGGCATAAAATTAAAAAACCAGAAAAATGAAAAACCAAAGCACATAGCCTTCTTATGTCATATAAAATAAGCATTCAAGTTGATAAACAAGGTCTAGACATATTCAAAATAGAAAAAGCATGTATCTACCCCTAACCCTTAACTCTGTCTTATGAAGTCAAGCATGAAGAGAAGTGGTTTTGGGTTTCAAACATGGAAATTTCAAAAACTTCCCAAAAGCTTAATTTTAGAGTGACTAGGAAAGGATCCAGGCTTAACTTTTAATTTTCATGTTTCAAGTTTGTTTAAATCTTGGTCAAACCTAGGATTTGACCAACAAGATTCAAATGAGCATAATAATTTAGGAAAAAAAACAAAAAAAACCAAAGAACATAGTCTTCTTACGTCATATATATAGTAAGCATTCAAGATGATAAACAAGGTCTAGACATATTCAAACCCGACAAATCATGTATCTACTCCTAACCCTAAACTCTGTCTTATGAAGTCAACCGTGAAGAGAAGTGGTTTTGGGTTTAAACATTGAGATTTCAAGAACACCCCAAAAGCTTCATTTTTAGAATGACTAAGAAGGATCCATGCTTACCTTTTCATTTTCATATCTTAAACTTGTTTAAATCCTGATCAAAACTAGGATTTGAACGAGATTCAAATGGGTATAAAAAATAAAAAAATGCACATAGCCTTTTTATGTCATATAATGCATGAGCACTCAAGTTGATAAACATGGTCTAGACATATTCAAACTAGAAAAATCATGTATCTACCCTGCTGGCCCTAACCCTAAGAAGGATCCAGGCTTACCCTTTTCATTTTCATGTGTTTTAAACTTGCTTAAGTCTTGGTAAAACCTAGGATTTGACCAAGACTCAAATGGGCATAAAAACTCAAACCCGATAAACATTCACCTTTTTCTATATAGTTAGGGTTAGGGTTTATGGTTTATAGAGATCGATGCACATATTTTCATTTCACATTTGTGATGTACAATAATACATAGGTAAGATTCCAAGCATGACCTTTGTTAGAATAACCTTTGACGTGTTCTCTCACCGGCCTTTAGATTCAAATGGGCATAAACATTCAGAAAAAATCAAAAAAATGAAAAACCAAAGCACATAGTCTTCTTATGTCATATAGTAAGAATTGAAGTTGATAAACAAGGTCTAGACATATTCAAACCAGCCAAATCATGTATCTACACCTAACCCTAAACTTTATCTTATGAAGTCAAGCATGAAGAGAAATGGTTTTGGGTTTCAAACATGGAAATTTCAAAAACCTCCCAAAAGCTTCATTTTAGAGTGACTAAGAAGGATACAGGCTTACCTTTTTCATTTTCATGTTTTAAGTTTGTTTAAATCTTGGTCAAACCTAGGATTTGACCAACAAGATTCAAATGAGCATAAAAATTTAGAAAAAAATCAAAAAAAATAGAAAAGAAAAACCAAAGCACATAGTATTCTTAAGTCATATATATAGTAAGCATTCAAATTGATAAACAAGTTCTAGACATATTCAAACCCGACAAATCATGTATCTACCCCTAACCCTAAACTCTTTCTTATGAAGCCAACCATATGAAGAGAAGTGGTTTTGGGTTTCAAACATTGAGATTTTAAACCAAACCAAAAGCTTCATTTTAGAATGACTAAGAAGGATCCAGGCTTACCTTTTCATTTTCATGTGTTTTAAACTTGCTTAAATCTTGGTCAAACCTAGGATTTGACCAAGATTCAAATGGGCATAAACATTCAGAAAAAAATCAAAAATTGAAAACCAAAGCACATGAATCTTCATACACACTATAGTCCGTCTTGTGAAGACATTTTGTTTTTTACTACCCTATGTCCCTATCACAGGTTTCTTATTTTCCCTGTCAACTAGTACACCTATAAGCACTCAATGCGGAAGGGTTTCATTTTTGAGGTTTTCTTCATTTTCATTTATTTATTTCAAAACCAGGTAAAAATGGTCGACATGATTATCCATGCAAAGGGGTCGAATATTTCTAGGCAGCACATGTGTTTGCCCGTCCAGTGAAACTTCGGAGGAAGAGGGATCACACGGAAGGAGACGAAGGGAGAGAAGTGAGTGGGGCCCTCTTATTTATGGTGTCGACCTTTTTTCGGGGTTTGTCACGCGCAGAGGTGCGACGAGCGAGCGAGGCCGATAATGAGAGAGATGTTTTTCTTTTTTGAGAGAGAGAGAGGGACAACCGAAGGATCCTGAAGGACTCGAGACTTCCAAGACGCACCGAGCACGATTTACAACAAGACACAGAATAAACAGGAAATTTCATCTAAATCCCTAACTTTTACATGGAAGACCCCCAAAGGTGTATCAAAAAAGGCAATCGAAAAGCATGGATTGTTCATCTTTTTCTATATAGTTAGGGTTAGGGTTTATGGTTTATAGAGATGCACATATTTTCATTTCACATTTGTGATGTACAATAATACATAGGTAAGATTCCAAGCATGACCTTTGTTAGAATAACCTTTAACGTGTTCTCTCACCTTTAGATTCAAATGGGCATAAACATTCAGAAAAAATAAAAAAATGAAAAACCAAAGCACATAGTCTTCTTATGTCATATAGTAAGAATTGAAGTTGATAAACAAGGTCTAGACATATTCAAACCAGTCAAATCATGTATCAACACCTAACTCTAAACTTTATCTTATGAAGTCAAGCATGAAGAGAAATGGTTTTGGGTTTCAAACATGGAAATTTCAAAAACCTCCCAAAAACTTCATTTTAGAGTGACTAAGAAGGATACAGGCTTACCTTTTCATTTTCATGTTTTAAACTTGTTTAAATCCTGGTCAAAACTAGGATTTGAACGAGATTCAAATGGGTATAAAAAAATAAAAAAACGCACATAGCCTTTTTATGTCATATAATGCATGAGCACTCAAGTTGATAAACATGGTCTAGACATATTCAAACTAGAAAAATCATGTATCTACCCTGGCCCTAACCTTAAACTTTGTATTATGGAGTCAAGCATGAAGAGAAGTGGGGTTTTGGGTTTCAAACATGGAAATTTCAAATTGATGAACAAGTTCTAGGCATATTCAAAACAGAGAAAGCATGTATCTACCCCCTAACCATAAAGTCGGTCGATCTTACGCAGTCTATTGGTTTCAAACATGGAAATTTCAAGAACCTCCCAAAAGCTTCATTTTAGAGTGACTAAAAAAGATCCATGCTTGCCTTTTCATTTTCATGTTTTAAAATTGTTTAAATCTTGGTCGATCAAACCTAGCTAGTATTCAACCAAGATTCAAATGGGCATAAAATTAAAAAAAAACAGAAAATGAAAACCAAAGCACATAGCCTTCTTATGTCATATATAGTAAGAATTCAAGTTGATCAGATCAACAAGGTCTAGACATATTCAAAACAGAAAAAGCATGTATCGATCTACCCCTAACCCTTAACTTTGTCTTATGAAGTCAAGCATGAAGAGAAGTGGTTTTGGGTTAAAAACATTATATTGAGATTTCAAGATCGAACCCGCCTTCAAAAGCTTCATTTTAGAATGACTAAGAAGGATCCAGGCTTGCCTTTTCATTTTCATGTGTTTTAAACTTGCTAAAATCTTGGTCAAACCTAGGACTTGACCAAGATTCAAGTGGGCATAAACATTCAGAAAAAATCAAAAAATGAAAACCAAAGCACATAGCCTTCTTATGTCATATATATATAGTAAGCATTCAAGTTGATCGATATATATGAACAAGGTCTAGACATATTCAAAACAGAAAAAGCATGTATCTACCCCTGGCCCTTAACTATATATGTCTTATGAAGTCAAGCATGAAGAGAAGTGGTTTTGGGTTTCAAACATGGAAATTTCAAAAACTTCCCGCCAAAAGCTTAATTTTAGAGTGAATAAGAAGGATCCAAGCTTAATTACCTTTTCATTTTCAGGATTTATGCTTGTTTAAATCTTGGTCAAACATAGGATTTGACCAGCACACATATAGTCTTCTTATGTCATATAGTAAGCATTCAAGTTGATAAATAAGCATGCATGTCTAGACATATTCAAATTAACCCGACAAATCATGTATCTACCCCTAACACCCTAAACTCTGTCTTATGAAGTCAACCATGAAGAGAAGTGGTTTTGGGTTTCAAACATTGAGATTTCAAGAACCCCCCAAAAGCTTCATTCTAGAATGACTAAGAAGGATCCAGGCTTACCTTTTCATTTTATGTTTTAAACTTGTTTAAATCTTGGTCAAACCTAGGATTTGACAAGATTCAAATGGGCATAAACATTAATTTAGAAAAAACAAAAAAATGAAAATACAACGCACATATAGTCTTCTTATGTCATATAGTAAGCATTCAAGTTGATAAACAAGCATGTCTAGACATATTCAAACCCGACAAATCATGTATCGATCTACCCCTAACCCTAAACACTCTGTCTTATGAAGTCAACCATGAAGAGAAGTGGTTTTGGGTTTCAAACATTGAGATTTCAAGAACCCCCAAAAGCTTCACTTTTGAATGACTAAGAAGGATCCAGGACTTACCTTTTCATTTTCATGTTTTAAACTTGTTTAAATCTTGGTCAAACCTAGGATTTAACCAAGATTCAATGGGCATAAAAATTCAAAAAACTAGAAAATGTACAAAGCACATAGCCTTTTTATGTCATATAATGAGCATTCAAGTTGATAAACATGGTCTAGACATATTAAAACAAGAAAAATCGTGTATCTACCATGTCCCTAACCCTAAACTCGATCTGTCTTATGAAGTCAAACATGAAGAGAAGTGGTTTTGGGTTTCAAACATGGAAATTTCAATAACCTCCCAAAAACTTCATCTTAGAGTGACTAAGAAGGTTCAATGCTTACCTTTTCATTTTCATGTTTTAAATTAACTTGTTTAAATCTTGGTCAAACATAGGATTGACCAAGATTCAAATGGGCATAAACATTTAGCAAAAATTTAAAAATAAGAAACGAACGCACATATAGTCTTCTTATGTCATATAGTAAGCATTCAAGTTGATAAACAAGCATGTGTAGACATATTCAAACCCGACAAATCATGTATCTACCCCCTAACCCTAAACTAGATTTGTCTTATGAAGTCAAGCATGAAGAGAAATGGTTTTGGGTTTCAAACATGGAAATTTCTAGACCCCCCCCCAAAGCTTCATTTTAGAGTGACTAATTAAGAAGGATTCAGGCTTACCTTTTCATTTTCATGTTTTAATCTTGTTTAAATCCAAGATTCAAATGGGCATAAAAATTCAAAAAAACATAAAAAATGAAAAACCAAAGCACATAGCCTTCTTATGTCATATATATATAGTAAGCCTTCAAGTTGATGAACAAGGTGTAGACATATTCAAAATAGAAAAAGCATGTATCTACCCCCTAACCCTTAACTCTGTCTTATGAAGTCAGGCATGAAGAGAAGTGGTTTTGGGTTTCAAACATGGAAATTTCAAAAACATCCCAAAAGCTTAATTTTAGAGTGACTAAAAAGGATCGAAGCTTACCTTTTCATTTTCATGTTTATGCGTGTTTAAATCTTGGTCAAACATAGGATTTGACCAAGATTCAAATGGGCATAAACATTCAGAAAAAAATAAAAAATAAAAAACCAACGCACATTAGTAGCCCAAAATCGAACCAGTAGTTGGATATTTTTGAACTTGATCTGTAGTAGTGGGCAAAACCCTAGATTAACCGATTTAATCATAGATTCGTAGGTCGATTTTTCTACTTTTTTATTATTACTATGCAGCACATGTGTGTTTGCCCGTCGAGTGAAACTCGAAGGAAAAAGAGGGATCACTCGGAAGGAGTGAAGAAGGGAGTGCATTATGGTGTCTCCCCTTTTTCGGGTGATGATGTTGACTGTTGTGCAGGTTTTGTCAGTGAGCAGGAGGTGCGAGCGAGCGAGTCGAGCGAGGCCGAGAACGAGAGAGGTTTTTTTTTTTTTGTGAGAGGGACAACCGAAGGATCCTGAAGGACCCAGAGACTTCCAATACGCATCCTCATGCGTCTTCTCTTGACAAAGAAGATGGCTGGGAGTTTGCGTACCTACTGCACGTGACTTGTGCTCACTGAAGTGTGGGACCTCACGCATGGGCACCACACGTAAGTGACAGACCTGTTGTGTAAAAGCTCAGTTGATTATTATAGTGCATTAGAACAAAGTTACCTATGGACTAAAGGGTAGGAAATCCAAGTTAACTCATTTACATGACATTAATTTTTCCATGAAGCAAAGTTAACACATCTATCAATTGGTACATTTTGGAGTGACTAAGAAGGAGCCATGCTTACTTATTCGTTTACACGTGTTAAACTTGTTTAAATCTTGCTCAAACCAGACAAATCATGTATCTACCCCCTAACCATAAACTCTCGGTCGATCTTATGAAGCCTAGCATGAAGAGAAGTCGTATTGGTTTCAAACATGGAAATTTCAAGAACCTCCCACGAGCTTCATTTTAGAGTGACTACAAAAGATCCAGGCTTGCCTTTTCATTTTCATGTTTTTAAATTGTTTAAATCTTGGTCAAACCTAGCTAGTATTTGACCAAGATTCAAATGGGCATAAAATTAAAAAACCAGAAAAATGAAAAACCAAAGCACATAGCCTTCTTATGTCATATAAAATAAGCATTCAAGTTGATAAACAAGGTCTAGACATATTCAAAATAGAAAAAGCATGTATCTACCCCTAACCCTTAACTCTGTCTTATGAAGTCAAGCATGAAGAGAAGTGGTTTTGGGTTAAAAACATTATATTGAGATTTCAAGATCGAACCCGCCCCCAAAAGCTTCATTTTAGAATGACTAAGAAGGATCCAGGCTTGCCTTTTCATTTTCATGTGTTTTAAACTTGCTAAAATCTTGGTCAAACCTAGGACTTGACCAAGATTCAAGTGGGCATAAACATTCAGAAAAAATCAAAAAATGAAAACCAAAGCACATAGCCTTCTTATGTCATATATATATAGTAAGCATTCAAGTTGATCGATATATATGAACAAGGTCTAGACATATTCAAAACAGAAAAAGCATGTATCTACCCCTGGCCCTTAACTATATATGTCTTATGAAGTCAAGCATGAAGAGAAGTGGTTTTGGGTTTCAAACATGGAAATTTCAAAAACTTCCCGCCAAAAGCTTAATTTTAGAGTGAATAAGAAGGATCCAAGCTTAATTACCTTTTCATTTTCAGGATTTATGCTTGTTTAAATCTTGGTCAAACATAGGATTTGACCAACACACATATAGTCTTCTTATGTCATATAGTAAGCATTCAAGTTGATAAATAAGCATGCATGTCTAGACATATTCAAATTAACCCGACAAATCATGTATCTACCCCTAACACCCTAAACTCTGTCTTATGAAGTCAACCATGAAGAGAAGTGGTTTTGGGTTTCAAACATTGAGATTTCAAGAACCCCCCAAAAGCTTCATTCTAGAATGACTAAGAAGGATCCAGGCTTACCTTTTCATTTTATGTTTTAAACTTGTTTAAATCTTGGTCAAACCTAGGATTTGACAAGATTCAAATGGGCATAAACATTAATTTAGAAAAAACAAAAAAAATGAAAATACAACGCACATATAGTCTTCTTATGTCATATAGTAAGCATTCAAGTTGATAAACAAGCATGTCTAGACATATTCAAACCCGACAAATCATGTATCGATCTACCCCCTAACCCTAAACACTCTGTCTTATGAAGTCAACCATGAAGAGAAGTGGTTTTGGGTTTCAAACATTGAGATTTCAAGAACCCCCCAAAAGCTTCACTTTTGAATGACTAAGAAGGATCCAGACTTACCTTTTCATTTTCATGTTTTAAACTTGTTTAAATCTTGGTCAAACCTAGGATTTAACCAAGATTCAATGGGCATAAAAATTCAAAAAACTAGAAAATGTACAAAGCACATAGCCTTTTTATGTCATATAATGAGCATTCAAGTTGATAAACATGGTCTAGACATATTAAAACAAGAAAAATCGTGTATCTACCATGTCCCTAACCCTAAACTCGATCTGTCTTATGAAGTCAAACATGAAGAGAAGTGGTTTTGGGTTTCAAACATGGAAATTTCAATAACCTCCCAAAAACTTCATCTTAGAGTGACTAAGAAGGTTCAATGCTTACCTTTTCATTTTCATGTTTTAAATTAACTTGTTTAAATCTTGGTCAAACATAGGATTGACCAAGATTCAAATGGGCATAAACATTTAGCAAAAATTTAAAAATAAGAAACGAACGCACATATAGTCTTCTTATGTCATATAGTAAGCATTCAAGTTGATAAACAAGCATGTGTAGACATATTCAAACCCGACAAATCATGTATCTACCCCCTAACCCTAAACTAGATTTGTCTTATGAAGTCAAGCATGAAGAGAAATGGTTTTGGGTTTCAAACATGGAAATTTCTAGACCCCCCCCCCAAAGCTTCATTTTAGAGTGACTAATTAAGAAGGATTCAGGCTTACCTTTTCATTTTCATGTTTTAATCTTGTTTAAATCCAAGATTCAAATGGGCATAAAAATTCAAAAAAACATAAAAAATGAAAAACTAAAGCACATAGCCTTCTTATGTCATATATATATAGTAAGCCTTCAAGTTGATGAACAAGGTGTAGACATATTCAAAATAGAAAAAGCATGTATCTACCCCCTAACCCTTAACTCTGTCTTATGAAGTCAGGCATGAAGAGAAGTGGTTTTGGGTTTCAAACATGGAAATTTCAAAAACATCCCAAAAGCTTAATTTTAGAGTGACTAAAAAGGATCGAAGCTTACCTTTTCATTTTCATGTTTATGCGTGTTTAAATCTTGGTCAAACATAGGATTTGACCAAGATTCAAATGGGCATAAACATTCAGAAAAAAATAAAAAATAAAAAACCAACGCACATTAGTAGCCCAAAATCGAACCAGTAGTTGGATATTTTTGAACTTGATCTGTAGTAGTGGGCAAAACCCTAGATTAACCGATTTAATCATAGATTCATAGGTCGATTTTTCTACTTTTTTATTATTACTATGCAGCACATGTGTGTTTGCCCGTCGAGTGAAACTCGAAGGAAAAAGAGGGATCACTCGGAAGGAGTGAAGAAGGGAGTGCATTATGGTGTCTCCCTTTTCGGGTGATGATGTTGGCTATGTTGTGCAGGTTTTGTCGGTGAGCAGGAGGTGCGAGCGGCGAGTCAGCGAGGCCGAGAACGAGAGAGGTTTTTTTTTGTGAGAGGGACAACGAAGGATCTGAAGGACCCAGAGACTTCCAATACGCATCCTCATGCGTCTTCTCTTGACAAAGAAGATGGCTGGGAGTTTGCGTACCTACCGCACGTGACTTGTGCTCAGCGAAGTGTGGGACCTCACGCATGGGCACCACACGTAAGTGTGGACTGTTGTGTAAAAGCTCAGTTGATTATTATAGTGCATTAGAACAAAGTTACCTATGGACTAAAGGGTAGGAAATCCAAGTTAACTCATTTACATGACATTAATTTTTCCATGAAGCAAAGTTAACACATCTATCAATTGGTACATTTTGGAGTGACTAAGAAGGAGCCATGCTTACTTATTCGTTTACACGTGTTAAACTTGTTTAAATCTTGCTCAAACCAGACAAATCATGTATCTACCCCCTAACCATAAACTCTCGGTCGATCTTATGAAGCCTAGCATGAAGAGAAGTCGTATTGGTTTCAAACATGGAAATTTCAAGAACCTCCCACAAGCTTCATTTTAGATTGACTACAAAAGATCCAGGCTTGCCTTTTCATTTTCATGTTTTTAAATTGTTTAAATCTTGGTCAAACCTAGCTAGTATTTGACCAAGATTCAAATGGGCATAAAATTAAAAAACCAGAAAAATGAAAAACCAAAGCACATAGCCTTCTTATGTCATATAAAATAAGCATTCAAGTTGATAAACAAGGTCTAGACATATTCAAAATAGAAAAAGCATGTATCTACCCCTAACCCTTAACTCTGTCTTATGAAGTCAAGCATGAAGAGAAGTGGTTTTGGGTTTCAAACATGGAAATTTCGAAAACTTCCCAAAAGCTTAATTTTAGAGTGACTAGGAAAGGATCCAGGCTTAACTTTTAATTTTCATGTTTCAAGTTTGTTTAAATCTTGGTCAAACCTAGGATTTGACCAACAAGATTCAAATGAGCATAATAATTTAGAAAAAAAACAAAAAAAAACCAAGGAACATAGTCTTCTTACGTCATATATATAGTAAGCATTCAAGATGATAAACAAGGTCTAGACATATTCAAACCCGACAAATCATGTATCTACTCCTAACCCTAAACTCTGTCTTATGAAGTCAACCGTGAAGAGAAGTGGTTTTGGGTTTAAACATTGAGATTTCAAGAACACCCCAAAAGCTTCATTTTTAGAATGACTAAGAAGGATCCATGCTTACCTTTTCATTTTCATGTCTTAAACTTGTTTAAATCCTGATCAAAACTAGGATTTGAATGAGATTCAAATGGGTATAAAAAATAAAAAAACGCACATAGCCTTTTTATGTCATATAATGCATGAGCACTCAAGTTGATAAACATGGTCTAGACATATTCAAACTAGAAAATTCATGTATCTACCCTGCTGGCCCTAACCCTAAGAAGGATCCAGGCTTACCCTTTTCATTTTCATGTGTTTTAAACTTGCTTAAGTCTTGGTAAAACCTAGGATTTGACCAAGACTCAAATGGGCATAAAAACTCAAACCCGATAAACATTCACCTTTTTCTATATAGTTAGGGTTAGGGTTTATGGTTTATAGAGATCGATGCACATATTTTCATTTCACATTTGTGATGTACAATAATACATAGGTAAGATTCCAAGCATGACCTTTGTTAGAATAACCTTTGACGTGTTCTCTCACCGGCCTTTAGATTCAAATGGGCATAAACATTCAGAAAAAATCAAAAAAATGAAAAACCAAAGCACATAGTCTTCTTATGTCATATAGTAAGAATTGAAGTTGATAAACAAGGTCTAGACATATTCAAACCAGCCAAATCATGTATCTACACCTAACCCTAAACTTTATCTTATGAAGTCAAGCATGAAGAGAAATGGTTTTGGGTTTCAAACATGGAAATTTCAAAAACCTCCCAAAAGCTTCATTTTAGAGTGACTAAGAAGGATACAGGCTTACCTTTTCATTTTCATGTTTTAAGTTTGTTTAAATCTTGGTCAAACCTAGGATTTGACCAACAAGATTCAAATGAGCATAAAAATTTAGAAAAAAATCAAAAAAATAGAAAAGAAAAACCAAAGCACATAGTATTCTTAAGTCATATATATAGTAAGCATTCAAATTGATAAACAAGTTCTAGACATATTCAAACCCGACAAATCATGTATCTACCCCTAACCCTAAACTCTTTCTTATGAAGCCAACCATATGAAGAGAAGTGGTTTTGGGTTTCAAACATTGAGATATAAAAAAAAACCAAAAGCTTCATTTTAGAATGACTAAGAAGGATCCAGGCTTACCTTTTCATTTTCATGTGTTTTAAACTTGCTTAAATCTTGGTCAAACCTAGGATTTGACCAAGATTCAAATGGGCATAAACATTCAGAAAAAAAATCAAAAATTGAAAACCAAAGCACATGAATCTTCATACACACTATAGTCCGTCTTGTGAAGACATTTTGTTTTTTACTACCCTATGTCCCTATCACAGGTTTCTTATTTTCCCTGTCAACTAGTACACCTATAAGCACTCAATGCGGAAGGGTTTCATTTTTGAGGTTTTCTTCATTTTCATTTATTTATTTCAAAACCAAGTAAAAATGGTCGACATGATTATCCATGCAAAGGGGTCGAATATTTCTAGGCAGCACATGTGTTTGCCCGTCCAGTGAAACTCGGAGGAAGAGGGATCACACGGAAGGAGACGAAGGGAGAGAAGTGAGTGGGGCCCTCTTATTTATGGTGTCGACCTTTTTCGGGGTTTGTCACTTTGCAGGAGGTGCGAGCAAGCGAGCGAGGCCGATAATGAGAGAGATGTTTTTTCTTTTTTTGAGAGAGAGAGAGGGACAACCGAAGGATCCTGAAGGACTCAGACTTCCAATACGCACCAGAGCACAGTTTACAACAAGACACAAAATAAACAGGAAATTTCATCTAAATCCCTAACTTTTACATGGAAGACCCCCAAAGGTGTATCAAAAAAGGCAATCGAAAAGCATGGATTGTTCATCTTTTTCTATATAGTTAGGGTTAGGGTTTATGGTTTATAGAGATGCACATATTTTCATTTCACATTTGTGATGTACAATAATACATAGGTAAGATTCCAAGCATGACCTTTGTTAGAATAACCTTTAACGTGTTCTCTCACCTTTAGATTCAAATGGGCATAAACATTCAGAAAAAAATAAAAAAATGAAAAACCAAAGCACATAGTCTTCTTATGTCATATAGTAAGAATTGAAGTTGATAAACAAGGTCTAGACATATTCAAACCAGTCAAATCATGTATCAACACCTAACCCTAAACTTTATCTTATGAAGTCAAGCATGAAGAGAAATGGTTTTGGGTTTCAAACATGGAAATTTCAAAAACCTCCCAAAAACTTCATTTTAGAGTGACTAAGAAGGATACAGGCTTACCTTTTCATTTTCATGTTTTAAACTTGTTTAAATCCTGGTCAAAACTAGGATTTGAACGAGATTCAAATGGGTATAAAAAATAAAAAACGCACATAGCCTTTTTATGTCATATAATGCATGAGCACTCAAGTTGATAAACATGGTCTAGACATATTCAAACTAGAAAAATCATGTATCTACCCTGGCCCTAACCTTAAACTTTGTATTATGGAGTCAAGCATAAAGAGAAGTGGGGTTTTGGGTTTCAAACATGGAAATTTCAAATTGATGAACAAGTTCTAGGCATATTCAAAACAGAGAAAGCATGTATCTACCCCCTAACCATAAAGTCGGTCGATCTTACTAAGTCTATTGGTTTCAAACATGGAAATTTCAAGAACCTCCCAAAAGCTTCATTTTAGAGTGACTAAAAAAGATCCATGCTTGCCTTTTCATTTTCATGTTTTAAAATTGTTTAAATCTTGGTCGATCAAACCTAGCTATAGTATTCAACCAAGATTCAAATGGGCATAAAATTAAAAAAAAAACAGAAAATGAAAACCAAAGCACATAGCCTTCTTATGTCATATATAGTAAGAATTCAAGTTGATCAGATCAACAAGGTCTAGACATATTCAAAACAGAAAAAAGCATGTATCGATCTACCCCTAATTAACCCTTAACTTTGTCTTATGAAGTCAAGCATGAAGAGAAGTGGTTTTGGGTTACAAACATTATATTGAGATTTCAAGATCGAACCCGCCCCCAAAAGCTTCATTTTAGAATGACTAAGAAGGATCCAGGCTTGCCTTTTCATTTTCATGTGTTTTAAACTTGCTAAAATCTTGGTCAAACCTAGGACTTGACCAAGATTCAAATGGGCATAAACATTCAGAAAAAATCAAAAAATGAAAACCAAAGCACATAGCCTTCTTATGTCATATATATATAGTAAGCATTCAAGTTGATCGATATGAACAAGGTCTAGACATATTCAAAACAGAAAAAGCATGTATCTACCCCTGGCCCTTAACTATATATGTCTTATGAAGTCAAGCATGAAGAGAAGTGGTTTTGGGTTTCAAACATGGAAATTTCAAAAACTTCCCGCCAAAAGCTTAATTTTAGAGTGAATAAGAAGGATCCAAGCTTAATTACCTTTTCATTTTCAGGATTTATGCTTGTTTAAATCTTGGTCAAACATAGGATTTGACCAACACACATATTGTCTTCTTATGTCATATAGTAAGCATTCAAGTTGATAAATAAGCATGCATGTCTAGACATATTCAAATTAACCCGACAAATCATGTATCTACCCCTAACACCCTAAACTCTGTCTTATGAAGTCAACCATGAAGAGAAGTGGTTTTGGGTTTCAAACATTGAGATTTCAAGAACCCCCCAAAAGCTTCATTCTAGAATGACTAAGAAGGATCCAGGCTTACCTTTTCATTTTATGTTTTAAACTTGTTTAAATCTTGGTCAAACCTAGGATTAAACATTAATTGAAAAAAACAAAAAATTAAAATACAACGCACATATAGTCTTCTTATGTCATATAGTAAGCACTCAAGTTGATAAACAAGCATGTCTAGACATATTCAAACCCGACAAATCATGTATCGATCTACCCCCTAACCCTAAACACTCTGTCTTATGAAGTCAACCATGAAGAGAAGTGGGTTTTGGGTTTCAAACATTGAGATTTCAAGAACCCCCCAAAAGCTTCACTTTTGAATGACTAAGAAGGATCCATACTTACCTTTTCATTTTCATGTTTTAAACTTGTTTAAATCTTGGTCAAACCTAGGATTTAACCAACAAGATTCAATGGGCATAAAAATTCAAAAAACCCGAGAAAATGTACAAAGCACATAGCCTTTTTATGTCATATAATGAGCATTCAAGTTGATAAACATGGTCTAGACATATTAAAACAAGAAAAATCATGTATCTACCATGTCCCTAACCCTAAACTCGATCTGTCTTATGAAGTCAAACATGAAGAGAAGTGGTTTTGGGTTTCAAACATGGAAATTTCAATAACCTCCCAAAAACTTCATCTTAGATTGACTAAGAAGGTTCAATGCTTACCTTTTCATTTTCATGTTTTAAATTAACTTGTTTAAATCTTGGTCAAACATAGGATTGACCAAGATTCAAATGGGCATAAACATTCAGCAAAAATATAAAAATACGAAACGAACGCACATATAGTCTTCTTATGTCATATAGTAAGCATTCAAGTTGATAAACAAGCATGTGTAGACATATTCAAACCCGACAAATCATGTATCTACCCCCTAACCCTAAACTAGATTTGTCTTATGAAGTCAAGCATGAAGAGAAATGGTTTTGGGTTTCAAACATGGAAATTTCTAGACCCCCCCAAGCTTCATTTTAGAGTGACTAATTAAGAAGGATTCACGCTTACCTTTTCATTTTCATGTTTTAATCTTGTTTAAATCTTGGTCAAACCTAGGATTTGACCAAGATTCAAATGGGCATAAAAATTCAAAAAAACATAAAAAAATGAAAAACTAAAGCACATAGCCTTCTTATGTCATATATATATAGTAAGCCTTCAAGTTGATGAACAAGGTGTAGACATATTCAAAATAGAAAAAGCATGTATCTACCCCCTAACCCTTAACTCTGTCTTATGAAGTCAGGCATGAAGAGAAGTGGTTTTGGGTTTCAAACATGGCAATTTCAAAAACATCCCAAAAGCTTAATTTTAGAGTGACTAAAAAGGATCGAAGCTTACCTTTTCATTTTCATGTTTATGCGTGTTTAAATCTTGGTCAAACATAGGATTTGACCAAGATTCAAATGGGCATAAACATTCAGAAAAAAATAAAAAATAAAAAACCAACGCACATTAGTAGCCCAAAATCGAACCAGTAGTTGGATATTTTTGAACTTGATCTGTAGTAGTGGGCAAAACCCTAGATTAACCGATTTAATCATAGATTCGTAGGTCGATTTTTCTACTTTTTTATTATTACTATGCAGCACATGTGTGTTTGCCCGTCGAGTGAAACTCGAAGGAAAAAGAGGGATCACTCGGAAGGAGTGAAGAAGGGAGTGCATTATGGTGTCTCCCCTTTTTCGGGTGATGATGTTGACTGTTGTGCAGGTTTTGTCAGTGAGCAGGAGGTGCGAGCGAGCGAGTCGAGCGAGGCCGAGAATGAGAGAGGTTTTTTTTTTGTGAGAGGGACAACCGAAGGATCTGAAGGACCCAGAGACTTCAATACGCATCCTCATGCGTCTTCTCTTGACAAAGAAGATGGCTGGGAGTTTGCGTACCTACTGCACGTGACTTGTGCTCACTGAAGTGTGGGACCTCACGCATGGGCACCACACGTAAGTGACAGACCTGTTGTGTAAAAACTCAGTTGATTATTATAGTGCATTAGAACAAAGTTACCTATGGACTAAAGGGTAGGAAATCCAAGTTAACTCATTTACATGACATTCATTTTTCCATGAAGCAAAGTTAACACATTATCAATTGGTACATTTTGGAGTGACTAAGAAGGATCCATGCTTACTTATTCGTTTACACGTGTTAAACTTGTTTAAATCTTGCTCAAACCTAGGATTTCACCAAGATTCAAATGGGCAGGAAAATAAAAAAACGGAAAAAATGAAAAACCAATGCACATAGTCTTCTTATGTCATATAGTAAGCATGAAGAGAAGTGGGGTTTTGGGTTTCAAACATGGAAATTTCAAATTGATGAACAAGTTCTAGGCATATTCAAAACAGAAAAAGCATGTATCTACCCCCTAACCATAAAGTCGGTCGATCTTACGAAGTCTATTGGTTTCAAACATGGAAATTTCAAGAACCTCCCAAAAGCTTCATTTTAGAGTGACTAAAAAAGATCCATGCTTGCCTTTTCATTTTCATGTTTTAAAATTGTTTAAATCTTGCTCGATCAAACCTAGCTAGTATTCAACCAAGATTCAAATGGGCATAAAATTAAAAGAAAACAGAAAATGAAAACCAAAGCACATAGCCTTCTTATGTCATATATAGTAAGAATTCAAGTTGATCAACAAGGTCTAGACATATTCAAAACATAAAAAAGCATGTATCGATCTACCCCTAACCCTTAACTTTGTCTTATGAAGTCAAGCATGAAGAGAAGTGGTTTTGGGTTACAAACATTATATTGAGATTTCAAGATCGAACCCCCCAAAAGCTTCATTTTAGAATGACTAAGAAGGATCCAGGCTTGCCTTTTCATTTTCATGTGTTTTAAACTTGCTAAAATCTTGGTCAAACCTAGGACTTGACCAAGATTCAAATGGGCATAAACATTCAGAAAAAATCAAAAAATGAAAACCAAAGCACATAGCCTTCTTATGTCATATATATATATAGTAAGCATTCAAGTTGATCGATACGAACAAGGTCTAGACATATTCAAAACAGAAAAAGCATGTATCTACCCCTGGCCCTTAACTATATATGTCTTATGAAGTCAAGCATGAAGAGAAGTGGTTTTGGGTTTCAAACATGGAAATTTCAAAAACTTCCGCCAAAAGCTTAATTTTAGAGTGAATAAGAAGGATCCAAGCTTAATTACCTTTTCATTTTCAGGATTTATGCTTGTTTAAATCTTGGTCAAACATAGGATTTGACCAACACACATATAGTCTTCTTATATATGTCATATAGTAAGCATTCAAGTTGATAAATAAGCATGCATGTCTAGACATATTCAAATTAACCCGACAAATCATGTATCTAGCTACCCCTAACACCCTAAACTCTGTCTTATGAAGTCAACCATGAAGAGAAGTGGTTTTGGGTTTCAAACATTGAGATTTCAAGAACCCCCCAAAAGCTTCATTCTAGAATGACTAAGAAGGATCCAGGCTTACCTTTTCATTTTATGTTTTAAACTTGTTTAAATCGTGGTCAAACCTAGGATTTGACAAGATTCAAATGGGCATAAACATTAATTCAGAAAAAACAAAAGTATGGAGCTTGGGTCCTTCTTGAAATTAAGCTTGGGTCCTTCTTAGTCACTCTAAAATTAAGCTTTTGGGATGTTTTTGAAATTTCCATGTTTGAAACCCAAAACCATTTCTCTTCATGCTTGACTTCATAAGACATAGTTAAGGGTTAGGGGGGTAGATACATGCTTTTATGTTTTGAATATGTCTAGACCTTGTTCATCAACTTGAATGCTTATTGTATATATATATGACATAAGAAGATAGGCTATGTGCTTTGGTTTTCATTTTTTGATTTTTTTGAATGTTTATGCCCATTTGAATCTTGGTCAAATCCTAGGTTTGACCAAGATTTAAGCAAGTTTAAAACACATGAAAATGAAAAGGTAAGAATGGATCCTTCTTAGTCATTCTAAAATGAAGCTTTTGGGGGGTTCTTGATATCTCAATGTTTGAAATCCAAAACCACAACTTCTCTTCATGGTTGACTTCATAAGACATAGTTTAATTAGGGTTAGGGGTAGATACATGATTTGCGAGGTTTGAATATGTCTAGACCTTGTTTATCAACTTGAATGCTTACTATATGACGATAGAAGCAAAGTTTCTTGACAAGCAAATACAAATAATTAACTTGGCATGGATCTTGGAGAAGTCGTCAGTAATTGCCTGGCTTCGTCAGCCACGGATTATCATTCTTCGGGCTCTGCTGATCACTCTTCTTCGTCGTCCACGGATCATCACTCTTCTGCTCATCATCAGTCCACTTCCTCCGCCAATAATCACTACTCTTCGGCGCATCAGTACTCTCCAGCCAGTGCTCATCATTCATCTTCCTCCGCATGCCATGAGGGTCTTGCCTGCCGGGTGTTGTCGCTGGAAGCTGGTGCCTTCAAGCTTGCTAGTTCAGCACTGCACGCTTGCAAGTTCAGCATTTAACCTTGCTATTTCAGCTGCAGCATTTTTCTGTGCACGTTCAGCTTTGATCTCTGCTGCATTGCATGTGTAACACACTTTTCCCCTCAGCGTGTCTTCCTTCTTGCAACTGGGGCAAAACACAAGGTAACGCAGGAAGAACCATATCTTAACGTAGAGCTGGTAGCTCACGTAAGCATCTTTAGCTGCATACTCCAGGTTTAAATCAGACAACGGCCGCTCTTCCCAGTAATTGTGCCTCTCTGTAGGGAATTTGTTCTTCATCTCATTTGTACGACTCGTCGATGATGCTAGTTGCAAGACTAGCCATTCCATCCCTCATTAAATATCCTCTGTCGTTGCGACCTTTGACGTGGACCAATTCCTGGATATCGATCCAGTTCTTACTTGGAATTATAATATTCTCGAAATATAACTTTACAAAATCTTGTCTCTTGTCAACGGTGCAGAACACAATTCCTTGATCTTGAAAGAATGAGCGCAGCAGCGCCTTACATTCCCGTTGGTCCTGAAAGCAAAAAATTTAGTACTTGTGAGATCAACACTCTTGAATAAAATTTGGGACTACGAAGCTAGTCTATGCAATCTCATAGCTTGAATATAAAATTTGAAACTACATAAGTTTAGTAAGTTCATGATCAAAAGTCTGAAAATTATCTAGTCATAATTCATTTAGTACTAATAGAATGCATGAACAACACTTTTATGAAATGTGTAAGTGCATTTGTTTAGTCATTGAAATTTCATTTTGCATCATATAATTTTGAAACTAACAAAAGTCTATTAAATGCAAGATCAAGACTCCGGAAATTTGCTTGTGATAATTAATTTGGTATAATGAAATACAGTACATGCTAGATGAGCATATGGATAGATTCAATTTGATGCAAAAATTTAGTACTTCCGAGATCAACACTTGAATAAAATTTGGGAATACGAATGTTTAGTCTATGCAATCTCATAACTTGAATAAAATTGACATGAGTTTAGTAAGTGCATGATCAAGAGTCTGAAAATTATCTAGTCATAATCCATTTGGTACTAAAAGAATGCATGACCAACACTTTTATGAAATGTGTAATTGCAATTTTTTAGTCACTGAAATATCATTTAATTTGCATCATATAATTTTGAAACTAACAAAAGTCTATTAAATGCAAGATCGGGACTCCGGAAATTTGCTTTGTGATAATTAATTTGGTATAATGAAATCCAGTACATGCTAGTCGAGGGTGACTTGGTTCATCATGCACTAGCGATTAACTAAAATCAGAGCAAGATTAACTAAATCAGAGCAAGATTAAGGTCTACAAACCAGGAATAGTGGCAGACGAGGACGTGGTTCTTCATGGAGAGTTGAACAACGGCGACGTAGTTTTCTAGTTCGTGGTTGGGGTCCTCCGGAGTGTACTCGAGATCCAATCCTACAAATTTGTTCTCGTTTTCTTCCGCATACCACCGCGCGTACATCTCCAGGTAGTTGCTCATCGTCTGCTCCTCGTTTGTGTAGACAACATCGATCTCCTTGCCACCATGGACGGTGAAGGTCCTAATCTGAGTAAAGGGCTGGATGGGCGACGGCGGAAGGAGGCGAGAAGCGGTTGCGGAAGCAGAGGAAGAGGAAGAAGAAGCGTCCATGGCGCAGAGAATGAAGCGGCGAGAATGAAGCGGCGAGAATGAAGAAGCGGCAAGAACTGTCAAGAATGGCGCGGAGGAACAGAGGAGGAAGAAGAGGGTTTTTCGTATAGTGGGAGTGGAACCGTCAAGAAGCGGAGAGGCGGAGGATGCAGAATTTATTACCGGAAATCCATTTTACCTGCTGGCCCCTAATCCACATAAAATTACCGGAAATGGCCCAACCCAGTGGTTTCTACTGCTAGATGGCCCCACACATCAGTGGGTGCCATTTTGCCCCACCCACCCCAAAATGTCCTATACCAAAAGCAACTTTCTCCCCTGTCTCACTCTCTCTCTCCCAACCCAGCCGCCACTGCCGCCTCTTCCTCTCCCAACTCCGTAGGCCACCGCCTCCGCCCCCGTCAAGCAGCATCGCCTCCGTCGGCCAAAGCTCCACTGCCTCCGTCGGCCGAAGCTCAGGTTTGGGGGATGAGCGGGGGATTTTCTAGGGTTTGCCGTACTTAATCTCGGGGGATTTTGGGGTTTCTTTTGTCCGAGCGGCGATTTTCTTAGGGTTTGATCGATTCAAAGTAGATGCTAGTGCTAGCTAGAGTAGATTTTCCTGGTTTAGATTGATTCAAAACATGTGCTAGTGCAGCTAGTGCGAATGTCAATCTGAACCTAAACAACCCAACTTAGTTTTAATTAATGTGTAATTAATAGTTTCATAGTTCTCAAATTGTTCACTTGCTTGTTATTAGGTCGACACCATGGACCCCTATGATTATGAAGTTGCCATTTTGGTCCCATCCAAGAAGCCCGTTGAGGCCATCGACATCAGCTCATCCTCCGAAGGTGAGGATGGTGCTCCAGAGATAGGGTTCACGTTAAGCAAGAGGAAGCTGATGATGCTTTGCGACAATGGATTGTGCAGCTGACCATGAGGAAGTTGCTCCTCCTCCTCCTGCTGATGTCCATCTGACTCGTCGAGGTAAAAAATATATATAGATGCAGGATATAGGTCAAATGCTTAATTAGTCTCGGTTTGGCATAATAGCTAGTCAATTTGTAGCATTCAAGGAATACTTCAGTTTCTATAAATACTGTTGGTTTGATATACTTCAATTTTAGGAAAACTTTAAACTAGGCCTTATTCCCTGGTTTCCTTATATGTAGGTCCCGGGATAGAGGCACGTGAGGAATGGGATGACTTTTGCATGTATCCCAATCTAGTGGAAATGAATCCTACACAAGTTGAAACCACGAGATTTCTTGTTGAACAAAAGCGCCCCGAAATTCGTTTTTATGTGTGCACTATAAAGAGTGCAAGTACCGTGGAAGGCAGTTCCGGAATGGTAAATAATTACTCCATCTCAAGGATGTTTTTGCATCTTTATATGTTGACAATTAATGACTTCATACGAACGAAGTTTTGCATCTTATAATCTGCATACTTCAACCGAAGTTTACCAAGCGGTACATCTCGAAGAATATGCACCTTCCGGATAATGACTTTCAAGTCTCTTACGATGAGAGACATTGTGTGAAAGTGAGGATTTTCCGGGGCAAAGGGAGGGTTGACGGTGAGTGATCACAACTAAGCTGGAAAGCTGTGGTGCGAAGAAGCGAGATGAAGGAAAATGATATCTTTGTGTTTTGGTTCCGCATTCGCGCCCGGGGCGGTCTCATGTTGCATGTCAGGAAGCTCGAGAAATGAGCTAGCAGGCTGAACCTCTCTAATTAAGCTAGTAGTACTATATATATGTGTGTATGAGCTCAAGTAATATGAGCGTTGAAACTCTTATCGATCTGGTACTATCTAATGGCCTGTTGGTCTATGTAATGTGCTCAAGTAAATGAGCGTTGAAGGACCCAGAGACTTCCAATACGCATCCTCATGCGTCTTCTCTTGACAAAGAAGATGGCTGGGAGTTTGCGTACCTACTGCACGTGACTTGTGCTCACTGAAGTGTGGGACCTCACGCATGGGCACCACACGTAAGTGACAGACCTGTTGTGTAAAAACTCAGTTGATTATTATAGTGCATTAGAACAAAGTTACCTATGGACTAAAGGGTAGGAAATCCAAGTTAACTCATTTACATGACATTAATTTTTCCATGAAGCAAAGTTAACACATCTATCAATTGGTACATTTTGGAGTGACTAAGAAGGAGCCATGCTTACTTATTTGTTTACACGTGTTAAACTTGTTTAAATCTTGCTCAAACCTAGGATTTCACCAAGATTCAAATGGGCAGGAAAATAAAAAAACGGAAAAAAATGAAAAACCAATGCACATAGTCTTCTTATGTCATATAGTAAGCATTCAAGATGATAAACAAGGTCTAGACATATTCAAACCAGACAAATCATGTATCTACTCCCTAACGACCCTAAACTATGTCTTATGAAGTAAGGCATGAAGAGAAGTGGTTTTGGGTTTCAAACATGGAATTTTCAAAAACCTCCCAAAAGCTTCATTTTAGAGTGACTAAGAAGGACCGAGAGGCTTACCTTTTCATTTTCATGTTTTAAACTTGTTTAAATCTTGGTCAAACCTAGCTAGTATTTGACCAAGATTCAAATGGGCATAAAATTCAAAAAAATCAGAAAAATGAAAAACCAAAGCACATAGCCTTCTTATGTCATAAAGTAAGAATTCAAGTTGATCAACAAGGTCTAGACATATTCAAAACGAGAAAAAAGCATGTATCGATCGACCCCTAACCCTTAACTCTGTCTTAGGAAGTCAAGCATGAAGAGAAGTGGTTTTGGGTTACAAACATTATATTGAGATTTCAAGATCGAACCCCCAAAAGTTGCTTCATTTTAGAGTGACTAAGAAGGATCCAGAGCTTACCTTTTCGTTTTCATATTTTAAACTTGTTTAAATCCTGGTCAAACCTAGGATTTGACCAAGATTCAAATGGGCATAAAATTCAAAAAAAATAGAAGAATGAAAAACAAAAGCACATAGTCTAGCTTCTTATGTCATATAGATAGTAAGCATTTAAGTAGATAAACAAGGTTTAGACATGTGTTCAAACCAGACAAATCATGTATCTACCCCCTAACCATAAACTCTCGGTCGATCTTATGAAGTCTAGCATGAAGAGAAGTCGTATTGGTTTCAAACATGGAAATTTCAAGAACCTCCCACGAGCTTCATTTTAGAGTGACTACAAAAGATCCAGGCTTGCCTTTTCATTTTCATGTTTTTAAATTGTTTAAATCTTGGTCAAACCTAGCTAGTATTTGACCAAGATTCAAATGGGCATAAAATTAAAAAAACCAGAAAAATGAAAAACCAAAGCACATAGCCTTCTTATGTCATATAAAATAAGCATTCAAGTTGATAAACAAGGTCTAGACATATTCAAAATAGAAAAAGCATGTATCTACCCCTAACCCTTAACTTTGTCTTATGAAGTCAAGCATGAAGAGAAGTGGTTTTGGGTTTCAAACATGGAAATTTCAAAAACTTCCCAAAAGCTTAATTTTAGAGTGACTAGGAAAGGATCCAGGCTTAACTTTTAATTTTCATGTTTCAAGTTTGTTTAAATCTTGGTCAAACCTAGGATTTGACCAACAAGATTCAAATGAGCATAATAATTCAGAAAAAAACAAAAAAAAACCAAAGCACATAGTCTTCTTACGTCATATATATAGTAAGCATTCAAGATGATAAACAAGGTCTAGACATATTCAAACCCGACAAATCATGTATCTACTCCTAACCCTAAACTCTGTCTTATGAAGTCAACCGTGAAGAGAAGTGGTTTTGGGTTTAAGCATTGAGATTTCAAGAACACCCAAAAGCTTCATTTTTAGAATGACTAAGAAGCGGATCCAGGCTTACCTTTTCATTTTCACGTCTTAAACTTGTTTAAATCCTGATCAAAACTAGGATTTGAACGAGATTCAAATGGGTATAAAAAATAAAAAAACGCACATATCCTTTTTATGTCATATAATGCATGAGCACTCAAGTTGATAAACATGGTCTAGACATATTCAAACTAGAACAATCATGTATCTACCCTGCTGGCCCTAACCCTAAGAAGGATCCAGGCTTACCCTTTTCATTTTCATGTGTTTTAAACTTGCTTAAGTCTTGGTCAAACCTAGGATTTGACCAAGACTCAAATGGGCATAAAAACTCAAACCCGATAAACATTCACCTTTTTCTATATAGTTAGGGTTAGGGTTTATGGTTTATAGAGATCGATGCACATATTTTCATTTCACATTTGTGATGTACAATAATACATAGGTAAGATTCCAAGCATGACCTTTGTTAGAATAACCTTTAACGTGTTCTCTCACCGGCCTTTAGATTCAAATGGGCATAAACATTCAGAAAAAATCAAAAAAATGAAAAACCAAAGCACATAGTCTTCTTATGTCATATAGTAAGAATTGAAGTTGATAAACAAGGTCTAGACATATTCAAACCAGCCAAATCATGTATCTACACCTAACCCTAAACTTTATCTTATGAAGTCAAGCATGAAGAGAAATGGTTTTGGGTTTCAAACATGGAAATTTCAAAAACCTCCCAAAAGCTTCATTTTAGAGTGACTAAGAAGGATACAAGCTTACCTTTTCATTTTCATGTTTTAAGTTTGTTTAAATCTTGGTCAAACCTAGGATTTGACCAACAAGATTCAAATGAGCATAAAAATTTAGAAAAAAATCAAAAAAATAGAAAAGAAAAAACCAAAGCACATAGTATTCTTAAGTCATATATATAGTAAGCATTCAAATTGATAAACAAGTTCTAGACATATTCAAACCCGACAAATCATGTATCTACCCCTAACCCTAAACTCTTTCTTATGAAGCCAACCATATGAAGAGAAGTGGTTTTGGGTTTCAAACATTGAGATTTCAAAAAAAAACCAAAAGCTTCATTTTAGAATGACTAAGAAGGATCCAGGCTTACCTTTTCATTTTCATGTGTTTTAAACTTGCTTAAATCTTGGTCAAACCTAGGATTTGACCAAGATTCAAATGGGCATAAACATTCAGAAAAAAATCAAAAATTGAAAACCAAAGCACATGAATATTCATACACACTATAGTCCGTCTTGTGAAGACATTTTGTTTTTTACTACCCTATGTCCCTATCACAGGTTTCTTATTTTCCCTGTCAACTAGTACACCTATAAGCACTCAATGCGGAAGGGTTTCATTTTTGAGGTTTTCTTCATTTTCATTTATTTATTTCAAAACCAGGTAAAAATGGTCGACATGATTATCCATGCAAAGGGGTCGAATATTTCTAGGCAGCACATGTGTTTGCCCGTCCAGTGAAACTCGGAGGAAGAGGGATCACACGGAAGGAGACGAAGGGAGAGAAGTGAGTGGGGCCCTCTTATTTATGGTGTCTGACCTTTTTCAGGGTTTGTCACTGCGCAGGAGGTGCGAGCGAGCGAGCGAGGCCGATAATGAGAGAGATGTTTTTTCTTTTTTTGAGAGAGAGAGGGACAACCGAAGGATCCTGAAGGACTCGAGACTTCCGATGCAGCACTAGAGCACAGTTTACAACAAGACACAGAATAAACAGGAAATTTCATCTAAATCCCTAACTTTTACATGGAAGACCCCCAAAGGTGTATCAAAAAAGGCAATCGAAAAGCATGGATTGTTCATCTTTTTCTATATAGTTAGGGTTAGGGTTTATGGTTTATAGAGATGCACATATTTTCATTTCACATTTGTGATGTACAATAATACATAGGTAAGATTCCAAGCATGACCTTTGTTAGAATAACCTTTAACGTGTTCTCTCACCTTTAGATTCAAATGGGCATAAACATTCAGAAAAAAATAAAAAAAAATGAAAAACCAAAGCACATAGTCTTCTTATGTCATATAGTAAGAATTGAAGTTGATAAACAAGGTCTAGACATATTCAAACCAGTCAAATCATGTATCAACACCTAACCTAAACTTTATCTTATGAAGTCAAGCATGAAGAGAAATGGTTTTGGGTTTCAAACATGGTGTTGACTGCCAAAACCCACCGGCGGGCAGCGGCCTTGTCAACACTAGTAGAGCCGGGAAGAGCCTAGAGCTGCGGCTGGCTGAGACCCCTCCGAGCGACGGCCCGCAATGCTCTTCTGGTCACACGCGGCGATGCGAAGTGCAAGGGCGTGCCACCTGACCTATACCTGGTCAGGAAGGTGATGGGGATGCCTCGCTTAGTTCCTGCATGGCATACACGTAAACATTAAATACGAGCCTCGATCGGCTCTCAGGTTATCCTGTGAATCGGCTCAAAGAGCCGATCCACCCATGATTCGTACAGGGTGCACGAATACTTGGTGGTCCTGCTTGATCAAGATATAGCTAATTAGATCTACGACGATTTAGGGTTTTCACCGCATAATCGGATCATCCTACTCCAGGTTGGGCCTCGCGGCCACGCACGGTGCTCGTAAGCCGATCCTAAACAAGGCCTAAAAACCAACATGAAGTTGATCCTCGGAACATCCTGTTTAGGACTTGCGAACGCCACCCTACGTGCCACTGGATCCTCCCCCCCTTTGTAAGGCCTAACTATTGCAGATATTAAACTAATCCTTGTAGAAACAAGGAGCAATCGTAACGGATCAGATCTACTAAATAATGATCAAGTGGGGTGCCGCCCCCACACCTGAGATAGGTGTGAGGGCGGCTAGATATGCAAGGGTTGCACTACGTAAGCATGCTTAAACGAAGAACAATGCTAACCCTAACAGATCTATGATAACTACGTTGCTCGCCA
This sequence comes from Lolium perenne, assembly GCF_019359855.2. Lineage (NCBI taxonomy): Eukaryota > Viridiplantae > Streptophyta > Magnoliopsida > Poales > Poaceae > Lolium > Lolium perenne. Next base: position 7,487,253 of record NC_067247.2, read on the forward strand.
TCAAAAACGCAGTACGAGCAACGCATGAACAACGTGGGGCTTGTGCTGCCTAGATCGCAAGATGCGATCTAGGCAGCATGTCGCTTACCTGATAGAAACCCTCGAGACGAAGGAGTTGGCGATGCGCCGAGATTGGTTTGTTTTGGGTTGAACGTGAGTTGTTGTTTATTCCATAAACCCTAGGTACATATTTATAGTCCAGGGGACTTTCTAATGTGGGCGTGCACCAAACCGTGCATGTGTAAGATTCTACTTTCTAAACTAAGATGCGATCTAATATTTTACAGATACAAGGGCAATTAAACCCAACTTGGTAAAACGGGCCGATTCACGTAATCCTCCATGTATATTTCTTTAAGCCCATCTTGATTGCGGCCCACCTCTGACTCGGTTAAATTCTGGTGATAACACATGCCCCCCTGGTTTTGGAATTGGTAATTCCAAAATCACTCTGCTTTCCTTCGTCGGGTCATGTCGTGGCAGAACCGTCGCAGTATCCCTCATGATGATGCCTTGCCTTCTCAACTTCTCCGCGTGACCTGGCAGTTTTTTTTTTTAGGCACCACTTCCTCGGAAACTGCTGTGGCATTGAATTTCCACTATATCTTCCTTTGATTTAACCGCTCTGAACAGTTCTCCTCTGTATCCCCTTCGCATTAGCACTCCAAAAACCCTCCCAGCCACCATGTCTTCTTCCTCCTCTGCCCCATCGGATCTTGCCAGCCAATCCTCCACGTCCCGTGAGCCGACGCCGGAGTACAACGCGGTGGCGGTCCACGCGGCCAACACCCGCCGCGCCATTGCGGCCGGGGAGGAGCCAGACCACAATTTCTCCATCTGGTCCGAGGACGACAAGTCCTCGACGGATGGGGAGAGCAACCTCCGCTTCCTCGCCGACGGGGAATCGGAGGAGGAGAGCGATGACGATCGCTTCTCCTGGGATGACTTCACCTCCTCCGAGGGGGTGAAGGAGGAGGAAGAGGAGGAGGAGGACGACGACGAGAGCTCCTCCGACGAGCCGCCGGCCAAGCGGTTCTGCCCTTGGCCGGGCAACCTTAGCGACTTCGACAGCGACGAGGACGACGCTGACGAAGAAGATGAAGACAATGAAGGCCCAGTCGGCGGCCATTGGAGCGACGACGAGCCCGCCGGGAGCAGCGCCGATAGTGGCGACGACGGCGACGACGAGGGCAGTGATGGTCCGTAGATAGGACCTCTGGAATAGGGCCAGTAGTAGTAGATGGGGCAATGGATCCCCTAGTATTTCCCTTTTGAGAGCAATCAGCTCTTTATGTAAGAAATCTTATCTAATCAATGAAGAACTTTCCCCCAATTTGATTTTGCCGATTTCTTCTGAGTTTAATCGAGCCGATTCCCTCTTCTACTGACCTTGCCGATTCGTCCCCTTTGCCAATGCGTAATGAGCCGATAGCACCGCATCGGTTCTTTGAAATTCACCCTTTCCTCCTTCGACTAATGATTTTCTAAATCTGGTGGAAAATGCAGGATCTTCAGGGAAACCTTTGAACTTTTCCAACCAAATCCAATAATCCTCTTCAATACTCATCATTGTGAAGAAGGCCGCAATGCAGGAGCAGCCGATGGCATCCCCATCGGCTCTTTAAAAAGGGTAAAACAGAGCATCCACCAGGCCTGCTGCCCCCCGAGCCTTGCTCGAGCCTGCTGCCCCCCGAGCCTTACTCGAGGCGAGAATGTCAGAGAGAAGGCACCAAAGCCAGCTGAAGAGATTTCCATTGTTTTATTCTCTCGGAGCAACAGAAGGCACCACCGCTGGCCTGGATTTGGTGGAGACTCGATAAAAATCGCACAATTCAACTAGAGTCGATGGCCACGCATCGGCTGTTTCTCGATTCTAAAGTCGATGCCCTTGCATCGGCTGTAAAATTGTTTTTTTTTATTCGGCCGATTTTCTCCTATCGGCCCCCCAATGTTTCACTGCACGCATGTTCTCACATGTCTATCTGCACATGTTCATCTGATTATATGCCCCCCAAGCCGATATCTGCCGGATGACTGCAGATATCAGTTTGTATGGTTAGCCAGGGCACTACACTTGCACGTCGGCTTCGCAAAAATCCATGTTGACTCCCGTCTACCGACGTGGCCACCGCTCAGTAGGTCGGTGCTGAACGTAAGCAGAACATGTGGTGAAGGTAATTTTGGCCGATTGCCGGAATCGGCCTCCACATTGTTTGTCCAATGAAGGTTTTGTAATGTCCCTTCATAAATTTTTGGGGCCGATCACAAGGATTAGCCTCGCCTGATTTGCTCATTGGTTTAGTCTCGCTACTCGGTCAGGCTGGATAAAACCAACCCAACCTCTGACTTGATGCGCCTGCTGTCGTCCACCTTGAGTGCATCGTAGACTCGTGGAGCACTAAGCTCTGTCGGCAAGACGAGCACCATGTTTGTGCCAGCCGATGTTTCATCATCGGCTTTCCTCTGTTTGGGGCGCCACTCCATTTTCCGTGGACGTCCCTCTTCATCCAGGGTTCGCTGAACTTTCGCAGCCAGACCAGGTCGTGCCTTCCTTAGCGTATGCAAGTACAACCTCTCGGCTTCCTCCAGGCCGCGCAATCGCTGAACCCTGCGCTTTTGGGAACGGCTGAGTCCGTCAGGGCACCACCTTGGCCGGTGGTACCTGTCTTCTTCTATTTCTCCCTCGTCCTCTGAATCCTCAAGATCTGCCCAACGAGGTGACTCAGCGCGTTTGCTTTGTGGCGGGAGAGGCCCTAAGCGCTCAAACACAGACATGTTGGCTGCCTCCTTCTTCTTCTTGTTGCATTCTGGGCAATTGCCGATTGTGGGTAATCGGCTCATTCCTGAATCCCAGCAGTGTCTGAAGAAAGGGCAGTCCCAGTGTCTGGCGTTGTCATCTTGCTCCCTCGATTTTTCCGTGGCACGGCGCTCGTGCTCCTCCTCATCGCGATCCTGCCGACGATGTCTTCTGGCTTCTCTAGCTAGACGATCTCCTTCATCATCAAAATTGGACCGTCGGCATTGGTCGTACTGACTCACATATTTGTTGAGGAGGTGATCAGAGAGAGGTCGTTGATATCTTATGTTCTTCACCTCTCCCTCTGTGACGTAGCGCTTGCCATCATGACGGAGCCGATCGCGTGGAGCGGCCTCCTCTGAATCCTTGCTCTGAGAGCAGCTGCCCTCATCTCCATCTTTGCCAGAGTGATTCCCAGGTCCTACCATGTTAATGCTGAATGAGGGACCTGGCTGGCAACCCTCAGGGTAGGTGACTTCCACCATGTTAACGGCGGGGAAGGGTTGGGTGTCGACCTTCATGGCGTACTGGTTGAAAATTAGACGCCCCTTCTCTATCGCCGCTTGGATGTGCTGACGCCACACCCTGCAGTCGTTGGTGGCATGGGAAAGCGAGTTGTGGAATTTGCAGTACGGCTTTCCGTTTAGCTCTTTCGCCGTGGGGAACTTGAGACCTTCAGGAATCGTCAACTGCTTCTCCTTGAGCAGGAGGTCGAAGATTTGTTCAGTCTTGGTTACGTCAAAATCAAATCCCCTGGGCGGCCCTGGTGGCTTTACCCATTTGCAGGACACGGGGGTTCCTCCCCGAGTCCACTCAGCCACTGCTACTTCTTGGTCTCCCGCAGGCACTTCATCTTCCTCTGTATCGACCATGACTACTGCACGCTTGAACTTGTCTTGGTACAGGTCCGGGTGGCGCTGTTCATATGCTGATAGTTTCTGAACCATGTGCGCCAGCGAGGGATAATCTGCAGGAGGCCATGTCCTTGAGCTGTGTTGCAAGGCCTGCTACTGCCAACTCGACTGCTTCCTTTTCAGTTATACGAACCGAATAACATCGGTTCCTAAGATTCCTGAAGCGCTGGATGTACTCCGTCACCGTTTCTCCGCGCTTCTGACGTAGTTGTGCTAGATCGGCAATGCTAGACTCGGAAGCTTCTGAATGGTATTGCATGTGGAACTGTTCTTCCAATTGCTTCCAAGACTAGATGGAGTTTCCTGGCAAAGAGGTGTACCATCCAAAAGCCGATCCCGTGAGGGACTGTGAGAAGAGCCTCACGCGTAGCTGATCCGACACTGAAGCCGGTCCTAGTTGAGCCAAATATCGGCCGACGTGCTCGATGGAGCTGGAGCCATCTGATCCACTGAATTTGGAAAAGTCAGGGAGCCGATATTTAGGTGGCAGCGGGATCATCTCGTAATCGTCGGGGTACGGCTTGGAGTAGCCGACTGCCCTTCTTTTCGGCACCATGCCGAATTGGTCTCTCAGTATGGTACTGATCTGATCCGCTGTGCTGGCCGTAGGAGTTGCACTCTGAAGATTCGCCGGGGTGGCGTACTTAGCCAGCCATGTCTGCTTTTCCAGCTCTGAGCCAACTGCAGGAGCTGGGCTTGGGAGTTTCGTCGGTGTGGCGTACTTAGTTAGCCACGTCTGCTTCTCAAGCTCTGTCGCTGACGTTCCTCCCATTTTCACCGGAGTCCCTGATGTTGTGGCCTGGTTTGTGAGTGCCCAGTCGCCACAATCTGGCACATACGTGCACGCGTATCCTTGAGGGATCTCCTTAGGCGCCTCAGTCAAGAACTGGTAGTCACTAGGGTCACCACCGATCTTGTAGACGACGAATGCTGGTGTAGTCGGCACTTCAGCTGGTGCTGCCAACGCATAGGGCAGCGGTGGACGGGACTGGAATGGCAACTCTCCTTGATGCGTCCCGAGAGCTGGTCCTGACGGCGAGTACTGGTGGCTCATGATCTCCTGGATCACGCGCAGAGCGACACGCTCCAACACGTTGACCAAGTTTTCAGAGTGGCGATGTAGCGAGTGAGCCACCAAGTAGTTGATCTCCTGCCGCAGGCCCCTGGTGCGTTCCTCCGACGGGGCAGAGAGGTCTATCCCATCGAGTGCACCTTGCGGTGAGAATCCCTTCCATCTGATGCCATGGGAACGGGTTCTCTGAAAAGAGCCGATGAGGTCGGCTTCGAGGGTGGCCTTGATCTCGTTGTACTGCTTCTTGAGCTCGTCAGGCAGCTCCTCGTAGGTGACTGGCGTGCCGTCCGCCATCTCAGATGTAGATGGCGATGTGGTTGATGTAGACGGTTGTCCCACCGGGCGTGCCGGAATGTGTTGACTGCCAAAACCCACCGGCGGGCAGCGGCCTTGTCAACACTAGTAGAGCCGGGAAGAGCCTAGAGCTGCGGCTGGCTGAGACCCCTCCGAGCGATGGCCCGCAATGCTCTTCTGGTCACACGCGGCGATGCGAAGTGCAAGGGCGTGCCACCTGACCTATACCTGGTCAGGAAGGTGATGGGGATGCCTCGCTTAGTTCCTGCATGGCATACACGTAAACATTAAATACGAGCCTCGATCGGCTCTCAGGTTATCCTATGAATCGGCTCAAAGAGCCGATCCACCCATGATTCGTACAGGGTGCACGAATACTTGGTGGTCCTGCTTGATCAAGATATAGCTAATTAGATCTACGACGATTTAGGGTTTTCACCGCATAATCGGATCATCCTACTCCAGGTTGGGCCTCGCGGCCACGCACGGTGCTCGTAAGCCGATCCTAAACAAGGCCTAAAAACCAACATGAAGTTGATCCTCGGAACATCCTGTTTAGGACTTGCGAACGCCACCCTACGTGCCACTGGATCCTCCCCCCCTTTGTAAGGCCTAACTATTGCAGATATTAAACTAATCCTTGTAGAAACAAGGAGCAATCGTAACGGATCAGATCTACTAAATAATGATCAAGCGGGGTGCCGCCCCCACACCTGAGATAGGTGTGAGGGCGGCTAGATATGCAAGGGTTGCACTACGTAAGCATGCTTAAACGAAGAACAATGCTAACCCTAACAGATCTATGATAACTACGTTGCTCGCCATCAAAAACGCTTCAGTACGAGCAACGCATGAACAACGTGGGGCTTGTGCTGCCTAGATCGCAAGATGCGATCTAGGCAGCATGTCGCTTACCTGATAGAAACCCTCGAGACGAAGGAGTTGGCGATGCGCCGAGATTGGTTTGTTTTGGGTTGAACGTGAGTTGTTGTTTATTCCATAAACCCTAGGTACATATTTATAGTCCAGGGGACTTTCTAATGTGGGCGTGCACCAAACCGTGCATGAGTAAGATTCTACTTTCTAAACTAAGATGCGATCTAATATTTTACAGATACAAGGGCAATTAAACCCAACTTGGTAAAACGGGCCGATTCACGTAATCCTCCATGTATATTTCTTTAAGCCCATCTTGATTGCGGCCCAACTCTGACTCGGTTAAATTCTGGTGATAACACATGGAAATTTCAAAAACCTCCCAAAAGCTTCATTTTAGAGTGACTAAGAAGGATACAGGCTTACCTTTTCATTTTCATGTTTTAAACTTGTTTAAATCCTGGTCAAAACTAGGATTTGAACGAGATTCAAATGGGTATAAAAATATAAAAAAACGCACATAGCCTTTTTATGTCATATAATGCATGAGCACTCAAGTTTATAAACATGGTCTAGACATATTCAAACTAGAAAAATCATGTATCTACCCTGGCCCTAACCTTAAACTCTGTATTATGGAGTCAAGCATGAAGAGAAGTGGGGTTTTGGGTTTCAAACATGGAAATTTCAAATTGATGAACAAGTTCTAGGCATATTCAAAACAGAAAAAGCATGTATCTAGCCCCTAACCATAAAGTCGGTCGATCTTACGAAGTCTATTGGTTTCAAACATGGAAATTTCAAGAACCTCCCAAAAGCTTCATTTTAGAGTGACTAAAAATGATCCATGCTTGCCTTTTCATTTTCATGTTTTAAAATTGTTTAAATCTTGCTCGATCAAACCTAGCTAGTATTCAACCAAGATTCAAATGGGCATAAAATAAATAAAAAACAGAAAATGAAAACCAAAGCACATAGCCTTCTTATGTCATATATAGTAAGAATTCAAGTTGATCAACAAGGTCTAGACATATTCAAAATAGAAAAAGCATGTATCTACCCCTGGCCCTTAACTATATATGTCTTATGAAGTCAAGCATGAAGAGAAGTGGTTTTGGGTTTCAAACATGGAAATTTCAAAACTTCCCGCCAAAAGCTTAATTTTAGAGTGAATAAGAAGGATCCAAGCTTAATTACCTTTTCATTTTCAGGATTTATGCTTGTTTAAATCTTGGTCAAACATAGGATTTGACCAACACACATATAGTCTTCTTATGTCATATAGTAAGCATTCAAGTTGATAAATAAGCATGCATGTCTAGACATATTCAAATTAATCCGACAAATCATGTATCTACCCCTAACACCCTAAACTCTGTCTTATGAAGTCAACCATGAAGAGAAGTGGTTTTGGGTTTCAAACATTGAGATTTCAAGAACCCCCCAAAAAGCTTCATTCTAGAATGACTAAGAAGGATCCAGCCTTACCTTTTCATTTTATGTTTTAAACTTGTTTAAATCTTGGTCAAACCTAGGATTTGACAAGATTCAAATGGGCATAAACATTAATTCAGAAAAAAACAAAAAACAAAAATACAACGCACATATAGTCTTCTTATGTCATATAGTAAGCATTCAAGTTGATAAACAAGCATGTCTAGACATATTCAAACCCGACAAATCATGTATCGATCTACCCCCTAACCCTAAACACCATGTCTTATGAAGTCAACCATGAAGAGAAGTGGTTTTGGGTTTCAAACATTATTGAGATTTCAAGAACCCCCCAAAAGCTTCACTTTTGAATGACTAAGAAGGATCCAGACTTACCTTTTCATTTTCATGTTTTAAACTTGTTTAAATCTTGGTCAAACCTAGGATTTAACCAAGATTCAAATGGGCATAAAATTCAAAAAAATCAGAAAAATGAAAAACCAAAGCACATAGCCTTCTTTATGTCATAAAGTAAGAATTCAAGTTGATCAACAAGGTCTAGACATATTCAAAACAGAAAAAAGCATGTATCGATCTACCCCTAACCCTTAACTCTGTCTTATGAAGTCAAGCATGAAGAGAAGTGGTTTTGGGTTACAAACATTATATTGAGATTTCAAGATCGAACCCCCCAAAAGCTTCATTTTAGAATGACTAAGAAGGATCCAGGCTTGCCTTTTCATTTTCATGTGTTTTAAACTTGCTAAAATCTTGGTCAAACCTAGGACTTGACCAAGATTCAAATGGGCATATAAACATTCAGAAAAAATCAAAAAATGAAAACCAAAGCACATAGCCTTCTTATGTCATATATATATAGTAAGTAATATGTATCTAAAAATGATTTGTGGGGACTTGTAGGACCAAGTTATAACACACCTACAATTCAAATTTGATTTACTTTCAATAAATCAGCATACAGTCATTTAAATGTGCGAAACTAGCTAGAAAGCACTAAAAACCGTAAATTTGGGAATTGACATTAAAATATGGCCTAATTTATTTTAAAAATGTAGATGCGCCATTTTGACCCATATTTTATCTACCCCATGCACAAAATAAACATATTTTATCATCTAGAACATGAAAAACGATTTTTTATACCGAAAACTTGAAAAAGTCTAGTCATCAACAGTGTTAGAAATGGCCAGATGCACCACCATGCCCAATTAGGGAACACTATAACAAAGCTGTCCAGGGAGAATCAAACTTGGTAATATTAACTATGAGATTGAACAAAACGTTATATTTGGTTTACCCTTTGAACCTCCTAACTTACCACAACATTGACTTCTTAATTTTATTTACAAATAGATATTTTAATATCCCATTGTTGTGCAATAATATATGTTTTTATCTCAAATCAATTAGCATTTGATTTTAAAAAACTACCATAATAATTTATGAGAAAGCGTTGAACAAGTTTCATAATGTAATTTTATACTTGATATGACCAATAATAGACTTAAATTAAATTGGATTTCAAAGTTCAGATTTTAAAGCGAATAGAGTTTCATGTTGCAGACTATGTATTAGCTTGACGGGCACCCCTAGAATAAAGTAGGCCGGTCACTTACGTGTGGTTCCCATGCGTGTAGGTCCCACACATCAGTGAGCACAAGTCACGTGCGGTAGGTAGTTAAACTCCCAGCAATCTTCTTTGTCAAGTAAAGACGCATCGTCAAGACTCTCTCTCTCTCTCTCCCATTTGTCGCTGAAAAAAAAATTAGACGGGCGCGTAGCCTGCACTGCAGGTCTACAGAACTGAAACCCTGTGTGCCAGTCAACATCACTCACCGAAAAAAGTGAAGCATTTCTTTTCACCATAAATAACAGCGGCCCCGTGAGGCACTGCTCTCCCTTTCTCTTTCTCCTTCCGTGTGATCCCTTTTGCACCTTTTATCCTTTGCAAATCCTATGAATCAAAGGAGCCCTAAATCTGATGGCCGGGACCTAGAAGGTAGTGGTAATATCCATTGTCATTGTGTAGTGTGTTTTTAGAACTCTAAAAGAATATGAAAATATTTTAGCAATTGAAATAATATAAATTAACTAATATGGGATATTCATGAAATATATTTTCTACTATCCGGCCAATAGCGAGTGTCATGAAATATATTCATTGTAAACTTAGTGATAATCACTCGAGTTTGATATGAATGGCCTAGCTAGCTATGGGCATCTCCCACTATATATGTTGTCCACACGACCAACCAACAAGCAAAAGGTATTCCATGAGGAAAGTTTCTTATGGGTGACTTTCGTCTCTGCCGCAAAACACGCGCCGAAATTGTTGGCGCGTCCCATTTTCAAGCTACCCCAAAACCTGCGGTTTGCCCGTCGGCCTATAAAACTTCGGTCAACAGAGGATATTTCCCTGCAGAGCACAATTCGAACACCACATCTTTCTCATGCTTCTACCAGGCACACTCCCACGACGACGGCCGTGCCTACCGCCCCTCCTCACCATCACTGCCTCCTCACCGGCCACCGTAGTGACCGACCACGTTTTACCGGCGGACCTCCCTTGCTGTCTAGCAAGCCGGATTTGCTTCCTCGACGCCGACGTTGACCGCGCCATATCTGCTCCGGATCTGCTTCCCCGACTCTGTAGTCCACCTCACCGGAGATCGAGATGGGCAAAAAACGCGGCCCCAAAGTCGACCACCCCCAACCAAAGAGTAAATCCGCCCTGGCCTCAGACGAAGGTTGATGAATACTTTACATGTCCGCTTTTGTTATATGCATTTGATTTCTGACACTAGTTTTCGTTGCTTTCTTGCAATGCATTCTTGCTGATATTAGATCAGTGTAGATAGTTGTTTGCCGCGTAGCTATATGAGATTTCAACCTTACATCTGCTGATCGAGAGGAAGATCGAGGTTATGTCCGCTTTCGCTATGCATTTCTTTTCCGTGTGATATATTTTGGGGGTTTGAAGTATGCATTTTACAAAGGTTATGATAGCAGTCAAGCTAGCAGAGCAATTTGTTGATAGTATTAAACTGCCTGTATTTTTTTTTATCTCGGAACTCTGTTGATCGTAACCTTACATCTGGCTGATGAAGAGGCGAGCTTATGTCCGCTTTCGTTACGCTTTTCTTTTCCAAATATCACATCTGTGCGGTACTTTTTTGGGGTTTGAAGTATACTACCTCCACCCCAAACCTGAAGGCTTATTTTTAAAAGTCAAACCAAGTAATGTTTGACCAAACTTTCAGAACAATCTATCAAGAAATATAATATTTCGTAGATACCGTACGAAAATATATTCGTTATCTATTTAATGATATTAAATTTGTATTTTGCATGTTAATAATGATTTTTGGTAAAAACTTCGGGATGGTGGTAGTACGTTTTACAAAGGTTATGATAGCAGTGAAGCTAGCAGAGCAATTTATTGATAGTATTAAACTGCCTGTATTTTTTCTATTTGCAACTCTTTGTGCGCCATGTGGAATTGCATGCTCTAGCCAGTTCATCCAATTAGGTTTTATCACTTAACACCAGAAGTTCGGGATTTTATTTTATCACAGAACCACAACCCTATAAATTTGTATCACAAAACACCAATATTTGGGGTAATTGTTTCGCAGAATACATGATCTCTGTTTGATAGCCCATTAGTGACTTCAGGCCACCGTCAGTTTAAGAGTGACAGCAGGTGAAAGACAATTAGACTTTATTTTGTGGTATTTTCTCGTTAAACGCTAAATACAAAGCTGTTTGTCAACACTAGTAGTTTAATCTTATGTCCAGACAGTTCAAAAATCTTATGTCCAGGGTAGTTGTATTGGTACACATTATCAAAACCTTATGCCGATACGGAATATATTACCCAAATCTCATGTTCTTGTGTGGTTATAATTTCAATGAATATTTGTCATATGGTAATTCATTTTGTGTGTAGCATATGTAACAAGTGTGACTCATATTCTCATTTCCACAGAGTGTCTACAAAATTTCACACCAAAATTCATTTGTTTGTAGCAAACATGCTCACGTACTGTAAATTGGTGTCACGCTGTAGGGTGATGCTCTTGTCAAGCCAACTAATGACAAATAATGTGTTATGTGAAATAATTTCCCCAAATGTTGGTGTTTTGTGATAAAAAATCCCCAACTTGTGGTGCTAAGTGATAAACCGCTCATTCAATAGACCGAGCCTTAGGCATGTATCATTAGATATTTTTTTAGGAAGGCTGGAAATATTTATTTTGAATACTGCGTTGCTACTTGCTAGGATTTGAACTCAGGACCTTGTAGGTCTGATACCATTTCGAATTGCATGCTCTAGCAAGTTCATCCAATAGACCGATCTGTTGGAACTTGGAAGACCCTAGGCAATTATATTAAGCACACGCCATTCCATATGGTTAACCATTGGCATGAAATGACACTTATATGTGTTTGAGTGTATATGTGGATTGCTTAGCCCTTTCCATCAGTTCGGACTTTTGGTTGCGTTGGCTACTGCATGAAGCTTGACATTCATACTTATCCTAAAAATTGTTGCTGCTGCCCTCTGTTGCCCAACGTAAATTATTTTTGAGCCATAATTTGTGATAGGGCAAAGGTGTCCGATCTTTCGATGAGATGAAGATAATTCGATTTGTTGGTGGAGTTCGTGCTTGACGATCCGACTACACGTGCAAAGCTCGTGCGCCAATGCAATCGCTAGGACAATCTCCGGGAGTTACTGATCTTGCGGGAGCACGATCAGCTGACCAAAGAAGGGTCTTAATTCCTACCTGAAATCGAGAACAAGTAAGAACTAAAGATGCAATCAGAATATTGCGAATAGAGATGAAAGCTTGATTGATAATGGTGGGATTCCGAATAGTCGGTCTTGTTAGGCGTTGGCCTCAAAAGATGTACACGAAGTTTCAGCAATTGGCTAACTTTTAATCTAATCAAAATCCAAGTTCTAATGACGGCTACGAGAGGGATATATATGGGGAAGTCAAGGGATTTTCGTCCAACCCGCTAGGGTTGGCCAACAACACCCCTAAATGGGCCTTCCTCCACTTATATTGCCTCTTAAAATACCCTAAAATACCTAATCCGAAAATACATGGACCTGGCCCATTAAATAAGGTGACACGGCACAGAAATAACTCTTTGGACGAATTTTATGATGGAGTAACTTGTATAATTCATCCAAGCATCGTTGCTTCACTATGGTGGCTTCAATGTTCTGAAATCCTCGCTTGCAACGCCATCCTGAATCCTTGCAGGTCTGCTGCCATCTCCATGCACGTTCCTAATCCAATGCTTGGCGTCCATGCTAGATCCATTCCTAAATAATATAAATACATTTGATTTAGGCAGCATCATATTCTCAAATATATCATGAAGGATTCCTAGTAACGAATGTACCTGAGATGTGGTTGTAGGAGTATTGGTTGTATCTATCATAGAGATGTCCTCATCAATTTGTTTGCCCTTTCCATCAGTCCGGACTTCCGGTTGCGTTGGCTAGTGCATGAAGCTTGACAATATGAACATCAATTATTTTTGAGACATAGTTTGTTTGTCATTACACCTTTTGAGCAGTCTCACTGCTACTATTAATTTGTTCTTACATGCACAGTTCCATGATAAATCTCATCTGCATTTCTCGCCAATGCATGTTAGGTCTTCCACTCGAGAATGAGTACGAAGAGCAACGGAGGCAAACTATCCTGCATAATAGCCGAGTTGCAGCCTCGTTGGGCCTAACACTACATCCTTCTACAAGGTCTAGTGCAAAAACGCCACCCACGTCCCTCACAAAGGATACGGAACATTCCTCTGATTCAGAATTTGATCCTGCTGATTGTGATGGCGAGCTGACTCAGGAAGATGCCCTGGTCGACTATCCTCTGCAACACAACAAGGTGAGTTTTCTCTGTCCTGTCATCGAATTATTTGTCCCAACTTCCATTTGTTGTATCCCAGTCCTACCAAATATGTTACCCATGCCATGTTCAATCTCATTACTACATTTTTCCTGCTTAGTTAACGCATCATATATGTTTTTGCATATGTTGCCTTACTGTTTTTCCATTACATCTGCATATCATCATCATATAATATTGTACATTGAAATATCATTTATGTGTGACAGGCATCTGCAGATTCGGGCAAGAACTTTTCAAGAACGAACAGGAGGAAGAACACTCAACAGGAACCTCAGGCTGATACCGGAGGATGGGTGACAGTGCGTAATAAAAAAAAGGTTAAGCCTGATGCTCGTGCTGCTCCTCCTATTACAAGGTCTAACAAAAGACTGACACGAGGTGGCGAACAGGCCGAGAATGATAACAGTAAAAGGTCTCGTAAAAACCACAAACCATCGAATCGAGACAGTAGCCCCAGCATGTACCAGCCCACACATTCCACAACCACAGTTGCCAATATCATTTCTCAGCAACAATTGCCAACAGACCAGTTTCCACAGCAAATTCGAGCCAACAATTGGCATCATCAGGAGTGGTGGTAGGTAATAATGGCCAAGGACACATGATGCTAGTCCCAGATGATACAGCCTCAAATGTCCAAACAGTGCTGCCACAACACCAGCGAACTGGTGATGATCTCCCTCCGACCCTTAGTCCTGCGAAAGACAACTCCTCTCCCGATGACGAGACCCACGCCAAAAAAGGTACTCCCTCCGATTCATATTAATTGACTCCAATATGGATGTATCTAGAACTAAAATGTGTCAAGATACATTCATATTAGAGTCAATTAATATGAACCGGAGGGAGTAATACTTTTTTCAAGACTTGTAGTTTAATGCTCCCTTATGTATCTATATACCATGATAGCTTGATGTAATGATTAACTTGGTAGGTTTGCCACGATCAATAAAAACGAGGGGGCCAACGGTAGGAAGAAAACTTGCAGCTAAGATTTCCGGAATGGGTTCAAGATTTCGCATCACATCTATTGTAGGTGGCAGAAGGCCACTTCATCCGCATGAATCTTCATATCTTGTATCACATATTGGCTATTTTATCAGGAATGAACTTCCTACCTTCCCATTGTGGAAGCAGCACGTTGACACCCCTTCACAGTTCGAGAGTTTAGTGCATAATTTACATGTAAGTCATGCTTCTCCTGGTAATGATAAATTATTCCACATTGATCTGTCCCATTTCTTGTAGCTTACTGTTGTTTCTATGCTATATAACTCACCAATCATTCCACCGTTCTGAGCAGTTAAGGTTTGAATTCGATGAGGATAATGAGGATGTAAAGTTTGTCATCGCTTCCATATTCAAAGAATTGTTGCGCCAGCACCGCTATAAGCTTAAGGCGACATACTTCACTGGCCAGATTACTGCCAATGTTCGAACAAAGTCTCCTGCACGAGCAGTGGGGAGATCTTGTCAAGCACTGGTCTGATCCAAAGAATGTGGTATGGCTTATGAGGACCGTGAAACCAGATTAAATTCCAAATACTTATTTTGCGCCAGTGTCTCACTAGTCTCCTTTTGCAGACGTTGTCTAAAAGGAACCAGGCTAACCGCTTGAAACAACGTTTACCAAGCCGTACAGGATCTCGTCACTTGGTTGGGCATCTCGGCAAAAAGTAATGCCCCGCTGGTACATCTTGCTACATATGTTACTCGTAAATTGTGTAGAACTCCATGTGCATGTTATATTTCCATCCTCCATTTTAACCACGTTATTTGATTTCTATATGATTGTACAAAAATGCAGAAAGTAGATCATGCAAACAACATGCAACCAGACAAAGAGATGACTCTGGCAGAGCAGTTCGAGGCATGCCAGAAGAACAAACATAATGTGATAGGAGAACTCGCAGAAAGTGTTATTGTAAGTCTTCTTTATGATTTAATTTTTTTAACGACACACTTGCCAATTTGTAGGAGCAATAATGCGCATGTCAATATGATCTTTTAGGCGTTTTTGTGAAAATGCATTTGATGTGTAATCAGGCATACCAACTTGTAGGATTAAAAGTAGTTCATACACATTAAATCTACCGTCTGCATGTTTCTCTGTAATAACTTTAATTTTTACACGACTGAAATGTTTTCAGGCAAATATGAAATTGGAGATGGCAAAACCCGGGAAAGACGGTATGGAAAAAACTCTAGAAGAATGTATGGAGACATTTACCATGGTACTTAAAAATAAAGATATCACCAAAAACACTTTCCTGCGAAATGCTGGGTTTTTGCAGTCCAAGTCCAAGTCCAAGTCTTTCTCTGCACAAGTTCTGGAGGAACAACTCCAAATAGAACGAGCTGCAGCAGATGTGTTAAGAAACCAAGTTGATATGTTGAGATCGAGATCAGAAGCATGTGATGCCCTACTGGAGGAGGCCAATCAAGTTCGTTATAATCTCTCAAAGACTAATAAAATGCCATAGATAATTGGAGATGAACACTGACATTGACATGTGAGTACCTTGGTATTGTGAAATTTTCCTGAGACTGAGGCAATGTTCCTATTTTGTTGGTGGATGCATTTATCTGCGGCTGGGATCAACTCTGTGGATGTTTTATAAATTGGTTGCCTAGCCTTTTCAATCAGTTTGAACTTAAATGGTATTAGAGCCAAGGTCTCGAGTTTGAATTGTTGATGGTGTGGTTCAATTCATCCTTAATTTGTTGGTGCCCCATTGGCCCTTGTAAAGCTTCATGTGCCTACCTCCGAATCCATTGTTGAATTTCTCTTGTCACACAGGAGGATGGCTGTTAATGTGTGTATAAGTGGGTTGCATAGCCCCTTTTATTAAGTTTGCAAGTTTCCGTATTGTGTTGTGCCTTTGGGACTCAGCCTGCATTTCTGACTTTTGGTTGCGTTGGCTACTGCATAAGTTTAATATACTAGTTCCATGTGGTTTTTGTTGAGATCTATAATAAGTGGATTGCCTAGCCCTTTCCATCATTTCGGACCTGTGGTGTGCTATTCTCTTTTCCACGTGTTAGACCTCCTCTTCTTAACAAGACTCCATGAGTAGGAGGCACTATGATTTTATTTTTTTGCGCATGAAATTACTCAATTAGACAACTTAATCCCATTTGTTGACTCTCCACTTGAGGGTAAAACTGAGTATATTGCACTAGCCACTATACTCGAGGGGAAAACTGAGTACGGAGTACATATATTTTTCCAGTGTAAGGCTCGACGGTAGAACTGAGTACACGTAACGGTGCAGACGTGCAGTACCACGGACGCGTGTCGTGGTGCGCAGCGGTTAGGCGGTGCGCGTGTTGAGACCAAACGTCTAGCTTTTTTGAGAAACTGCCGAGACCAACCGTCATGTTGCCTGTACAGCTGTCCCTCCCTCTGCACACAGTCTCATTCTCACTCACGCACGCAACCACGCCTCTCACATCCCATCAACTTCTCCAAATCGTATGAAAAAACACCAACCGCCCTACGTGCGTTCCCTGCCGGCGATGGACAAGAAGAATGCGCCGGCGGCCGTCGCCCCCGAGACCGTCGCCTCCGAGGGCGGCGCATCCAAGCGCGGCGCCTCCGTGGACTGGGCCTCTCTCAGGGCTGACGGACCACTTCACAAGATCGGGGACTGCTTACTGGCGAACGAGGAGTACATGGACACCTACTCTGCTTTGAGGCAAGTTTGTAGAAATTGGCGCTCAGGTTTACACAGGCCCGACGTGCACCTGCATGAATGGATCATGGTAGAACACGTCCTTCCACGCGCTGCTGATTTCACCTTCCTCCACCTCCGCACATCCCGCTACGTCACCATCGATCTTACGGAAGTTCATGCAAGGTTCAAATTCCTCCATATCTATAGAGTTAATCTATTTTTATTTTCAGTCGTAAACATCTTAGTGCTGAATGTTATCTTCATCAATATATTTTAGATACTACTTCGTCGGCTTTTACCGTGGCGTCATCGTCCTTGCCCAGAAGAACCAGCCACACAAGATACGGCTTTTGAACCCACTCACAAAGACATTGAATACTAGGTTTGAGGCACATATGCCATATGTTATTCTGAAGTCGATCGTTGTAATGAAGTCCCCGACTATGGTCTTCGTTTCCAAAGATTACCCGGCGGAAATTGCTTGGGTCGATGAGAGCACTCCAACTAAGGGTATAGATGAAGACTGGGGAGAAGGAAGATTTTCGACCGAGCACCATTCTCTGCGTTGCATTACCCCGTTCAATGGTGAACTGTATGCAATACCTGTGAACAATTTTGAGTTCGGAAAATTAGTGCACGTGTGCACCAACAATGTCCAGTTGGAGCAGCGCGCGAGCAGTGTCAACATGGATACACTATTTTCATTTCCAGAACTTGGAAATAACAAGTTCTACCTTGTGAAGTCGGATGGTGCTCTGCTGCTTGTGTTGTTGGACAACAAGCATTTGGAGGAAGGTCAACCATTGGTGTACCGTGTGGACACTGAGAGCCGCTCTCTCCATGCCGTCAATAACATTGGCAGTCGTGCCTTCTTCGTCCATTATATCCGGTGTATCTCCGTCGACACCAGAGTGCACCCGACACTTCGACCTGGCTGCATCTACTACGCAGATTTGGGTTATATCAGAGAGTACTTTGATGATATAAAGGCCTGGGATGAGTGGCCAATACGTGTGGATAGATTAGGAAACTATGGTATGAGAAATGAACAAAGGCCATACCGTTTGGAGGATGTATTGGCTGCACACTGCAGACGGAAGGAGAGTTCAATGAATATTTCCTTCAGATCAGAGAACGGAGTGACGAAGAAATATATGCTGAATGAAGATCAGATTCATTCATCTTGGGGTATCATAATCTTCATGTTGGCCATACATTGCGTCTTGTATTATTTTCAGATTAGTTTGTCGTGAACATTAACATTATTATTGGCTGCTTTTGGCTGTTGTATGCAGTTGATGTATTATACTCCGTACTTAGTTTTCTGGATTTATTATGCTGCTGTGATTTTTCCTATACTAGCTTCTAGATTTGACTGATTTTGTTTGTAATGATGATGGCTTGATGTGGCTGCTGCTGGCCTTGACTGCCGGAGCAGAGCAATTAGTACTTAACCAGGTGTACCGTCTTTATATTAGTATTATATTATATTACTTGACCATAGCCATATTCAAAATCAAATCTCAGTCGGGCGGCAAAATCTCCCGCCAATCCTGAAATATTTCAGACGGGTTTTTGAATGGGATAACAAGATAGATCACGATGATAGTAACCGGTATTTAATGTGATGATGATTTGATTTTGCACTCGGCCTTGAACAGAGGTACTAGTACGGTCTCACATTTTTTATCATTATACTTGGACGGTAGCCAAATTCAAAATCTCATAGCGGCAAAACTTCCCGCCCACAAAATACAAAAATTTCACACGCTTCCAAATTCCCATTCTACCCCTGTGGAGATGGCAGCAAAGTCGGTTGGTGGGGGGGTCTGCCCGTCATTTTTTTGGATCACCACCTCCCTAGCCCGGAGACCCTCCCAAAAAAAATTCATTTCCCTCAGACCACCCACCGGAACTTCCCAAGTCCCTCTCTCCCACCTCCACGACCACCGCACCGGAACATCCCCGCCGGACTTCCCTGGTCTACCCGAGCCCTCGCGATCCTCGTCAGCCGGCTGCCTGCTGGAGCCGCTTCATCGACGCCGTCATCAACCGGACCGGATCATCCCCGCCGTACCTCTAAACCATATGCTCATCCAGCAGTCTACCGCAGTCGCTTCAGCTGAGCCGCTTCGCCGGATCCGTCGTCCACCGCATCGGATCTTGCTCACCGACACCGCTGTGCATGAACCGGATCTGCTTCACCGGCGCTGTGCATGATCTAAACTCTTCTACTGTCGCTTTTCTATTGCTTGCCTGCAAGTTCTTGTTTAATCTTGGGGGAACCTGTTTGTGCTAACGACGCGCCGTTACGTTTTTGCAGATGAGATGAGTAATCATGAAGTGTAATGGCCGTCTCTCCAACCCCAAGTAGCACATGTAGCGTACTTCATCACCGGATCTATCAACCCCAGGAAGATCTGCTGTGACTCCCACAGAGTGCTTCTCCTAATGTAAGTCCCTTGTTTTAGCGCCATGTTCTGGGTTCAGATGCTTGTTTGTCTGAAGCTCTTTTAGTTCATTCCTAGCTATGACCGTAACACGTTGCTATTTTCTACTTCATTGCTAACTTTAAGCGATTGAACATTTTGGTTTGCATTCCCTGCTCTGTAGATGTAGCCATCATAACTTCTATCTTGCTCAGTCGTTGTTACAAAAATTATAGGAATTATAGTAACATCCTGCTATTATTTAGTTCACGGCCAATTTCAAGTAATTGCACATGTTGGTTCGCATTCCCTGCTCTATAGCTTTTGGCATCGTAACTTCTATATTTGGTTTACATTCCCTGCTCTGTAGATCTAGCCATCATAACTTTATCTTGCTCAGTCGTTGTTACAAAAATTATGGCCTGCTACTATGTTGTTTGTGCCAATTTTTTACTCCATGAACATGTTGGCTTGCATTCCCTGTACTACAGGTGATGCCATTGTTTTGTATCTAGTTCATTGTAAGCTAACAAAGTAAGGACTTAGTTTGGCATGCTATCACTCTGCTATCTAGCCTGTAGTACAAATAAACTTGTCATACTACTAGATAATAATTTTGCGTGCCATCTTGTTCTTCAAAAGCTGCATTATTGACTTGTTTCTCTGACTTGGCATGACGCTCACATATGGAAAGCTGAACATATTGGTTTGCATTCCCTCTTATACAAGTTCACAGGTGATCCCACTATATTCTGTATCTGGTCCATCCTAAGCTCCAGCATTAACTATCCTCTATGTGTTGCTCATTACAAGTTTATATCCCTAAACATCTTGATTTGCATCCCCTTCACTATAAGTTTAGGAGTATTATTTAGTTCACGGCCAAAATTAAGTAATTGCACTTGGCACATGTTGGTTCACATTCCCTCCTCTTTAGCTTTTGCCATCATAACTTCTATTTTTGGTTTACATTCCCTCGCTTCTGTAGATGTAGCCATCATAACTTCATCTTGCTCGATCGTTGTTACAAAATTTATAGCCTGCTACTATGTTGTTCATGCCAATTTTGTACTCCCTGAACATGTTGGTTTGCATGGGACTCGACAAAGTAGTAAGTCTCATTGTTTCATTCTAACATGCTCTGTTATATTGGCTGTTGGTATGCGGTATGCACTCTTTGTTTGCTTATTGTGCGCATTACAATGATCTTGTTATAACGACGAAATGATGAGTTCCAAATTCTTTGGCAAACAATATTGCAGTGTCTTTGTGTTTCCATTGTTGCTGTCTTAACTTGTAATGTCTTTGTTTCAGATATAGGTGCTGCATGGACAACTTAAAAGATTGCCGGATCGCTTCATTGTATTGCTAGGTTTAATTACCATTCAATTTCTCTGGGTTCTGTAATATTTTTTCAAAGCCTTGCAAATTGATGTAATATTTAGTTAGTTTTTATAGTTCTTTCGCGCATTTTTCTTTGGTGCTTGTCGTAAGTGAGGCTATCCGACGTAAATCAATGCTTTGCGTAAATATTCTCAGTATCTAAATCACGAATTCCCATCCCTTAAACGGCCCAATTAAGCGAAATCACATACGTGCCGGCCCGCAAAATCCTAAAGCGCCTTTTACGCCGGCATATAAACAGCAACTAAACGGGCTGGCCCACTTACTTATTGGGCCAGCCCACTTGATTAACTGTGGACCCCACACTTTTAATGGGCCGGCCCACTTGCTTTAAGGTGGACCCCACCCACTACTGGGCCGGCCCACCAACTAGTTGGGCCAGCCCAATTGCTTTTGTGGTGGTCCCCACGTACTAAATGGGCCGGCCCGTTAAGACGAATGTGGGACCCACCTGTGTATTTGGCCCAGCCCGCTAGCGTGTTGGGCCGGCCCACTTGCTCTATGGTGGACCCCACATACTAAATGGGCCGGCCCTTTTACAGGAAAGTGGGACCCACCTGTGTTTTTGGCCCGGCCCACTAGCGTGTTGGGCCGGCCCACTTGCTATATGGTGGACCCCACATACTAAATGGGCCGGCCCTTTAACCGGAAAGTGGGACCCACCAGCGTTTTGGCCCGGCCCACTATCTTGTTGGGCCGGCCCACTTGCTATATGGTGGACCCCACATACTAAATGGGCCGGCCCTTTAGCAGGGAAGTGGGACCCACCAGAGTTTTTTGGCCCGGCCCACTATCTTGTTGGGCCGGCCCACTCGCTCTATGGTGGACCCCACATTCTAAATGGGCCAGCCCTGTAACAGGAAAGTGGGACCCACCTGAGTTTTTGGCCCGGCCCACTATCTTGTTGGGCCGGCCCACTTGCTATATGGTGGACCCACATTCTAAATGGGCTGGCCTTTTAACAGGAAAGTGGGACCCACATGCTAATTGGGTCGGCCCACTAACTTCTTGGGCCGGCCCATTTGCTTTAATGTGGACCCCACTTTGTAAATGGGCCGGCCCGATAACAGGAAAGTGGGACCCACATGTCTTGTGGGCCGGCCCTTTTGCCTGTTGGACCAGGTCAAACGAGTGCATTCGGCCGGCCCACATGCTTAGTGGGCCGGCCCTTTAAAGTTTTGACCGATCAACCTTAGAGGTTAGGCCCGGCCCACGTAACTAATGGACCAGCCCGGCTATATAGTTGACCGGTCAAACTAAGTCAGCTGGCCCGGCCATAAACTTAATGGGCCGGCCCGCTTAAGACGTGGCAGCCTCGTGTGGGCCTACCATCTACCACGGGGTTTCAGGTTAACGCCGTTAATCGCGATTAACGGCGTCTGCCACGTGTCGGTTGCATGACGTCGGCGATCCAACGGGCTCCCGGAAACACTTGGGCAACGGTCCGATTTTCCGTGGCGGAAGGGCGCCCAAGCGCGACGGACCGAAAAAATCGTCGTAGGACTTTGCCTGACGCAGTTTCCACAACAGAACCCATATCGTCGGGTTAGGCCCATGGGCGACGAAAAATACCCCTTAGCGGACGATTTTGAGACGTTGTCTATCAGAACTTTTCTTGTAGTGTGTCGCCCTTCCTACCGATGCCGAGAAATCGACCGTGTTTCGCCAAGATGGTGGGTACGTAGCTCCCCGGTATGTTTCCATCGCCATGCCGAAGTTTCTCTGCCTTCTGGCTGGCTAGCGGATCAAACAATTTAACCGTCTTTCTTCCATGGCGGCTGGTTTCAGCGCCATTCCTACCCAAGTTGAGAAATCGCTCGTTTCTCGCCAACCTGGTGGGTACGAAGCTCCTGGGTATGTTTCCATCGCCATGCCGGATTTTCGTTGAGTCCTTGCTGGCAGGCGGTGCCAACTAAACCGGCTATCATCTTCCAGGGCTGACGGTTCCAGGCTCGTGCTTTCTACCGCAGGATCCACTTCGTACTTAGCTATCGAGGACCCGTTGTTTGATGAGCACTTGTTAGCTCTCAAGAGCATTAATAATGTATGCACTATAATATACGAAGTATATCCATTGTTTTTTTTTCTTCCTCTTCATCTCCGTACTGCATGAGGGCTTCTTTAATTCGTAGGACTTCTATAAGAATTGTGTAGCATTTAGATCCTATGGGTTCTTCCCTACATTAGTTGTTTGATTTATAGAAATATATCCTATGTTTGTTCCTTTTTTCGAAATGGGGGACATATCACAGCCTCTGCATCAAAATGATGTATATGGCTGCTTTATTGCTTTCTTCAGTTCATACACAAATTATGACAACTTCTCACGGATCTGCTAGAGTCGACACAAAGATCCACCAACGAAACATAGAAAACAGCGGGTGCCAAAAAGGCAAAAACACATCAGTAAGTAATTCTATGAGGAAACTGCCAGCCACCCCGTCGTAAAAATCCCGTGCGGTTGTCTCTAGTCGGTTGCACCCGGACTCCATGATATCCCTACGATCCTCGGGCTGGAGATAAGAAACATACGGATCTAGTGAATAATCATAGGGATAACCTGCAAGAAGGGATGAGATTTGGGTTTATTAAACACGACTTCATTTTGTACATTCCAAAATAGCCCATAAAATAGCGCATACACCCTCTCTAATGTATACAAAATCCTATGCTTTTCCTAATCTTATGATTTTCATATCCTTTGAATGAAAAAGGATCCCTGATTCGTTACTGGAGAATTTTTCCATGCAGGAAGGGATTATGAGATTAAAGGGCCACAACACCACCCTTCAGAACAGAAACCTCAAACTCTTGCATAGGTTTGGTATCCTGAATGCAGAATCAGAGACGAATGCTCAGTCTCGGAGAGGAGCAGCCAGTGCGCGTGTGTGCATCTTCGGCCGTGTATGTTTCCATTGCCGTGCCGCAGTTTCATCGCCTCCTTGCTGGTTGCCAGATCCAACTACTTAACTGTCTTTCTTCCAGGGATGGCGGTTCCATAGTTGAAGAGGTTCCTATGGACAAGGACTTTGCAGCTCTCAGGCATATTGAAGAGGTTGGCACTCCATTTGTTTATTTCTCCCCCTCATCTGCACTCTGCATACTTCATTGCTGTTGAATTTGCAATGCAGGATGTGATAACACGATTCTCTGCGAAACTGGACCAGATCAAGGGCCACAACACCATCCTTCATAAGAAAATCCGCCACCTCGTGGGCAGGTGCATTTTAAATCGTGCCATATCGGAGGAGAATGCCCGTTCCGAGCAATCTTCTTTTGATAAACGGTACTCAGACGTTCTCGCGGAGTGTAAGAAGTTGAGGAAGGAAGTCGAGGAACTACGCGCCCAGCCACCGATGAGTGTGGTCACTGACAAGGCTGGTCGGTGTGATTGCAATCGTGACTCGTGAAAGTTTTCAACAGAAGTGGAGTTGCATGCTGAACATGCGCAATATTTCGAGACGAAGTACTTGAAAGTTTGCACGAGTGCGATAAGTTGAAGAAGGAAGTCGAGTGTCTCCGCTCCCGCAGCCAACTATTGCGACATCGGGAGACCAGGTGTGCTAATTGCAGCCAGAATTTTGGAATCGATGAAAAGTTGAATTTGGCTTTGTTGTGCAATATAGCAAGACCTGTTCCTCCTCTGCCTTCGTCTTTTGGCATAATTGCTTTGTCTTCAGTATTGACTCCTGAATGATTCGTATATTTCTGACGGTTTCTGAATTATGTACAACTTTTGTAATATTGGTCAAACTAGTTTTGACCAGGGTTTGTGTAGGGTGGTTGAATTTTTTGGTTGGTCCAAATTGTGTTGTGTGGTCCAAATGTGATGTATCATCACACCACCATGTGCCCCGCCACCCCAGGTTTTGGTAATGCCATTCGATACATGCTTCATAGAAGGAACATACATTTTTTCCGTTAGGGCATGACAATTTTGAAAAATTCAAACAAAAATGGGAAGAGAGAATGGTAACATCATTTTCCATGTGATGCCCCTGTGCCAAATTTTGGTTCATTTTAAGAATGTAAGGTGACAAATTACTCGAGGAAGCTAGTTGGAGTAGACGGGCATGACCGGATTGGCATAGGGGATTTATTTTTTGAAGGATGTTATTTTTCATGGACAATATCTGACACAAACAATAAAAGTTAAGGTCTCATATTATTCTGAATGATTGTGAATTACTTATGACGTTTGGAAGTATTGGTATACGTGAGAATCGAGTACATGCACGACTTCACGCGTCCACAACTAATCGGCCTCATCGTCTGTCGCGTCCACAACTAATGCCATTCTGATACAGAGAGTCAGAGGCTATAAAATAATCGACCTCATCGTCTCTCACGAGCTCGTCCTCTCCCCTCCCATCAACTCACCGCACCTCCGAGGCATCGACTTCCTCGTTTCCAACCGCAGCAGCATGAAGACAGGTCTTGCGTACGAGGCGGAGCAATCGGCGGCCGCTCGCGCAGAGGATGCCTCTGCGGTAGTGGCCGTCGCGGCGGGTGAGGCTTCACCGGGCACCCAGGCCGCTCGTCTCCTCTGCTTGTCTGATTCTTCGACCTCGGTCGAAACGGGCGTCCTGGCCGTCGAGGAGAAGGTGGATAGCAACACCGTTGCTCCCGCCGAAGATCCGCAAGGCGTTGCAGGCCACCACGGCGAGGTCTTCCTAGACCCGGTGCTGGACGCGGACCTCGACCCCTTCGATGATTTCGGCCCAAACGTTCAGTTCCAGGAGGATGTCGAGGGTGACGACGAGGAGGTACTGCTCTTTTACCGAAACTGTCCCGATCCTTTTTGTGTCATATTACTGTTCGCGTGGTTTGCACGAACCTGGTTCTTGATTGATTTGATCCCCTACCTTGTTCTTGTAGACGTACTTGATTCTACGGTTCGTACGGTCAGATTCTAGTTTAATTTCGACTAATCTGCCATGTAGTTGGCTTGATTTGTCATATAATTAATTTATGTGTTCATACTTACTGGACTTGCAATTGTTGTGGCTTATGTTCATTGCTGTTCATAGGGTTTTCTCGTGATTTAGTATGATTTCTTCTGCCATTTACTTGTTCTACACATTTAATTTTAGGGTTTCTAAGGTTTGCTTATGATAGTGCAGTATTTATTCGATCTTTCATTAAGCACCTGATTATTATGTACTTTATAATTCACAGGAATATTCTGATGACATGGACGACAACAAGGAGCGCAGGGACCAGAAGAGCCGCTACGTTCTAAAGCGGCTGAAGGGTGGTGAAATTCGTTTCCGCATGCGCGGGGAGCTATTTTGCCCATTACGTGGCAAAATCCTCCGTAAGGACATCCGCAGCCTGATCCGACATGCGACGGGTGTAGGCCTAAATACATCGGGAAGCACCGCCCTGCAATCAAGGCCAAGCACGCAGCATATGGCCTCTTCCTCCGTAATTACGTCTTGCCTGGCTTGTTCCCGATGCAACGCCCCTACTGCTGGCCCTCATGCTCCTGGTCCTGTTTAAAGTTCATATGTGTAATCTTATTCCCTTTGGAAGTTCAGTATTAAACTCTACTAGTACAACCGTGGTGGTCTTGTGATGGTAGTACTCTTTTGATGCATTTGTGATGTAGTAGTACGAAGTACTAGTATTTTTTTTTGAAATGGTATAGTACTATCTAAGAAAAGTACTCCCTTCGATTCACATTCATTTTACACCAAGAAATATGGATCGGAGTGAGGGAGTAAATTAAACATGGCATCTCGTGCATGAAGCTTGACATATCGATCAGGTTGGCTAGAATGGCAATACAATGCTGCTCATTAGGCAAATGCATGCCATGTAAAGAAGTCTATACTGACATAAAAAAAAGACTACATGGGGGATTAGAGTCAATTGGGGCATCTACAATACAGAAAATCTTGCTTGTAGCTGATTTTGGCTAAGAGGGTTTTACTCACATTACACGTGCCACTTTCCTTGTCTGCAAAACAAGTTCCAATAAAGGAAGAGGAAAGAAAAGGACATTGTGGGCGAGATTGAACACCTTTTTTATGTGTTAAGCTGAGGCCTCGTTTAGCTGAGGATTTCGACTTAGGCCTAACAGCTCAGCACACCCACAAATAAATCTCCTTGCGCGCACCACTGTCAGCAAAAATAACAAAATTAGCACGCAAGATTAAGAATGAAGTGAATTTAATTAACTTGGTTAGCTTTTCAAGCAATATATTCAGAGAAAGAGCACACATGTTCGGCTCGAAATAATCGTAAGAGAAGAACAATAAATCTAAGGCACCCCACTTCATCGGAAGAAGGGGCGCGACAACGCATGGATTCATACCTTGAGTCGACGCTGGCTCGTAGAAGGGCGGCCGCGCCTCGAGGAGGCCGGCGACGTCTCCACCTCGGTATCACATGTGACTGCTTCTCGATGGGCGGTGCGCCACGCCATGTAGAAGATCTATCAAAAGAGGAGAGCCCGATGACGCTACTGACGCCTCAACCTTGATAGCACCGGCCTGTTGCTCCGCACTGAGATGCGCCACATGCACGATTTAGCGGATGCGCCAATTTCAGAGATATGTCATGATCATTGTAACAAATTTCACCGTGATGATGATTTGATCCTGCACTCGGCCTTGAACACAAGTACTAGTACAGTCTCACAATTTTTTTATCATTATACTTTGCGAGATTTAGCGGATGCGCCAATTTTAGAGATATGTCATGATCGTTGTAACGAATTTCAACGTGATGATGATTTGATCCTGCACTCGGCCTTGAACATAAGTACTAGTACATTCTCACAATTTTTTTATCATTATATTTGCGAGATTTAGCGGATGCGCCAAATTCAGAGATAGATCATGATCATGGTAACACACTTTTCAATGTAATGATGATTTGATGTTGCACTCGACCTTGAACATAAGTCCTAGTACGGTCTCACAATTTTTTTTATCATTATACTTTGCAAGTTTTAGCGGATGCGCCCATTTTCAGAGGTAGATCATGCTCATGGTAACAAATTTTAAACGTGATGATGATTTGATGTTGCACTCGACCTTGAACAGAAGTACTACTACTGTCTCACGATTTCTTTATCATTATACTTTGCCAGATTTAGCGGATGCGCCAAATTTAGAGATAGATCATGATCATGGTAACAAATTTTCAACGTGATGATGATTTGATGTTGCACTCGGGCTTGAACATAAGTACTAGTACGGTCACTCAAAATTTTAGCATTATACTTTGCAACGGATGCACCAATTTCAGGTGCATGTCACCAGATCTGTGTCCGATTATGATCATGGTAGTAACCGATGTTCAACTTGATGATGATTTGATTTTACAGTCGGCCTTGAACAGAGGTACTAGTACGGTCTCACAATTTTTTATCATTATACTTGGACCTTAGCGAAATTCAAAATCTCATAGCGGCAAAACTTCCCGCCCACAAAATACAAAAATTTCACACGCTTCCAAATTCCGATTCTACCCCTGTGGAGATGACAGCAAAGTCGGTTTGTGGGGGGGTCTGCCCGTCATTTTTTGGATCACCACCTCCCTAGCCCCGGATACCCTCCCAAAAAAATTCATTTCCCTCACTCTCTCATCTGAGACCACCCACCGGAACTTCCCAAGTCCCTCTCTCTACCACCTCCATGACCACCGCACCGGAACATCCCCGCCGGACTTCCCTGGCCTACCCGAGCCCTCGCGATCCTCGTCATCCGGCTGCCTGCCGGAGCCGCTTCATCGACGCCGTCATCAACCGGACCGGATCATCCCCGCCGAACCTCGAAACCATATGCTCATCCAGCAGTCTACCGCAGTCGCTTCAGCTGCGGTATCGTCCACCCCACCGGAGCCGCTTCGCCGGATCCGTCGTCCACCGCATCGGATCTAGCTCACTGACACCGCTGTGCATGAACCGGATCTGCTTCACCCGCGCCGTGCATGATCTAAACTCTTCTACTGTCGCTTTTCTATTGCTTGCCTGCAAGTTCTTGTTTAATCTTGGGGGAACCTGTTTGTGCTAACGACGCGCCGTTACGTTTTTGCAGATGAGATGAGTAATCATGAAGTGTAATGGCCGTCTCTCCAACCCCAAGTAGCACATGTAGCGTACTTCATCACCGGATCTATCAACCCTAGGAAGATCTGCTGTGACTCCCACAGAGTGCTTCTCCTAATGTAAGTCCCTTGTTTTAGCGCCATGTTCTGGGTTCAGATGCTTGTTTGTCTGAAGCTCTTTTAGTTCATTCCTAGCTATGACCGTAACACGTTGCTATTTTCTACTTCATTGCTAACTTTAAGCGATTGAACATTTTGGTTTGCATTCCCTGCTCTGTAGATGTAGCCATCATAACTTCTATCTTGCTCAGTCGTTGTTACAAAAATTATAGGAATTATAGTAACATCCTGCTATTATTTAGTTCACGGCCAATTTTAAGTAATTGCACATGTTGGTTCGCATTCCCTGCTCTATAGCTTTTGGCATCATAACTTCTATATTTGGTTTACATTCCCTGCTCTGTAGATCTAGCCATCATAACTTTATCTTACTCAGTCGTTGTTACAAAAATTATGGCCTGCTACTATGTTGTTTGTGCCAATTTTTTACTCCATGAACATGTTGGCTTGCATTCCCTGTACTACAGGTGATGCCATTGTTTTGTATCTAGTTCATTGTAAGCTAACAAAGCTTGACTTAGTTCTTGTTTAATCTTGGGGGAACCTGTTTGTGCTAACGAAGCTAACAACAGTTAATATTCTCATAAGAGATCGAGGGCGAGTAGGAACTAAGCTTGGGGATGCTTGATACGTCCCAAACGTATCTATAATTTCTTATGTTCCATGCTACTTTTATGATGATACTCACATGTTTTATACACATTATATGTCATTATTATGCATTTTCCGGCACTAACCTATTGACGAGATGCCGAAGAGCCAGTTGCTGTTTTCTGCCGTTTTTGGTTTCAGAAATCCTAGTAAGGAAATATTCTCGGAATTGGACGAAATCAACGCCCAGGGGCCTATTTTTCCACGAAGCTTCCATAAGACCGGAGGGGAGACGAAGTGGGGCCACGGGGCGCCGCCACACTAGGGTGGCGCGGCCTAGAGGGGCCCCGCGCAGCCCTAGCATGTGGGGCCCCCGTGACTCTCCCGACTCCGCCCTTCCGCCTACTTAAAGCCTCCGTCGTGAAACACCCAGTACCGAGAGCCACGATACGGAAAACCTTCCAGAGACGCCGCCGCCGCCAATCCCATCTCGGGGGATTCAGGAGATCGCCTCCGGCACCCTGCCGGAGAGGGGAATCATCTCCCGGAGGTCTCTTCATCGCCATGATCGCCTCCGGATCGATGTGTGAGTAGTTCACCCCTGGATTATGGGTCCATAGCAGTAGCTAGATGGTCGTCTTCTCCACATTGTGCTATCATGTTAGATCTTGTGAGCTGCCTATCATGATCAAGATCATCTATTTGTAATCCTTCATGTTGTGTTTGTTGGGATCCGATGAATATTGAATACTATGTCAAGTTGATTATCAATCTATCATATATGTTATTTATGTTCTTGCATGCTCTCCGTTGCTAGTAGAGGCTCTGGCCAAGATGATACTTGTGACTCCAAGAGGGAGTATTTATGCTCGATAGTGGGTTCATGCCTCCATTAAATGCAGGACAAAGTGAGAAAGTTCTAAGGTTGTGGATGTGCTATTGCCACTAGGGATAAAACATCGATGCTTTGTCTAAGGATATTTGTGTTGATTACATTACGCACCATACTTAATGCAATTGTCTGTTGTTTACAACTTAATACTGGAGGGGGTTCGGATGATAACCTGAAGGTGGACTTTTTAGGCATAGATGCATGCTGGATAGCGGTCTATGTACTTTGTCGTAATGCCTTGATTAAATCTCATAGTACTCATCATGATATATGTATGTGCATTGTTATGCCTTCTTTATTTGTCAATTGCCCAACTGTAATTTGTTCACCCAACATCTGCTATCTTATGGGAGAG
The DNA here is from genome assembly GCF_019359855.2 of Lolium perenne. NCBI lineage: Eukaryota > Viridiplantae > Streptophyta > Magnoliopsida > Poales > Poaceae > Lolium > Lolium perenne. The sequence goes on from NC_067247.2 coordinate 7,518,129, forward strand.
ACACCGCTAGTGAACTGTGGACCCCGGTCCTATTCTTTACATCTGAAATACAAACTGCTGCAATTGTTCTTTACTGTTCTTCGCAAACAACCATCATCATCCACACTATACATCTAATCCTTTGTTTACAGCAAGCCGGTGAGATTGACAATCTCGCTGTTACGTTGGGGCAAAGTTGTGTGATTGTGTTGTGCAGGTTCCACGTTGGCGCCGGAATCCCTGGTGTTGCGCCGCACTACACTCCTCCGCCATCAACCTTCAACGTGCTTCTTGGCTCCTCCTGGTTCGATAAACCTTGGTTTCTTTCTGAGGGAAAACTTGCTACTGTGCGCATCACACATTCCTCTTGGGGTTCCCAACGGACGTGTCAACTACACGCATCAAGGGCCCCCTGCTGGCCTTCCTTGACTCCTCTTCGGTATTCTGGAACACTCCGTGGAAAATAGGGCCGTGGGCTTTTCTTTCGTCCAATTCCGAGAATATTTGTAAAACAACTTTTCTGAAATCAAAAACAGCAGAAAACAGGAACGGCCACTGTGACATCTTGTTAATAGGTTAGTCCCAGAAAATGCATAAAAACATTATAAAGTGTGAATAAAACATGTAGGTATTATCATAAAACTAGCATGGAACATAAGAAATTATAGATACGTTGGAGACGTATCAAGCATCCCCAAGCTTAGTTCCTACTCGCCCTCGAGTAGGTAAACGATAAAAAGAATAATTTGTGAAGTGACATGCTACCAACATAATCTTGATCAATACTATTGTAAAGCATATGAGATGAATGAAGTGACTCAAAGCAATGGTCTATAGTTTGCTAACAAAAAGATAATGACTAAACAACTGAATCATATAGCAAAAACTTTTCATCAATAGTACTTTCAAGACAAGCATAAAAAAGTCTTGCATAAGAGTTAACTCATAAAGCAATAGATTCTTAATACAAGGTTTTGAAGCAACACAAAGAAAGATTTAAGTTTCAGCAATTGCTTTCAACTTTCAACATGCATATCTCATGGATAATTGTCAACACAAAGTAATATAATAAGTGCAATAAGCAAGCATGTAAGAATCAATGCACACAGTTGACACAAGTGTTTGCTTCTAAGATAGAAAGAAGTAGGTAATCTGACTCAACATAAAGTAAAAGAAAGGCCCTTCGCAGAGAGAAGCAGGGATTAAATCATGTGCTAGAGCTTTTTAAGTCTTGAAATCATATAGAGAGCATAAAAAATAAAGTTTTGAGAGGTGTTTGTTGTTGTCAACGAATGGTAGCGGGCACTCTAACCCCCTTGTCAAACAGACTTTCAAAGAGTGGCTCCCAAGAAGGACGTTATCTCTACCAACAAGGTAGATCATCCCTCTTCTCTTTTGTTTACACATGTATTTTAGTTTTATTTATAGATGACACTCCTCCCAACCTTTTGCTTTCACAAGCCATGGCTAACCGAATCCTCGGGTGCCTTCCAACATTTCACATACCATGGAAGAGTGTCAATTGCAAAATTAAGTTGCTTACTGATAAATCAGGGCAAAACATGTGAAGAGAATTATTAATGAAAGTTAATTAATTGGGGCTGGGCACCCCGTTGCCAGCTCTTTTTGCAAAATTATTGGATAAGCGGATGTATATGCCACTAGTCCATTGGTGAAAGTCTGCCCAACAAGATTGAAAGATAAAACACCACATACTTCCTCATGAGCTATAAAACATTGACACAAATAAGGAGTAATAAAGTTTTGAATTGTTTAAAGGTAGCACATGAAGTATTTACTTGGAATGGCAGAAAAATACCACATAGTAGGTAGTTATGGTGGACACAAATGGCATAGGTTTTGGCTCAAGGTTTTGGATGCACGAGAAGCATTCCCTCTCAATACAAGGCTTTGGCTAGCAAGGTTGTTTGAAGCAAACACAAGTATAAACCGGTACAGCAAAACTTACATAAGAACATATTGCAAGCATTATAAGACTCTACACTGTCTTCCTTGTTGCTCAAACACTTTTACCAGAAAATATCTAGACCTTAGAGAGACCAATCATGCAAACCAAATTTCAACAAGCTCTACGGTAGTTCTCCACTAATAGGTTTAAACTATATGATGCAAGAGCTTAAACATGATCTACTTGAGAGCTCAAAACAATTGCCAAGTATCAAATTATTCAAGACAATATACCAATTACCACATGAAGCATTTTCTGTTTCCAACCAAATAACAATAAGTGCTGCGGCTTTCAGCTTTCGCCATGAACATGAAAAATAAAACGAAGAACACAAGTGTTCAAATGAAAAAGCGGAGCGTGTCTCTCTCCCACACAAGCATGTTAGGATCCGATTTATTAAGAAAACTAAAATAACAAACGAAAATAAAAGCACACGGACGCTCCAAGTAAAGCACATAAGATGTGACGGAATTAAAATATAGTTTCACTAGAGGCGACCTGATAAGTTTGATGAAGAAGGGGATGCCTTGGGCATCCCCAAGCTTAGACGCTTGAGTCTTCTTGAAATATGCAGGGATGAACCACGGGGGCATCCCCAAGCTTAGACTTTTCACTCTTATTAATCATATTATATCATCCTCCTCTCTTGATCCTTGAAAACTTCCTTCACACCAAACTCAAAGCAATCTCATTAGAGGGTTAGTGCATAATCAAAAATTCACATGTTCAGCAAGGACACAATCATTCCCAACACTTCTGGACATTACCCAAGGCTACTGAAATTTAATGGAGCAAAGAAATCCACTCAAACACAGTAAAAGAGGCAATGCGAAATAAAAGGCAGAATCTGTCAAAAACAGAACAGTCCGTAAAGACGAATTTTTTCGAGGCACTTAACATGCTCAGATGGAAAAGCTCCCGTTGAGTGAAAGTTGCGTACATATCTGAGGATTACTCATGAATTTGTTCAGGATTTTACGATTTTTCTACAGAGAGAAAAGCTCAAATTCGTGACAGCTAAAAATCTATTTCTGCGCAGAAATCCAAATCTAGTATCAACTTTTCTATCAAAGACTTTACTTGGCACAACAATGAAAAAAAATAAAGATACAAAGGTATTGCTACAGTAGTAACAAGCACCTTGACTCAAATATAAAACAAAAATTGCAGAAATAAAATAATGGGTTGTCTCCCATAAGCGCTTTTCTTTAACGCCTTTCAGCTAGGCGCAGAAAGTGAAAATCAAGTAACATCAAGAGAAAAGGCATCAACATCATAATTTGTTCTAATAATAGAATCAAAAGGCATCTTCATTCTCTTTCTAGGGAAGTGTTCCATACCTTTCTTAAGAGGGAATTGATATTTAATATTTCCTTCTTTCATATCAATGATAGCACCAACGGTTCGAAGAAAGGGTCTTCCCAAAACAATAGGACAAGATGCATTGCATTCAATATCCAAAACAACAAAATCAACGGGGACAAGGTTATTGTTAACCGTAATGTGAACATTGTCAATTCTCCCCAAAGGTTTTTTTATAGAATTATCAGCAAGATTAACATCCAAATAACAACATTCCAAAGGTGGCAAGTCAAGCATATCATAAAGTTTCTTAGGCATAACAGAAATACTTGCACCAAGATCACATAAAGAATTACAATCAAAATCATTGACCTTCATCTCAATGATGGGCTCCCAACCATCTTCCAACTTCCTAGGGATAGAAGCTTCAAGTTTTAATTCCTCTTCCCTAGCTTTAATGAGAGCATTTGTAATATGTTTTATAAGGGCCAAGTTTATAGCACTAGCATTAGGACTTCTAGCAAGTTTTTGCAAGAACTTAATAACTTCAGAAATATGACAATTATCAAAATCAAAACCATTATGATCTAAAGCAATGGGACCATTGTCCCCAACACTTTGAAAAATTTCAGCACTTTTATCACAAACAGTTTCAGCAGTTTCAGGCAATTTTGCACACTTTGTAGTAGAAGTAGAAACATTGCCAACACCAATTATTTTACCATTGATAGTAGGAGGTTTAGCAACATGTGAAGCATCAACATTACTAGTGGTGGTAATAGTCCAAACTCTAGCTATATTATTCTCTTTAGCAAGTTTTTCTTCTCTTTCCCACCTAGCATGCAATTCAGCCATCATTCTAATATTTTCATTAATTCGAACTTGGATAGCATTTGCTGTAGCAAATGACTTACTATCTTTAACTTCATTAGGCATAACTTTCAGTTTCAAAAGATCAACATCAAGAGCAAGACTATCAAACTTAGAAGCAAGAACATCAATTTTACCAAACTTTTCCTCAACAGATTTGTTAAAAGCAGTTTGTGTAATAATAAATTCTTTAAGCATGACTTCAAGATCAGAGGGTACACTCCTACTATTGTTGTAAGAATTACCATAACCACTACCACTATTAGAAGGATATGGCCTATAGTTGTTGTTACCAAAATTATTCCTATAAGCATTGTTGTTGAAATTATTATTTTTAATGAAGTTCACATCAACATGCTCTTCTTGAGCAACCAATGAAGCTAAAGGAACATTATTAGGATCAACATGAGATTTACCATTAACAAGCATAGACATAATAGCATCAATCTTATCACTCAAGGAAGAGGTTTCTTCAACAGAATTTACCTTCTTACCTTGACGAGTTCTTTCAGTGTGCCATTCAGAGTAGTTGATCATCATATCATCAAGAAGCTTTGTTGCAGCACCCAAAGTGATGGACATAAAAGTACCTCCAGCAGCTGAATCCAATAGGTTCCTTGAAGAAAAATTTAATCCTGCATAAAAGGTTTGGATGATCATCCAAGTAGTTAGTCCATGGGTAGGGCAATTCTTTACCAAAGATTTCATTCTCTCCCATGCTTGGGCAACATGTTCATTATCCAATTGCTTAAAATTCATAATGCTACTTCTCAAAGATATAATTTTAGCAGGAGGATAATATTTTCCAATGAAAGCATCTTGACATTTAGGCCATGAACTATACTATTTTTAGGCAAAGATAGCAACCAATCTTTAGCTCTTCCTCTCAAGGAGAAAGGAAATAATTTCAGTTTTATAATATCCCCATCTATATCCTTATACTTTTGCATTTCACAAAGTTCAACAAAATAATTAAGATGGGAAGCATCATCATCAGTACTAACACCAGAAAATTGCTCTCTCATAACAAGATTTAGTAAAGCAGAATTCTGCTGTAGAAGCAGGTGGAGCAATAGGAGTGCAAACGAAATCATTATTATTTGTGCTAGTGAAGTCACACAACTTAGTGTTCTCAGGAGTACTCATTTTAGTAATAATAAAAATAAATAAAGCAAAACCGAATTAAATAAAGTAAAACAAGTAACTAATTTTTTTGTGTTTTTGATATAAAGAAAGCAAACAAGACAGAAAATAAAATAAAGCAAGACAATAAACAAAGTAAAGAGATTGGGTGTGAGAGACTCCCCTTGCGGCGTGTCTTGACCTCCCCGGCAACGGCGCCAGAAAAGTAGCTGCTTGTGATGGTAAAGCACACGTCCGTTGGGAACCCCAAGAGGAAGGTATGATGAGTACAACGAGTTTTCCCTCAGTAAGAAACCAAGGTTATCGAACAAGTAGGAGATGAAAATCACGTGCAGGTTGTTGGTGAAGGAGTGTAGTGCGGCACAACACCAGGGATTCCGGTGCCAACGTGGAACCTGCACAACACAATCAAACTACTTTGCCCCAACTTAACAGTGAGGTTGTCAATCTCATAGGCTTGCTAAAAACAAAGGATTAAACGTATGGTGTGGAAAATGATGTTTGCCTGCAGAAAACAAAAGAGAACAATGATTGCAGTAGGTTGTATTTCAGATGTAAAAGAATGGACCGGGGTCCACAGTTCACTAGTGGTGTCTCTCCAATAAGATAAATAACATGTAGGGTAAACAAATTACAGTTGGGCAATTGACAAATAGAGAGGGCATAACAATGCACATGCAAATCATGATGACTACTATGAGATTTACTTAGGGCATTACGACAAAGAACATAGACCGCCATCCAGCATGCATCTATGCCTAAAAAGTCCACCTTCGGGTTAGCATCCGCACCCCTTCCAGTATTAAGTTGCAAGCAACTGACAATTGCATTAAGTATTGTGCGTAATGTAAACAATACAAATATCCTTAGACAAAGAATTGATGTTTTATCCCTAGTGGCAGCATCACATCCACAACCTTAGGGGTTGCTGTCACTCCCCCAGATTCAATGGAGACATGAACCCACTATCGAGCATAAATACTCCCTCTTGGAGTCACAAGTATCAACTTGGCCAGAGCCTCTACTAGCAATGGAGAGCATGCAAGATCATAAACAACGCATATATGATAGATCAATAATCAACTTGACATAGTATTCCATATTCATCGAATCCCAACAAACACAACATGTAGCATTACAAATAGATGATCTTGATCATGATAGGCAGCTCACAAGATCTAAACATGATAGCACAATAGGAGAAGACAACCATCTAGCTACTGCTATGGACCCGTAGTCCAAGGATGAACTACTCACGCATCAGTCCGGAGGCGGGCATGGTGATGTAGAGCCCTCCGGTGATGATTCCCCTCTCCGGCAGGGTGCCGAAGGAGATCTTCTGAACCCCCGAGTTAGGGTTGACGGCGGCGGCGTCTCTGGAACTGTTCTGGTATTTTGGCTCTCGGTACTAGGGTTTTCGGGGACGAAGGAATAAATAGGAGAAGGGGCAGCGTCGGGGGAGACAGGGGCTCCCTCCCCACGTCTCGGTGCGGCAGTGGGGCCCCCCGCGCCGCCATATGGGGAGGCCCCCCTGCTGGCCTTCCTCGACTCCTCTTCGGTCTTCTAGAACACTCCGTGGAAAGTAGGGCCGTGGGCTTTTGTTTCGTCCAATTCCGAGAATATTTGTAAAACAACTTTTCTGAAATCAAAAATGGCAGAAAACAGGAACTGGTACTGTGGCATCTTGTTAATAGGTTAGTCTCAGAAAATGCATAAAAACATTATAAAGTGTGAATAAAACATGTAGGTATTATCATAAAACTAGCATGGAACATAAGAAATTATAGATACGTTGGAGACGTATCATCCTCCTCTGAATAATTCATTTGTATTGACTTGGCACATGCTCACGCATGCATATGACTGAAAAAAAAGTCAATTAAGCCTCGATGATTTACTTTGCTTTAGAGTTCTTGTATTACTTTTATGCCTCCGTTAATTTTATTTTGTCGCAAGCATGATTATGACGGTTATTGCTCTCTTGATTGTCGCTTCCTAGTCTATTGCTAGCCTTCACTTGTACTGAGCGAGAATGCTGCTCGTGCTTCGAAATCCCTGAAAACCAAGTTATTCCAAAGTGTCCACCATAAATACCTATGCATGGCATTTCAAACCATTCCAAGTAAATTTTCATGTGCTACCTTTAAAACCTTCAAAGTACTTCTCAATTTGTGTCAATGTTTTATAGCTCATGAGGAAGTATGTGGTGTTTTATCTTTCAATCTTGTCAGTCAGACTTTCACCAATGGACTAGTGGCATATACATCCGCTTATCCAATAATTTTGCAAAAAGAGCTGGCAACGGGGTGTGATGGCGTGCAAGACACACGTCCGTTGGGAACCCCAAGAGGAAGGTGTGATGCGTACAGCAGCAAGTTTTCCCTCAGTAAGAAACCAAGGTTATCGAACCAGTAGGAGTCAAGGAACACGTGAAGGTTGTTGGTGGCGGAGTGTAGTGCGGCGCAACACCAGGGATTCCGGTGCCAACGTGGAACCTGCACAACACAATCAAAGTACTTTGCCCCAACGTAACAGTGAGGTTGTCAATCTCACCGGCTTGCTGTAAACAAAGGATTAAATGTATAGTGTGGAAGATGATGTTTGTTTGCGAAGAACAGTAAAGAACAGAGTTTGCATTAGATTGTATTTCAGATGTAAAGAATGGACCAGGGTCCACAGTTCACTAGTGGTGTCTCTCCCATAAGATAAATAGCATGTTGGGTGAACAAATTACAGTTGGGCAATTGACAAATAGAGAAGGCATAACAATGCACATACATATATCACGATGACTACTATGAGATTTAATTAGGGCATTACGACAAAGTACATAGACCGCTATCCAGCATGCATCTATGCCTAAAAAGTCCACCTTCAGGTTATCATCTGAACCCCTTCCAGTATTAAGTTGCAAACAACAGACAATTGCATTAAGTATGGTGCGTAATGTAATCAACACAAATATCCTTAGACAAAGCAATGATGTTTTATCCCTAGTGGCAACAACACATCCACAACCTTAGAACTTTCTCACATCCCCATTCAATGGAGGCATGAACCCACTATCGAGCATAAATACTCCCTCTTGGAGTTACAAGTATCAACTTGGCCAGAGCCTCTACTAGCAACGGAGAGCATGCAAGAACATAAACAACACATATATGATAGATTGATAATCAACTTGACATAGTATTCCATATTCATCGGATCCCAACAAACACAACATGTAGCATTACAAATAGATGATCTTGATCATGATAGGAAGCTCACAAGATCTAACATGATAGCACAATGAGGAGAAGACAACCATCTAGCTACTGCTATGGACTCATAGTCCAGGGGTGAACTACTCACACATCAATCCGGAGGCGATCATGGTGATGAAGAGTCCTCCGGGAGATGATTCCCCTCTCCGGCAGGGTGCTGGAGGTGATCTCCTGAATCCCCCGAGATGGGATTGGCGGCGGCGGCGTCTCTGGAAGGTTTTCCGTATCGTGGCTCTCAGTACTGGGGTTTTCACGACGAAGGCTTTAAGTAGGCGGAAGGGCAGAGTCGGAGGGCTGACGAGGGGCCCACACCATAGGGCGGCGCGGGCCCCCCTCTAGCCGCGCGGCCCTATGGTGGCGGTGCCTCGTCGCCCCACTTCGTAACCCTTTCGGTCTTCTGGAAGCTTCGTGGAAAAATAAGACCCTGGGCGTTGATTTCGTCCAATTCCGAGAATATTTCCTTTGTAGGATTTCTGAAACCAAAAACAGCAGGAAACATCAACTGGCTCTTCGGCATCTCGTCAATAGGTTAGTGCCGGAAAATGCATAATAATGACATAAAGTGTGTATAAAACATGTGAGTATCATCATAAAAGTAGCATGGAACATAAGAAATTATAGATACGTTTGGGACGTATCAAGCATCCCCAAGCTTAGTTCCTACTCGCCCTCGAGTAGGTAAACGATAACAAGGATAATTTCTGAAGTGACATGCTATCATAATCTTGATCAATACTATTGTAAAGCATATGAGATGAATGCAGCGATTCGAAGCAATGGTAAAGACAATGAGTAAACAACTGAATCATATAGCAAAGACTTTTCATGAATAGTACTTTCAAGACAAGCATCAATAAGACTTGCATAAGAGTCAACTCATAAAGCAATAAATTCTTAGTAGAAAGCTTTGAAGCAACACAAAGGAAGATATAAGTTTCAGCAGTTGCTTTCAACTTCAACATGTTTATCTCATGGATAATTGTCAACACAAAGTAATATAACAAGTGCAATAGGTGAACATGTAAGAATCAATGCACGCAGTTCATACAAGTGTTTGCTTCTAAGATAGAAAGAAGTAGGTAAACTGACTCAACAATAAAGTAGAAGATAGGCCCTTCGCAGAGGGAAGCATGGATTACTATTTTTGTGCTAGAGCTTTTCATTTTGAAAACATAGAAACAATTTTGTCAACGGTAGTAATAAATCATATGTGTTATGTATAAGACATCCTATAAGTTGCAAGCCTCATGCATAGATTACCAATAGTGCTCGCACCTTGTCCTAATTAGCTTGGATTAACACGGATTATCATTGCATAACATATATTTCAACCAAGTGTCACAAAGGGGTACCTCTATGCCGCCTGTACAAAGGTCCAAGGAGATAGATCGCATTTGATTCTCGTTTTTGATAGATCTCAACTTAGGACATCCATACCGGGACAACATAGACAACAGATAATGGACTCCTCTTTAATGCATAAGCATTCAACAACAGATAATATTCTCATAAGAGATTGAGGATTAATTGTCCAAACTGAAACTTCCACCATGGATCATGGCTTTAGTTAGCGGCCCAATGTTCTTCTCTAACAATATGCATACTCAAACCATTTGATCATGAAAATCGCCCTTACTTCAGACAAGACGAACATGCATAGCAACTCACATGATATTCAACAAAGGTGTAAAAGTTGATGACGTCCCCAGAAACATGGTTACCGCTCAACAAGCAACTTATAAGAAATAAGATACATAGCAACATATTCTTCACCACAATAGTTTTTAAGGCTATTTTCCCATGAGCTATATATTGTAAAGGCAAAGAATAGAATTTTAAAGGTAGCACTCAAGTAATGTACTTTGGAATGACACAGAAATACCATGTAGTAGGTAGGTATGGTGGACACAAATGGCATAGTTTTTGGCTCAAGGATTTGGATGCACGAGAAGAATTCCTATCAATACAAGGCTAGGCTAGCAAGGTTGTTTGAAGCAAACTCAAGTATAAAACGGTACAGCAAGACTTACATAAGAACATATTGCAAGCATTATAAGACTCTACATTGTCTTCCTTGTTGTTCAAACACCTTAACCAGAAAATATCTAGACTCTAGAGAGACCAATCATGCAAACCAAATTTTAACAAGCTCTATGTAGTTCTTCATTAATAGGTGCAAAGTACATGATGCAAGAGCTTAAACATGATCTATGTGAGCACAACAATTGCCAAGTATCAAATTATTCAAGACATTATACAAATTACCACATGAAGCATTTTCTGTTTCCAACCATATAACAATGAATGAAGCAGTTTCAACCTTCGCCATGAACATTAAAAGTAAAGCTAAGAACACATGTGTTCATATGCAACAGAGGAGGTGTCTCTCTCCCACACAAGTAATGCTAGGATCCGATTTTATTCAAATAAAAACAAAAAATAAAAACAAACAGACGCTCCAAGTAAAGCACATAAGATGTGACGGAATAAAAATATAATTTCACTAGAGGTGACCTGATAAGTTGTCGATGAAGAAGGGATGCCTTGGGAATCCCCAAGCTTAGATGCTTGAGTCTTCTTAAAATATGCAGGGATGAACCACGGGGGCATCCCCAAGCTTAGACTTTTCACTCTTCCTGATCATATTGTATCATCCTCCTCTCTTGACCCTTGAAAACTTCCTCCACACCAAACTCAAAGCAAACTCATTAGAGGGTTAGTGCATAATTGAAAATTCATATATTCAGAGGTGAAATAATCATTCTTAATACTTCTGGACATTTCACAAAGCTGCTGAAAGTTAATGGAACAAACAAATCCATCAAACATAGCAAAACAGGCAATGCGAAATAAAAGGCAGAATCTGTCAAAACAGAACAGTCCGTAAAGACGAATTTTTCTGGGGCACTTAACTTGCTCAGATGAAAATGCTCAAATTGAATGAAAGTTGCGTACATATCTGAGGATCACGCACGTAAATTGGCAGATTTTTCTGAGTTACCTACAGAAGGGGCTGCTAAATTTGGTGACAGCAAGAAATCTGTTTCTGCGCAGTAATCCAAATCTAGTATTGACTTTACTATCAAAGACTTTACTTGGCACAACAATGCAATAAAATAAAGATAAGGAGAGGTTGCTACAGTAGTAACAACTTCCAAGACTCAAATATAAAACAAAAGTGCTGTAGTAAAATAATGGGTTGTCTCCCATAAGCGCTTTTCTTTAACGCCTTTCAGCTAGGCGCAAAAAGTGTGAATCAAGTATTATCGAGAGATGAAGCATCAATAGAGGGGTTTGGAGTTTTCTCAACTATGCATTGTATCTTATCTATGTAAGTTTCAGAGCCCCTTTTTCATTACTCTTAGGCTTGCTATTCTCATCAAACAAATTTTCAGGAACAATCCAATCATAATTCTTTTCTAGTGCCTCGCACATTCCTAAGAGCTTGCAAGGTATTGATGTCTTAATCTCCCCTTCACAATTAGTTTTATTAGTGTATTTTAATCTATCCTTTTCCATCTTTTCAAGTGTTCTTGCAAAGTCGGTGAAAAGACCAAGCCTCTTATGCTCAATAAAAACTTTTCTAGCTTCTTTAGCTATATCACCAAATTCTCTAAGAAGGACATCTAAAACAAAATCTCTCTTTTCTCCCCTTTCCATATCAGAGAGTGTAAGAAACATATGTTGGATTACGGGGTTGAGATTAACAAATCTAGCTTCCAACATGTGTACTAAAAAAGCAGCAGCAATTTCATAAGTAGGAGCAAGTTCTACCAAGTGTCTATCTTCAAAATCTTCAACCGTACTAACATGAGTGAAAAAATCTTCTATATTATCCCTTCCAATGATAGACCCTTGTCCTACCGGTATGTCTTTTAGAGTGTATTTAGGAGGAAACATGATGAAATAAACAAAAGGTAAATAAAGTAAATGCAAGTAACTAATTTTTTGTGTTTTTAATATATAGAACGCAAACAAGACAGTAAATAAAGTAAATCTAGCAACTAATTTTTATGTATTTTTGATATAAAGAACAAACAAAGCAGTAAATAAAATAACGTAAAGCAAGACAAAAACAAAGTAAAGAGATTGGATGTGGAAGACTCCCCTTGCAGCGTGTCTTGATCTCCCCGGCAACGGCGCCAGAAAAAGTTGCTTGATGGCGTGCAAGACACACGTCCGTTGGGAACCCCAAGAGGAAGGTGTGATGCGTACAGCAACAAGTTTTCCTTCAGTAAGAAACCAAGGTTATCGAACCAGTAGGAGTCAAGGAACACGTGAAGGTTGTTGGTGGCGGAGTGTAGTGCGGCGCAACACCAGGGATTCCGGCGCCAACGTGGAACCTGCACAACACAATCGAAGTACTTTGCCCCAACGTAACAGTGAGGTTGTCAATCTCACCGGCTTGCTGTAAACAAAGGATTAAATGTATAGTGTGGAAGATGATGTTTGTTTGCGAAGAACAGTAAAGAACAGAGTTTGCAGTAGATTGTATTTCAGATGTAAAGAATGGACCGGGGTCCACAGTTCACTAGTGGTGTCTCTCCCATAAGATAAATAGCATGTTGGGTGAACAAATTACAGTTGGGCAATTGACAAATAGAGAAGGCATAACAATGCACATACATATATCACGATGACTACTATGAGATTTAATCAGGGCATTACAACAAAGTACATAGACCGCTATCTAGCATGCATCTATGCCTAAAAAGTCCACCTTCAAGTTATCATCCGAACCCCTTCCAGTATTAAGTTACAAACAACAGACAATTGCATTAAGTATGGTGCGTAATGTAATCAACACAAATATCCTTAGACAAAGCATTGATGTTTTATCCCTAGTGGCAACAGCACATCCACAACCTTAGAACTTTCTCGTCATCGTCCGCATTCAATGGAGGCATGAACCCACTATCAATCATAAATACTCCCTCTTGGAGTTACACGTATCAACTTGGCCAGAGCCTCTACTAGCAACGGAGAGCATGCAAGAACATAAACAACACATATATGATAGATTGATAATCAACTTGACATAGTATTCCATATTCATCGGATCCCAACAAACACAACATGTAGCATTACAAATAGATGATCTTGATCATGATAGGCAGCTCACAAGATCTAACATGATAGCACAATGAGGAGAAGACAACCATCTAGCTACTGCTATGGACCCATAGTCCAGGGGTGAACTAGTCACACATCAATCCGGAGGTGATCATGGTGATGAAGAGTCCATCGGGAGATGATTTCCCTCTCCGGCAGGGTGCCGGAGGCGATCTCCTGAATCCCCCGAGATGGGATTGGCGGTGGCGGCGTCTCTGGAAGGTTTTCCTTATCGTGGCTCTCGGTACTGGGGTTTTCACGACGAAGGCTTTAAGTAGGCGGAAGGGCAGAGTCGGAGGGCTAACGAGGGGCCCACACCATAGGGCGACGCGGGCCCCCCTCTGGCCACGCGGCCCTATGGTGGCGGCGCCTCGTCGCCCCACTTTGTAACCCTTTCGGTCTTCTGGAAGCTTCGTGGAAAAATAAGACCCTGGGCGTTGATTTCGTCCAATTCCGAGAATATTTCCTTTGTAGGATTTCTGAAACCAAAAACAACAGAAAGTAGCAACTGGCTCTTCGGCATCTCGTCAATAGGTTAGTGCTGGAAAATGCATAATAATGACATAAAGTGTGTATAAAACATGTGAGTATCATCATAAAAGTAGCATGAAACATATGAAATTATAGATACGTTTGGGACGTATCAGGGTGCCCAGCCCCAATTAATTACAACTTTCATTAATAATTCTCTTCACATGTTTTGCCCTGATTTATCAGTAAGCAACTTAATTTGCAAATAGACACTCCTCCATGGTATGTGAATGTTGGAAGGCACCCGAGGATTCGGTTAGCCATGGCTTGTGTAAGCAAAGGTTGGGAGGAGTGTCATCCATAATGAAACTAAAATACATGTGTAAACAAAAGAGAAGAGGGATGATCTACCTTGCTGGTAGAGATAACGTCCTTCATGGGAGCCGCTCTTGAAAGTCTGGTTGACAAGGTAGTTAGAGTGCCCACTACCATTCGTTGACAACAACAAACACCTCTGAAAACAATTTTACTTCTGTTTTAAAAATGAAAAGCTCTAGCACATGTTAATCCCTGCTTCCCTCTGCGAAGGGTCAATCTTTAACTTTTATGTAGAGTCACCATCCTTTCTTTGAGCACCTTCTTGAGTGCATAATTGTCATTCTTAGTGTAATATGTTTGTCCCAGAATATGGTTAACTGTGGTATAATTTTGATGCTTTTATGTTTGATAATCTTTACTTCTAGTCTTCCCATGAACTTCAGAGGTGCCTGGGCATTTATGTTTTGCTGTACAAATACAGGCAAGCGAGATACCACTTTATCATATCTTTTTATGAGCATTGCAATCCTACTGATAGATAGGTTTCATGATGTTTATTATTAGTTTGTTGATATCTTTTTCATGATTGACATAACTATTAGATGACTTTATTTGTATTTATCTTATTATGAATTGCCTAAGTACTCGTCCATATAATGAGAATATTTACATCATATGAGCAAATGTGTTCGTGAAAGTTCTTTTATCGCACTCAGTTGTTAACTGAATTGCTTGAGGACAAGCAATAAGCTAAGCTTGGGGGGAGTTGATACGTCCAAAACGTATCTACTTTCCCGAACACTTTTTCTATTGTTTTGCCTCTAATTTGTGTATTTTGGATACAACTAACACGGACCAACGCTGTTTTCAGCAGAATTGCCCTGGTGTCTTATTTTTGTGCAGAAAATCAACTTTCAGGAAAATCCCCGGAAATAATTGCAATGGGCCTATTTTTAAAGAAGACCCACGGAGCCAGAAGACCTGACGGAGGGGGGCCACGAGGCGTGCACACCACGTGGCGGCGCGGTGGGCCCATGGCTGCGCCGCCACATGGGGACGCCACCTCGGCCAGCTGATACGTCTCCAACGTATCTATAATTTCTTATGTTCCATGCTAGTTTTATGACAATACGTACATGTTTTATTCATACTTTATAATGTTTTTATGCATTTTCTGGGACTAAGCTATTAACAAGATGCCACAGTGCCAGTTCCTGTTTTCTGCTGTTTTTGATTTCAGAAAAGTTGGTTTACAAATATTCTCGGAATTGGACGAAACAAAAGCCCACGGCCGTATTTTCCACGGAGTGTTCCAGAAGTCTGAAGAAGAGTCGAGGAAGGGCAGCAGGGGGCCCACACCATATGGCGGCGCGGCTGTGGGGCCCCCCGCGCCGACCTGTGGGGAGGGCGCCCCCTGGCTCCCCCGACGCTGCCCCTTCGCCTATTTATTCCTTCGTCGTGGAAAACCCTTGTACCGAGAGCCAAATTACGAGAACAGTTCCAGAGACGCCGCCACCGTCAACCCCATCTCGGGGGGTTCAGAAGATCTCCTCCGACACCCTACCGGAGAGGGGAATCATCACCGAAGGGCTCTACATCACCATGCCCGCCTCCGGATTGATGCGTGAGTAGTTCATCCTTGGACTATGGGTCCATAGCAGTAGATAGATGGTTGTCTTCTCCTATTATGCCATCATGTTTAGATCTTGTGAGCTGCCTATCATGATCAAGATCATCTATTTGTAATGCTACATGTTGTGTTTGTTGGGATCCGATGAATATGGAATACTATGTCAAGTTGATTATTGATCTATCATATATGTGTTATTTATGATCTTGCATGCTCTCCATTGCTAGTAGAGGCTCTGGCCAAGTTGATACTTGTAACTCCAAGAGGGGTTATTTATGCTAGATAGTGGATTCATGCCTCCATTGAATCTGGGACAGTGACAAAAAGTTCTAAGGTTGTGGATGTGCTGTTGCCACTAGGGATAAAACATCAATGCTTTGTCTAAGGATATTTGTATTGTTTACATTACGCGCAGTACTTAGTGCAATTATCTGTTGTTTGCAACTTAATACTGGAAGGGGTGCGGATGCTAACCCGAAGGTGGACTTTTTAGGCATAGATGCATGCTGGATGGCGGTCTATGTTCTTTGTCGTAATGCCCTAAGTAAATCTCATAGTAGTCATCATGATATGTATGTGCATTGTTATGTCCTCTCTATTTGTCAATTGCCCAACTGTAATTTGTTTACCCAACATGTTATTTATCTTATTGGAGAGACACCACTAGTGAACTGTGGACCCGGGTCCATTCTTTTACATCTGAAATACAACCAACTGCAATCATTGTTCTCTTTTGTTTACTGCAAGCAAACATCATTTCCACACCATACGTTTAATCCTTTGTTTTCAGCAAGCCAGTGAGATTAACAACCTCATTGTTAAGTTGGGGCAAAGTATTTTGATTGTGTTGTGCAGGTTCCACGTTGGCAACGGAATCCCTGGTGTTGCGCCGCACTACACTCCTTCACCAACAACCTTCATGTGGCCTTCATCTCCTACTGGTTCGATAACCTTGGTTTTTTACTGAGGGAAAACTCGCTGCTGTACTCATCATACCTTCCTCTTGGGGTTCCCAACGGACGTGTGCTTTACCGTCACAAGTAGCTACTATTCTGGCGCCGTTGCCGGGGAGATCAAGACACGCTGCAAGGGGAGTCTCTCACACCCAATCTCTTTACTTTGTTTATTGTCTTGCTTTATTTTATTTTCTATCTTGTTTGCTTTCTTTATATCAAAAACACAAAAAAATTAGTTACTTGTTTTAATTCGGTTTCCTTTATTTATTTTTATTATTGCTAAAATGAATACTCCTGAGAACACTAAGTTGTGTGACTTCACTAGCACAAATAATAATGATTTCATATGCACTCCTATTGCTCCACCTGCTTCTACAGCAGAATTTTATGAAATTAAACTTGCTTTACTAAATCTTGTTATGAGAGAGCAATTTTCTGGTGTTAGTACTGATGATGCTGCTGCCCATCTTAATAATTTTGTTGAACTTTGTGAAATGCAAAAGTATAAGGATATAGATGGGGATATTATAAAACTGAAATTGTTTCCTTTCTCCTTGAGAGGAAGAGCTCAAGATTGGTTGCTATCTTTGCCTAAAAATAGTATTAGTTCATGGACTAAATGTAAAG
Organism: Lolium perenne; assembly: GCF_019359855.2. NCBI lineage: Eukaryota > Viridiplantae > Streptophyta > Magnoliopsida > Poales > Poaceae > Lolium > Lolium perenne. The sequence goes on from NC_067247.2 coordinate 7,535,772, forward strand.
ATGCTTTCATCGGAAAATATTATCCTCCTGCTAAAATTATATCTTTGAGAAGTAGCATTATGAATTTTAAGCAATTGGATAATGAACATGTTGCCCGAGCATGGGAGAGAATGAAATGTTTGGTAAAGAATTGCCCCACCCATGGACTAACTTCTTGGATGATCATCCAAACCTTTTATGCACGATTAAATTTTTCTTCAAGGAACCTATTGGATTCAGCTGCTGGAGGTACTTTTATGTCCATCACTTTGGGTGCTGCAACAAAGCTTCTTGATGATATGATGATCAACTACTCTGAATGACACACTGAAAGGACTCCTCAAGGTAAGAAGGTAAATTCTGTTGAAGAAACCTCCTCTTTGAGTGATAAGATTGATGTTATTATGTCTATGCTTGTTAATGGTAAATCTCATGTTGATCCTAATAATGTTCCTTTAGCTTCATTGGTTGCTCAAGAATAACATGTTGATGTGAACTTCATTAAAAATAATAATTTCAACAACAATGCTTATAGGAATAATTTTGGTAACAACTATAGGCCATATCCTTCTAACAGTGGTAATTCTTATGGCAATTCTTATGGTAATTCTTACAACAATAGTAGGAGTGTACCATCTGATCTTGAAGTCATGCTTAAAGAATTTATCAGTATACAAACTGCTTTTAACAAATCTGTTGAGGAAAAGTTTGGTAAAATTGATGTTCTTGCTTCTAAGGTTGATAGTCTTGCTCGTGATGTTGATCTTTTGAAACTGAAAGTTATGCCTAATGAAGTTGAATATATTAAATCATTTCCTACAGCAAATTCTATCCAAGTTCGAATTAATGACAATATTAGAATGATGGCTGAATTGCATGCTAGGTGGGAAAGAGAAGAAAAACTTGCTAAAGAGAATAATATAGCTAGAGTTTGGACTATTACCACCACTAGTAATGTTGATGCTTCACATGTTGCTAAACCTCCTACTATCAATGGTAAAATAATTGGTGTTGGCAATGTTTCTACTTCTACTACAAAGCGTGCAAAACTGCCTGAAACTGCCGAAACTGTTTGTGATAAAAGTGCTGAAATTTTTCAAAGCGTTGGAGACAATGGTCCCATTGCTATAGATCATAATGGTTTTGATTTTGATAATTGTCATATTTCTGAAGTTATTAAGTTCTTGCAAAAACTTGCTAGAAGTCCTAATGCTAGTGCTATAAACTTGGCCTTTACAAAACATATTACAAATGCTCTCATTAAAGCTAGGGAAGAGGAATTAAAACTTGAAGCTTCTATCCCTAGGAAGTTGGAAGATGGTTGGGAGCCCATCATTAAAATGAAGGTCAATGATTTTGATTGTAATGCTTTATGTGATCTTGGTGCAAGTATTTCTGTTATGCCTAAGAAACTTTATGATATGTTTGACTTGCCACCTTTGGAATGCTGTTATTTGGATGTTAATCTTGCTGATAATTCTATAAAGAGACCTTTGGGGAGAATTGACAATGTTCACATTACAGTTAACAATAACCTTGTCCCCGTTGATTTTGTTGTTTTGGATATTGAATGCAATGCATCTTGTCCTATTGTTTTGGGAAGACCCTTTCTTCGAACCGTTGGTGCTATTATTGATATGAAAGAAGGAAATATTAAATATCAATTCCCTCTTAAGAAAGGTATGGAACACTTCCCTAGAAAGATAATGAAGATGCCTTTTGATTGTATTATTAGAACAAATTATGATGTTGATGCTTCTTCTCTTGATGTTACTTGATTTTCACTTTCTGCGCCTAGCTGAAAGGCGTTAAAGAAAAGCGCTTATGGGAGACAACCCATTATTTTATTTTTGCAATTTTTGTTTTTGAGTCAAGGTGCTTGTTACTACTGTAGCAATAGCTTTGTATCTTTATTTTCTTGCATTGTTGTGCCAAGTAAAGTCTTTGATAGAAGGTTGATACTAGATTTGGATTTCTGCGCTGAAACAGATTTTTGGCTGTCACGAATTTGAGTTTTTCTCTCTGTAGAAGAATCCAAAAATTCTGACAAAATTCATGAGTAATCCTCAGATATGTACACAACTTTCATTCAATTGGAGATTATCCATCTGAGCATGTTAAGTGCCTCGAAAAAATTCGTCTTTACAGACTGTTCTGTTTTGACAGATTCTGCCTTTTATTTCGCATTGCCTCTTTTACTTTGTTTGAATGGGTTTGTTTGCTCCATTAAATTTCAGTAACCTTGGGTAATGTCCAGAAGTGTTGGGAATGATTGTGTCCTTGCTGAACATGTGAATTTTTGATTATGCACTAACCCTCTAATGAGATTGCTTTGAGTTTGGTGTGAAGGAAGTTTTCAAGGATCAAGAGAGGAGGATGATATAATATGATCAAGAAGAGTGAAAAGTCTAAGCTTGGGGATGCCCCCGTGGTTCATCCCTACATATTTCAAGAAGACTCAAGCGTCTAAGCTTGCCAAGGCATCCCCTTCTTCATCAACAACTTATCAGGTAACCTCTAGTGAAACTATATTTTAATTCCATCACATCTTATGTGCTTTATTTGGAGCGTCTATGTGCTTTTATTCTTGTTTTGTTATTTTCATTCTCTGAATAAATCGGATCCTAACATGCTTGTGTGGGAGAGAGACACGCTCCACTTTTTCATTTGAACACTGGTGTTCTTCGTGTTACTTTTATTATTCATTGCAAAAGCTGAAAGCCGCAGCACTTATTGCTATTTGGTTGGAAACAAAAAATGCTTCATGCGGTAATTGGTATATTGTCTTGAATAATTTGATACTTGGCAATTGTTTTTAGCTCTAAAGTAGATCATGTTTAAGCTCTTGCATCATGTAGTTTAAACCTATTAGTGGAGAACTACCGTAGAGCTTGTTGAAATTTGGTTTGCTTGATTGGTCTCTCTAAGGTCTAGATATTTTCTGGTTAGCGAAGTGAGCCTAGCTCACTTGGTTAGGGAAGTGGATGTACAACCCAGCCACCCAGGTTCAAGTCCTCAGGGACGCGAATTTGGGTTCTTATTATTTAAAAACAAAATCACTGTAGGGGCTTCCCCTACCGTATTCCTTTCAAAAAAAAAGGTCTAGATATTTTCTGGTAAAAGTGTTTGAGCAACAAGGAAGACAGTGTAGAGTCTTATAATGCTTGCAATATGTTCTTATGTAAGTTTTGCTGTACCGGTTTATACTTGTGTTTGCTTCAAACAACCTTGCTAGCCAAAGCCTTGTACTGAGAGGGGATGCTTCTCGTGCGTCCAAAACCTTGAGCCAAAACTTATGCCATTTGTGTCCACCATAACTACCTACTATGTGCTATTTTTCTGCCATTCCAAGTAAATACTTCATGTGCTACCTTTAAACAATTCAAAACTTTATTACTCCTTATTTGTTTGAATGTTTTATAGCTCATGAGGAAGTATGTGGTGTTTTATCTTTCAATCTTGTTGGGCGGACTTTCACCAATGGACTAGTGGCACATCCGCTTATCCAATAATTTTGCAAAAAGAGCTGGCAACGGGGTGCCCAGCCCCAATTAATTAACTTTCATTAATAATTCTCTTCACATGTTTTGCCCTGACTTATCAGTAAGCAACTTAATTTTGCAATAACAACTCCTCCATGGTATGTGAAATGTTGGAAGGCACCCGAGGATTCGTTTAGCCATGGCTTGTGAAAGGAAAAGGTTGGGAGGAGTGTCATCTATAAATAAAACTAAAATACATGTGTAAACAAAAGAGAAGAGGGATGATCTACCTTGCTGGTAGAGATAACGTCCTTCATGGGAGCCGCTCTTTGAAAGTCTGTTTGACAAGGGGGTTAGAGTGCCCACTACCATTCGTTGACAACAACAAACACCTCTCAAAACTTTATTTTTATGCTCTCTATATGATTTCAAAACTTGAAAAGCTCTAGCACATGATTTAATCCCTGCTTCCCTCTGCGAAGGGCCTTTCTTTTACTTTATGTTGAGTCAGTTTACCTACTTCTTTCTATCTTAGAAGCAAACACTTGTGTCAACTGTGTGCATTGATTTTTACATGCTTACTTATTGTACTCATCATATTACTTTGTGTTGACAATTATCCATGAGATATACATGTTGAAAGTTGAAAGCAATTGCTGAAACTTAAATCTTCCTTAGTGTTGCTTCAAAACCTTTTATTAAGAATCTACTGCCTTATGAGTTAACTCCTATGCAAGACTTTTTGATGCTTGTGTTGAAAGTACTATTCATGAAAAAATTTTGCTATATGATTCAGTTGTTTAGTCATTACCTTTTTGTTAGCAAACTATAGACCATTGCTTTGAGTCACTTCATTCATCTCATATGCTTTACAATAGTATTGATCCAGATCATGTTGGTAGCATGTCACTTCAGAAATTATTCTTTTTATCGTTTACCTACTCGAGGGCGAGTAGGAACTAAGCTTGGGGATGCTTGATACGTCTCCAACGTATCTATAATTTCTTATGTTCCATGCTAGTTTTATGACAATATCTACATGTTTTATTCACACTTTATAATGTTTTTATGCATTTTCTGGGACTAACCTATTAACAAGATGCCACAGTGCCATGTTTTCTAGCTGTTTTTGATTTCAGAAAAGTTGTTTTACAAATATTCTCGGAATTGGACGAAACAAAAGCCCACGGCCCTATTTTCCACGGAGTGTTCCAGAAGTTCAAAGAAGAGTCGAGGAAGGGCAGCAGGGGACCCACACCATATGGTGGCGCAGCTGTGGGGCCCCCCGCGCCGACCTGTGGGGAGGGCGCCCCTGGCTCCCCCGACGTTGCCCCTTCGCCTATTTATTCCTTCGTCGCGGAAAACCCTAGTACTGAGAGCCAAATTACGAGAACAGTTCCAGAGACGCCGCCGCCGTCAACCCCATCTCGGGGGGTTCTGAAGATCTCCTCCGGCACCCTGCCGGAGAGGGGAATCATCACCGGAGGGCTCTACATCACCATGCCCGCCTCCGGATTGATGCGTGAGTAGTTCATCCTTGGACTATGGGTCCATAGCAGTAGCTAGATGGTTGTCTTCTCCTATTATGCCATCATGTTTAGATCTTGTGAGCTGCCTATCATGATCAAGATCATCTATTTGTAATGCTACATGTTGTGTTTGTTGGGATCCGATGAATATGGAATACTATGTCAAGTTGATTATTGATCTATCATATATGTGTTATTTATGATCTTGCATGCTCTCCGTTGCTAGTAGAGGCTCTGGCCAAGTTGATACTTGTAACTCCAAGAGGGTGTATTTATGCTAGATAGTGGGTTCATGCCTCCATTGAATCTGGGACAGTGACAGAAAGTTCTAAGGTTGTGGATGTGCTGTTGCCACTAGGGATAAAACATCAATGCTTTGTCTAAGGATATTTGTATTGTTTACATTACGTACAGTACTTAATGCAATTGTCTGTTGTTTGCAACTTATTACTGGAAGGGGTGCGGATGCTAACCCGAAGGTGGACTTTTTAGGCATAGATGCATGCTGGATGGCGGTCTATGTTCTTTGTCGTAATGCCCTAAGTAAATCTCATAGTAGTCATCATGATATGTATGTGCATTGTTATGCCCTCTCTATTTGTCAATTGCCCAACTGTAATTTGTTTACCCAACAGGTTATTTATCTTATTGGAGAGACACCACTAGTGAACTGTGGACCCCGGTCCATTCTTTTACATCTGAAATACAACCTACTGCAATCATTGTTCTCTTTTGTTTACTGCAAGCAAACATCATTTTCCACACCATATGTTTAATCCTTTGTTTTCAGCAAGCCGGTGAGATTGACAACCTCACTGTTAAGTTGGGGCAAAGTATTTTGATTGTGTTGTGCAGGTTCCACGTTGGCACCGGAATCCCTGGTGTTGCACCGCACTACACTCCTTCACCAACAACCTTCACGTGGCCTTCATCTCCTACTGGTTCGATAACCTTGGTTTCTTACTGAGGGAAAACTCGCAGCTGTACTCATCATACCTTCCTCTTGGGGTTCCCAACAGACGTGTGCTTTACCGTCACAAGCACCAGCTCCCGGCGCTCCCCTCTGGACTACTTAAAGCCCTTGACCTAAAAACGCACGGGGGGTTCGACCAATTTTCCAGAAGACATCCAGAACTCCGCCGCCATCGAAAACCCTATTTCGGGATCAGAAACTCCGTTCTGGCACCCTGCCGGGACGGGGAATTGGAGGAGATCATCGCCACCGACGCCTCTCCATCGACCATCCATGTTTCCCCCATCCATGTGTGAGTAAACCCCCGTTGTAGGCTGAAGGGGATGGTAGGGATTGGATGAGATCGTTCATGTAATAGCCATAAGATTGTTAGGGCATGGTGCCTAGTATCCGTTGTTGGTACTTTTATGATATTGTTGCAACTTGTTATGCTTAATGCTTGTCACATAGGGCCCGAGTGCCATGATTTCAGATCTGAACATGTTATTGATTCATGATGATATTCATTGTTTTATGATCTTACCTGCAAGTTGTATACACATATTGCTGTCCGGAACCGGAGGCCCCAAAGTGACAGAAATTGGGACAACCGGAGGGGAAGGCTGTGATATGAGGATCACATGTGTTCACGGAGTGTTAATGCTTTGCTCCGGTACTCTATTAAAAGGAGTACCTTAATTACCAGTAGTTTCCCTAGAGGCCCGGCTGCCACCGGCTGGTAGGACAAAAGATGTTGTGCAAGTTTCTCATTGTGAGCACGTACGACTATATACGGAACACATGCCTATGGTTATTTAGTACTTGGATACTATTTTATTATTATCTGCAAATGCCTAGTCTTGATTATTACATGAGTTATCTTATCCATGCAGCGCCCGTTCATCCATCCCTATGCCTACATTATTTTAATCATGTTGTTTACTATAATCACTACTGTTGTCTTTATTACACTGCTGCTTATATTTCACTACTGATACTGCTATAAAACTGTTGCTACTGATAAACTATTGCGAGCAAGTCTGTTTCCAGGTGCAGCTGAATTGACAACTCCGTTGTTAAGGCTTACAAATATTCTTTGGCTCCCCTTGTGTCGAATCAATAAATTGGGTTTTACTTCCCTCGAAGACTGTTGCGATCCCCTATACTTGTGGGTCATCATACACCGATGGGGAGCCTGGTGCTGTTGACAACGACATTTCAGGCTGTGGCCCTCTCTTCCTTGGACATAGAGAAAGTGCTATTGGCGTTGCTGCCGCTAGCTTCGCCATCCCGCCGCCGCCCGATGTTGGCGCGCGGGGTGTGCTTGGCGCCGTTGCCGGGGAGGTAAGGTAAAAGGTATTCACATCCTCCGACTACTAAGCTATTTCCTAGCACTGTTGCCGGTGTGTGAGTGCTCGAAGCTATTTCCTTTAGATCCTGCAATTGCATCTTTTTGTTCTTGTTTTTATTTTCACTAGTTAGGCATAATGGAAAACAACAAAAATATTAGAGATCTTTATAGTATCTATCTTGAGTTAGGACATGAGGTGTTTGAAGAGAAAATTAAAAAACCAATGGAACTTTATATGCATGATAATGCCAATGTTATTAGTATGAATGCTTTGAACACCATTGTTGCTAATGCTATGGAAGAATTTAAGCTTGGGGAAGCTGGTTGTGATATTTTTAGTCCCCCAAGTTTTGAGGAGAAAATTTTCTTTGATGATACTTTGCCTCCCATTTATGATGATTATAATGATAGTGGTATTTTGGTGCCACCTACTATGGAGGATAAAGTCTATTATGATTATACCATGCCTGCAATTTATGATGATTACAATGATGGTTGTGATAGTTTTACTCCCACTATTACTAATAAAATTGATTATGCTTATGTGGAGAGTAATGATACTTTTATGCATGTGAATAAGAATGCTTTATGTGATAGTTATATTGTTGAGTTTGTTCATGATGCCACTGAAAGTTATTATGAGAGAGGGAAACATGGCTATATGCATCTTAATAATATTAAGTTTCCCCTCTTTATGTTGAGAATCTTGAAGTTGCGCTTGTGTTGCTTTTCTATGCTTGTTGCCTTATGCTTACATAACTTGTTTATTTACAAGATTCCTTTTCATAGGAAGTGGTTAGGCTTAAATTTGTTTCATACTTGCTTTTTGATGCTCTCTTTTGCTTCAACTCTCATCCTTATGAGTGCATCATTAAAATTGCTGAGCCCATCTTAATGGCTATAAAGAAAGCACTTCTTGGGAGATAACCCATGTTTTTATTTTGCTACTGTTTTGTTGTGTCTTGGAAGTTGTTACTACTGTAGCAACATCTCCTTATCTTTATTTTATTGCATTGTTGTGCCAAGTAAAGTCTTTGATAGTAAGGTTGATACTAGATTTGGATTATTGCGCAGAAACAGATTTCTTACTGTCACGAATTTGAGTAGAATTCTCTGTAGGTAATTCAGAAAAATCTGCCAATTTACGTGTGTGATCCTCAGATATGTACGCAACTTTCATTCAATTTGAGCTTTTTCCTATGAGCAAGTTAAGTGCCCCTGAAAAATTCGTCTTTACGGACTGTTCTGTTTTGACAGATTCTGCCTTTTATTTCGCATTGCCTCTTTTGCTATGTTGGATGGATTTCTTTGTTCCATTAACTTTTAGTAGATTTGGGAAATGTACAGAAGTGTTAAGAATGATTGTGTCACCTCTGAATATGTGAATTTTTGATTATGCACTAACCCTCTAATGAGTTTGTTTTGAGTTTGGTGTGGAGGAAGTTTTCAAGGGTCAAGAGAGGAGGATGATACAATATGATCAAGAAGAGTGAAAAGTCTAAGCTTGGGGATGCCCCCGTGGTTCATCCCTGCATATTTCAAGAAGACTCAAGCATCTAAGCTTGGGGATGCCCAAGGCATCCCCTTCTTCATCGACAACTTATCAGGTCACCTCTAGTGAAACTATATTTTTATTCTGTCACATCTTATGTACTTTACTTGGAGCGTCTGTGTGATTTTATTTTTGTTTTGTTATTTTCATTCTCTGAATAAATTCATGCTTATGTGGGAGAGAGACACGCTCCGCTCGTTCATATGAACACTAGTGTTCTTAGCTTTACTTTTAATGTTCATGGCGAAGGTTGAAACTGCTTCATTCATCGCTATTTGGTTGGAAACAGAAAATGCTTCATGTGGTAATTGGTATATTGTCTTGAATAATTTGATACTTGGAAATTGTTGTGCTCAAATAGATCATGTTTAAGCTCTTGCATCATGTACTTTGCACCTATTAATGAAGAACTACCATAGAGCTTGTTGAAATTTGGTTTGCATGATTGGTCTCTCTAAAGTCTAGATATTTTCTGGTGAAGTGTTTGAACAACAAGGAGACAGTGTAGAGTCTTATGATGCTTGCAATATGTTCTTATGTAAGTTTTGCTGTACCGGTTCATACTTGTGTTTGCTTCAAATATCCTTGCTAGCCAAAGCCTTGTATTGAGAGGGAATTCTTCTCGTGCATCCAAATCCTTGAGCCAAAAACTATGCCATTTGTGTCCACCATACCTACCTAGTACATGGTATTTCTCTGCCATTCCAAAGTAAATTAATTGAGTGCTACCTTTAAAATTTCATTCTTTGTCTTTGCAATATATAGCTCATGGGAAAATAGCCTTAAAAACTATTGTGGTATTGAATATGTAACTTATGTATCTTATTTCTTATAAGTTGCTTGTTGAGCGATAACCATGTTTCTGGGGACGCCATCAACTATTACACATTTGTTGAATATCATGTGAGTTGCTATGCATGTTTGTCTTGTCTGAAGTAAGGGTGATTTATCATGATCAAATGGTTTGAGTATGCATATTATTAGAGAAGAACATTGGGCCGCTAACTAAAGCCATGAATCATGGTGGAAGTTTCAGTTTGGACATCAATCCTCAATCTCTTATGAGTATATTATCTGTTGTTGAATGCTTATGCATTAAAGAGGAGTCCATTATCTATTGTCTATGTTGTCCCGGTATGGATGTCCTTAGTTGAGATCTATCAAAAACGAGAAATCAAATGCGATCTATCTCCTTGGACCTTTGTACAGGCGACATAGAGGTACCCCTTTGTGACACTTGGTTGAAACATATGTTATGCAATGATAATCCATGTAAATCTAAGCTAATTAGGACAAGGTGCGGGCACTATTGGTATTCTATGCATGAGGCTTGCAACTAATAAGATGTCTTATGCATAACACATATTGATTATTACTACCGTTGACAAAATTGTTTCTATGTTTTCCAATTGAAAAGCTCTAGCACAAAAATAGTAATCCATGCTTCCCTCTGCGAAGGGCCTTTCTTTTACTTTATGTTGAGTCAGTTTACCTACTTTCTTCTATCTTAGAAGCAAACACTTGTGTCAACTGTGTGCATTGATTCTTACATGTTTACTTATTGCACTTGTTATATTGCTTGATGTTGACAACTATCCATGAGATATACATGTTACAAGTTGAAAGCAATTGCTGAAACTTAATCATCCTTTGTGTTGCTTCAAAACTTTCTACTAAGAATTTATTGCTTTATGAGTTAACTCTTATGCAAGACTTATTGATGCTTGTCTTGAAAGTACTATTCATGAAAAGTCTTTGCTATATGATTCAGTTGTTTAGTCATTGTCTTTACCATTGCTTTGAATCACTTCATTCATCTCATATGCTTTACAATAGTATTGATCAAGATTATGTTGGTAGCATGTCACTTAAGAAATTATCCTTGTTATCGTTTACCTACTCGAGGGCGAGCAGGAACTAAGCTTGGGGATGCTTGATACGTCTCCAACGTATCTATAATTTCTTATGTTCCATGCTAGTTTTATGACAATACCTACATGTTTTATTCATACTTTATATCGTTTTGATGCATTTTCCGGAACTAACCTATTAACAAGATGCCGAAGTGCCAGTTCCTGTTTTCTGCTGTTTTTGGTTTCAGAAATCCTACAAAGGAAATATTCTCGGAATTGGACGAAATTAATGCCCACGATCTTATATTTCACGGAAGCTTCCAGAGAGCCAGAGAGGGACCAGAGGGGAGCCCTGGGGGCCCCACCCCACAAGGCGGCGCGGCCAAGGGGGGGCCCTATGGTGTGGGACCCCTGGGACTCCACCGACATTGCCCCTTTGCCTATAAAGTCTCCCCGACGTGAAAACCCTGAAAACATAAGCCACGGTACGAGAAAAGTTCCAGAGCCGCCGCCATCGCGAAGTCAAGATTCGGGGGACATAAGTCTCTGTTCCGGCACGCCGCCGGGACGGGGAAGTGCCCCCGGAAGGCATCTCCATCGACACCACCGCCATCTTCATCGCCGCTGCTGTCTCCTATGATGAGGAGGGAGTAGTTCTCCTCCGAGGCTAAGGGCTGTACCGGTAGCTATGTGGTTCATCTCTCTCTCCCATGTGATCTTTATGTGATCATGAGCTTTGTATCGCTATTAATCTATGTGCTACTCTAGTGACGTTATTAAAGTAGTCTATTCCTCCTTCATGATGTAAAGGTGATGGTGTGTGCATCATGTAGTACTTGGCATAGGTTATGATTGTAATCTCTTGTAGATTATGGAGTTAACTATTACTATGATAGTATTGATGTGATCTATTCCCCCTTTCATAGCTTATTGGTGACGGTGTGTATGCTATGTTAGTACTCGGTCTAAATTGCAACGGTCTATTATGCTCTAGAGGTTACTTAAATATGAACTCCGAATGTTGTGGAGCTTGTTAACTCCGGCTTGAGGGAGCTCTTGTAGCCCTACACAATGAATGGTGTTTGTTATCAAACAAGAGAGTGTATGTAGCACAAGTGAGGAGAAGTTACTTATTTATTTATGTGATCATTGTTGAGAGTGTCCACTAGTGAAAGTATGATCCCTAGGCCTTGTTTCCAAGCATCGAATCACCGTTTATTTACTGTTCCACTGCATGTTTACTTGCTGCCATCTTTATTTCAGATTGCTATTACCACTCATATTCATCCATATCACTTGCATCTTACTATGTCTTCGCCGAACTAGTGCACCTATACATCTGACAAGTGTATTGGGTGTGTTGGGGACACAAGAGACTTCTTGTATCGTAATTGCAGGGTTGCTTGAGAGGGATATCTTTGACCTCTACCTCCCTGAGTTCGATAAACCTTGGGTGATTCACTTAAGGGAAACTTGCTGCTGTTCTACAAACCTCTGCTCTTGGAGGCCCAACACTGTCTACAGGAATAGAAGCGTGCGTAGACATCAGTGCTCACCCGTGGAAATTTCGGCTCCCATTTCAGTGTTGCTAATGACGCGGAATTGATGGAGAACCGGCGGTGTCGTGATCAAGGGCATGTTGTTGTTGTGTTTACCGATACTTTCTTCCTCCGAGGAGTACTTGATACCGCACACGAAGGGGGGAGCATCCGAACCAAGCTTGTGCCTGGTGTCGCATTCGAGGCAGTAGTACGATGTCAGATCCGATGACTCAGATTCATCAGGCCCAATGGACATGGTGGACGTGGTGCGGCGTGATGATGACGATGGTGATACCGGAGCTAACCTAATTGACGTTGGTGATACCGGGATTGTAGCACCCGGAGAATCGGCCACGGTTGGTGCTTAAGCGGTATATGTGGTAGTCTATGAAGTCACGGCTGCCGCAGGGCCCGAAGTGATCGGGTCTGGGAGCCGCAGAACGCCACCAGCACTGATGTTGAGGTGGACACTCAAACGTCATGCCCATCCCGCCGTGCAGGCCTGAGAATGTTGAACGTGACGTGATGGTGTGAGGGGTAAACTTAAAGGACCCGAAGTGGATAGAGCCCTCTGAGATCGGCAATGATGGAGCTGATGGTGAAGGCAATGTCGGTGAAGGTGTAACCGACATGATCGAAATAGCTGACGAGGTGCCTTGATCTAGCATGGTTCCCACAGATGGCGCCAATTGACGAGGGGGCTTCTCGGCAATGCCCACGATGAGGGGCTTAGGATTGACGGAATCTTGAAAGTTAGCAAGATTTACCCAGGTTCAGGGACCTCGATGAGGTAAAACCGTTACTCCCGCTTGTCTGATCTTGATTTATCGAAGAAAAATGTTACAATGGGGTAGCCGATAGACTGCGTTGTGGTGAACTTGCCAGAGGGCAAGGTTTCTAGGGTTTTGGTGTATGCGGGATTGTGTAGGATCGATGTCCTACGGCAGACCGTCTCCTGGCCTTTATATAGGAGGCCAGGTCTCAAGAGTCCTGCTCGAATTCAACTATGTTACAATAAAATATAATCTATTCTTCCTTATTTGATGTTTCCTTTCCTTGTCCGTCAAGAATCCGTCTCCTTCTCCCTTTCCTCCATTGTAGCCGACGTATTAACCCACCTTAGGCTACGGTGATCTTCATGGGTCCCTTCTGGGCCAAAGGAATTAGGCCAATGCTGGGTACCCAAAGGGTTATGCCCACATCACCCCCTTAATGGCCTACAAACAACTCCCAATGGTCCCCACATGAAGCGGGTCCACCATGTGGACAACGAGCCCGTAAGCTATATCACCTCATTAATTCGAAGATTGACATTGTTCATGCCATTATAAAAGATCAATGACCACATTAATTTTTTTTGGAAACAATATATGTTAATATCTTTTTTCTTGGATTATGTTATTAAATGGATTATTGCATTAATACCATATCTTTTTTGCATGCATACAGATATTTTGATTTTTGAAGATCTTATATTGAATATTATAGTATTAGCTGTGAATACTTAAATGATATTAATTTCTTACGTGGAAAAGATCTCCATTCATATCTTTTTCTTGGATTGTAATCCCAAAATAAATGGCCCTTATGATGACCCTTGTGTTTGTATGTTTCCTCTGAAGTTCTATATATAGCGAGTGTGCTTATAGAGAAAACACAATTGCTTAGAGAAAACACAATTGCTTCTGGACACCGCATCATGTTGAGACTTAGATTTTTGTATCTAGTTCTTGTCACCATTGCAAATTTCGCTCGCGGAAATGAGGGATGTCAACATTCCCAAATGACTAAGAAGGTAACTACAAACTTTGTTGAAATTTAACTCTGATGTTGAAATTTTGCGAGCATAATATTTGTGTAATGTCACCGTATTTTGTTAATTTATAAAATTTTAGATAGACATATCCATTGAGCAAGAAATATTATAGAAAGGTGAACCATGACAACAAGTGTCTAGGAGGGTTATTTACCTTTCCTTTTCAGGTATCAA